>NC_138549.1:113683093-114153308 GCF_964273705.1 Natrix helvetica | reverse complement strand
GACGACGGCTTTCATTGTTGGGTAGAGGACAAGTTATATGATCTAACAATGCCATACCAGTCATTAAAGTTGGTATGTAGTAATATCCCCCTGAATATGTCTGCTGGTAAAGGAATTACGGTTGTCCTTGAATTTCCATCATGTTGAGGCACTATTTGCAGTTAGGTTAGCATAAGCAATCAATGAGGGCTTGCTCAGTTAGCCTCTCAACATTGCACAATGAGACCAACTGATAAGGTCCTACAGCTCCGTATGTATGTGTTCCACTTGTAATACCTGCCCCAAGCATTTGTGACCATAGCAGAATGAAGAGACTGCTTTTAAATGGGACAAAAGACAGTGGGGGGCCTGTTATGCTTTCTGCAAGTGAAAAAATATAGGTGGATTATGGCATTAGATCTATGGTGGTGCAGTGGTTAGAATTACAGGCTAATTCTGCTGACTGCCAATTGCCAGCAGTTTGACAGATCGATTCCCACCAGCCTCAAGGTTGACTCAGCCTTTCAACCTCCCAAGGTCAGTAAAATGAGGACCCAGATTTTTGGGGGTCAATATGTTAACTCTGTAAACCACTTAGAGACGGCTGTAAAGCACTGTGAAGCGGTATACATGTCTAAACGCTTTTGCTGTTAGCTCTATCCCTTAAGAGCCTCGCACTCAGCATGAATACATCTGTTTAGAAGTCTCTGATCTTTCAACTGAGTCTGGAATCTTGCATACTTAAACAGCACAGCCCTACTGCTGCTTCTACCCAGGAGATCTTTTCATGTGGAAAATGTATGAAGGTGCTAGATATGAACTGATGATTCTTCAGAACAGTTATCATTCAGATGCACCAGGATATGATAAGTTTTGAGCCAATTCTTATTAGGAGTAAAAATGATATAACTTAATTAGCTTAATTTTTCATTAAATGTATAAAAGGCATGCAGAATATCGTGCTACATATTTCATAACAAGAGGTAACGATCTGGTGGACGCCTAAAATAGATAATAAAACATGTATAGTCCAGTGGTGGAATTCACATTTGTTTTACTACCGGTTCTGTGGGCAAGGCTTGGTAAGCATGGCTTGTTGGACATGGCAGGGGAAGGATACTGTAAAATCTCCATTCCCTCCCCACTCCAGGGGAAGGTTACTGCAAAATCCCCATTTCCAGCTCATCAGCTGGGACTCGGGAGGCAGAGAATAGATGGCCAGTCAGAGGTGGTATTTACCGGTTCTCTAAACTACTCAAAATTTCCACTACTGGTTCTCCAGAACTGGTCAGAACCTGCTGAATACCACCTCTGGTATAGTCTGACATGTTGTACCTCATTGGGATGATTGCAGAGATGAAGGAATCGAAATTAACAAACAATACAAATACAAATACTAACAATAGTAACGAACTTTCTATGCTGAACAAGTATTGTGAAAATGACTAACAATATCTAATAGGTTCATCATAGATGTTCCCATGTGATGTGAAATAACCCTGAAGGAACAGTTCTTTGGAAATACTGCTCCTACCCATAGTTATGGTCCCATGATTCAGTAGCACAATTGTTTTTGTCCAAAGATAGTGTTGAATAAGTGCACATTCATTTTAAAGGCCTTTGGGTAGGGCTTAATTTTAAACAAGATAGCACAAGAGCAGACATAGAGGGGGGAAATTGATCTCTAGGAGAAAAAGATTACATATTTGTGTCCAATGTCTATTAATGCATTGTTCATGTGATATAATGCTAAAGTAAGTTGCTTCAGAAAGTCAGACTGTACAGCCAATTTTACATGAACAGTTAGGTTAAACATAATCAAGTGTACACTGATTTGGAAGTGAGTGGAACTCTAAGCACCTATAACTTTGTAGCTCATATAATTTTCTCAATCACTCTCCTTGAGCTAAGCATCCCCATTATTACATATTAAGGAGTCTGCCCTTTAGAAAATTATCACATGAAATCACTGTCAGCGTAAATATACTCAATCTTAATTCTGGTAGCTTTCTGAATGGAGGAACTCAGTAAGCCTATTACTCCAAATCAGATTACCGTTCAAAATCATGTGCCAAAGTTTACACTTGTATTGTTACAGATATTGATATTTCACATCCTAGCTGATGTTTCAGTTCTAGCTGAGCCTAAAGTACAATACCAAAAAGTTGTAGCTGGATGGAGCTAATGAGGACTAAGGACAGATAAGTTTAAAGATCAAAAGGCAGTTTATGGATTACTATTGGAAACCAGGATTATTAGCAGTAGCAATAGAACTTAAATTTATATACCACTTCATAGTGCTTTACAGCCCTCTCTAAGTGGTTAACAGAGTCGGCACATTGCCTCCAACAAACTGGGTCCTCATTTTATCGATTGCGGAAGGATGGAAGGCTGAGTCAATCTTGAGCCAGTCAGGATTGAACTGCTGGCAGTGAGCAGAGTCAGCCTGCAATACTGCATTCTAACTGGTAAGCCACCACAGCTCTTTGTTGTCAAAAATAAAAAACTATGGAACAGTATAAGGACTAATCCTGGTATAAACTAGTTTTTGCAAATTTATATTTCCTTATCTTTTTATTATTT
Organism: Natrix helvetica; assembly: GCF_964273705.1. Taxonomy (NCBI): domain Eukaryota; kingdom Metazoa; phylum Chordata; class Lepidosauria; order Squamata; family Natricidae; genus Natrix; species Natrix helvetica. The sequence goes on along the minus strand of NC_138549.1, from coordinate 114,150,746 downwards.
CATGACTCTAATTATCATTGACTTGCTATTTCTTACAAATTTTCTACCCTTAGTATAATACTGCTTAGCCCAAAATGGATTTGTATAATGGGAATATATTTATGCTATCAGATTTGCTCAAAACCTGTGTCAAAGTTTTATATCACTTTGTTCCATAAAACCTGAATGTTGTTACTATTAAGGACTTTGTGAATTATATTCTCTGTTGTACGTCTTTGGAAATGGGTGAGTTTTGGAATGGGAGGAATGATGGCTTGTCCAGAAGCATCCAAATGAGAACTAATATTATCAATATAAATATCTCTCTTAGTTGGACTGATTTTTCCACCTGCGATGATTAGCTAGGGTGGAAAATGTGGTGGGAGCAGAAGCATAGAATGCCCTCCCCTCTGTAGAGAATACAAATTCTTTGGCAATATAGTCTCTGCATATATGTTCAGAAGAAAACCCCCTTATAGTAATAGGTTTATTCCCAAATAAGCAAAGTTTGAATGTAGTGGTACTGAAACCACTCATTTTTAGTGCTAGCAGTCAAGGGATTCTATTTTTCTTCCTTAATGGATTTTCTCCAGAAAGGGACATATTGAAAGAAGGAAAGGAAAAAGATGAGATGATCAAAATGAAAGAATGCACTGACTGCCTTAGACCACTGTTAAGGATAATTGCACAGTAAAAGCCTGACTGGAAACACTCTAAATCTTTAGGCTGACAGATTCTATAACAATATCAGCAAAGTGAAAGGTTTCCTCAAATGCCTCCCCAGGGAATTGTAAACGGCATGTTCCTTTTACACACCCAGAAACATGGCATTATTTTAGTTAAGCTAGTCTCTGTATCAAACACACAGAGGCTCATTTTCAGTTTGCTCCATTCTGTAATGATTCAGTCTGTTTAGAAAGTTTATTAGATATGGTGTTTGTAGCTCTTTTACCTTTTTTGCCACGGGGCAACCAAGGAGCCCCTAACTGATCTGAAAAACAGTCCTTATTTTGTGCTCCAGGATATCTCCACTCCACTCTGACCACAGGAGACTATTAGAACTTGGGCACTGCAAAGATTTGAAAAGATTTTAGTGTAATCCACTCACTTCTCTAGAGTTTTCCTCTATCCCAAGGCAGAACTTGTCCAGATCCATAGCAGTTAGCTTATACAGTACTAACAGTTGTAAAGTTAAGAAATATACTCTGGTGTATATTTGAAGATGGACTGCAAAGCTGCAAATGTGCCACTGCTAAGCTATAAACAACATCAATTCAAGAGAAAGATCCACTGTAGGAGTTGGCTTCTTGTCCTGCTTTGATCAAAGTTCTTTGTAAAACCAACTGTTTACAGAAAACACTCACCCACGACTCCACAGCTGATCCAAAGAAAATGTCCTCCTTCTGTACGTTAGTCCAGAAATGTCCAAAAGAAATTCCTGAAATTCTTGTAAAATTACTGGTGTGTTCAGAACTCAGGCATCTAGTATTTTCATTTACGAAATCCTTTTGGGGCTTTTCATTAAATACTCTGCTTTCTTTTTTCCTTTCTTTTTTGCCTCCTCCTAGGTGATGTCATATCCTGATTGTGTCTAGAGAACTTCAGCTGTCCTTGCTGCAACACATCAGTTCTTTCACCCTCCCCCAGCTACGCCTCTTACACTCTTGTGTAGAAACCCCAATGCTAGAAAGATCCTTGTGAAATGCTCTCCCCCTCCCCTTTCTCTTACACACACACACACACACACACACACACACACAGCCTCGGCTTTTGTTTCATTTCGTTTTTCTTGGCTCCAGATTAAAAGGAAGTTTAAGGCCACATTATTAGGAAGATCAGCAAGGAAACTGAAATTCTGCTGCACCACACCGCTTCCCCTGCTCTTCATAACTCCTAGATAAAGAGATAAGCTTTTCAGTTGCAAAAGAGCCAGGAGGAAGTTTTCTCTACTTAGCAAACAAAACCAGGTAATAAGACAGCTCACGCTCCCAACTTTTTTTTGCAATGTTGGGAGAGAAGAGGTTTGGCTAAAGAGCGCAAAAACAGGTAGGAAATGCATGTAAGAGAAGAGGCAGAAAATACAATAATTGACAAGTCTTTATTTTGCAGGCTAACCATCTTTGTGTACTCCTTGCTCGCTTGGCTGATCTCAAACACATAGACTATATACACATGGGAAAGATAGGGCAGGCCAGATCAGCTGACAAAGACATTAGTGGATCGTGGTTTGTTAAATAACAGTCGTCCCCCGTCCCGCCCGTCCCGCCCCCCATCGTCCGCGTGCTGTACTGATGGCTTTGGAAAGTATCCAGTATCCTGAGAACTTTTTAAAATGAAAAGTTCTGGTTGAATTTAATTTATGGTTAAAATAAATTTAATTTATTTTAATCCACACGGCAGTCATAGAGCTATCTTCTCCCCCAAAAGCATCAATGAGTTTAATATGGGTTCAGAGGGAATTGCTGTTAAGTCTGCTTCCTAAAATTATCTTAATATTTTTTATGGATCTACATACATGCATAGGTTACTAAGGAACAACAAAAATTGTCTCAAAGTGAAGTCAGATTTGGGATATGTGTCAATATTATGTATGTCAGGGTTCCCCAACCTGATCCTTATTAGATAAATTAGGCAGCTCTTATTGTCCCTAAGCAGCATGCCATGCTGCCTATGAAAGACAAAGGTTTCCTACTAAATCTGAAGGATACTAGGATGGGGCTAGAATCTGAATAATTTGGTAGCCATTTATCCAGATCCTAAGACAGAAGACAGGAATGCGGTGGCTCAGTGGTTAAGACACTGACCTTGTCTATTAGAAGGTCAGCAGATCAGCGGTTCAAATCCCTAGCACCGCGTAACGGAGTGAGCTCCCATTACTTGTCCCAGCTTCTGCCAATATAGCAGTTCAAAACCACGTAAAAATGCAAGTAGAAAAATAGGGACCACTTTGATGGGAAACTAACAGCATTTCGTGCGCCTTCAATGTTGAGTCATGCCGGCCACATGACCACGGAGACGTCTTCGGACAGCACTGGCTCTTCGGCTTTGAAACGGAGATGAGCACCGCCCCCTAGAGTCAGGAACAACTAGCACATAGGTGCGAGGGGAAGCTTTCCCTTTAAGACAGAATAGTGACCAGGAAATATTATATGATGAATATTCATGTAAAACCTGTTCTCTCACTTAAGTTACAGTCTTCCCACTGTGGGAAACAAAAAATATATTACTCTAAAAATCATATCCTGGTTCAAAAGGGTACATGTGATTACTACAACGTTATATATAGATTTGCATCTGTGAAGGAAGATGATATTGGCCTTTGTATATCATACTTTGTATTTTCTTATAAAATGTGTTATATGATGTTAGACATGCAGTGAATTTTTCGTCCTTCACCCAGCAAAATGCTGAAGGGAGAACACCAATAGAATAAATAGCATCATATTTTATTCCAAAATATAAAAAGAGGATTTTTTTTTAAAAATGCTAATATTTTCCTTAGGGCCTCCTTTCACGTATGCCATGAAACATCTACCAAAGTGTATTGCTTCATCTTCTGATTAATGGAAAATATGCCTGTTTCAAAACAGATTAATTACACATTTTTACAACCTACCTTTCATATCTGGAATAATGTCACTTTTACAATTCCTTCTTTGGGCAACTCCCCACTCCTAGTACAACTATAACAGTGGTGAGTTCCTACTGGTTCGGCCGAACCGGTAGTGGTTTGGCGGCCTTGGTCACTGGAACCAGCAGCGACCCAGGCCTGCCACGCCCTCAAACTGGTTCTCTGGGCAGTGCCATAGGCACCGCCATCTTGTTTTCCGCTTCTGCGCATGCACAGAACAATTTTAATTGCACTGCGCATGCGCACGAAGCGCACACAAGCAAACCAGCAGTAGTGCCTGCCAGAACCCACCCCTGAACTATAACCCCTCAAAGACCTTCAGATTTTAAAGTTTTGGCTATAATTCAGCATAACATCGACATCTTTCTCATTTTAGGAAATACCCCATAAATCTACCTATGTACATTAAAATATTATTCCAAGATGATGCAAGTTGTTCACAAGATTAAATCACATGGGTCAGTAAAACTTCCTTTTTAACATCACCACCAAAGAAAAGGGCTACTTGGTACAAGAGCCATGGTGGCACAGTGGTTAGAATGCAGTATTGCAGGCTAACTCTGCTCCCGTTGCCAGGAGTTCGATTCCTTCGATCCCAACTGACTCAAGGTTGACTCAACCTTCCCTCCTTCCAAGGTCGGTAAAATGAGCACCCAGATTGTTGGCAGGAAATATGGTGAGTCTTAGTGAAGTGGTGTATCACTCTACGTACAATTGCTACTACTACATAGCATAGCACTTGTGTCAGAAGTACTAAGGCGCTTCTGTGTTGAAAGGATGAGCCGGTGACATCATTGTTGCCTGAAGAACACCCAGTTGGGGTGTCCTTTCATGTGAGGAGAAAGTCCAGGACAATGGTTGACAGTGCTCCCACTCTCCCTGTACAAGGTCAGCAAGGTTTTCCAAAATAAAGTGACCCCATTGACCCTACGGTCTTAACCCATAGTTTGAGAGCTCTTGTTTAATGTAATGTAACAGGTAGGATGACGGTGGCTTGCATGTTTAGGATGCCGGGTAGGACAGCAAGTCGCGTTCGAGACCCATGTGTTGCCATGGGGCACGGTTGAGCTCCCACCCTTCACTTCATGTGTGCAAGGCACAATGGGAAGTTGCAGTACCACAAGGCTTGATAACTGTAGCATAGAGCTTAAACCTTAACCATGAAAAGGAAATGCTTTATTCATTTCTTGCCCACTGATAGCCCTAATAACACAATCTTATTCCAAGTATAAGCAGGCGAAATATTTATTATTTAGGGGTCTTGACTATTGCAGTGTTGAAAACCTCTGCATCTGAATTCTGGGCTTGGCATTCATTTGGGCGGGGGGAGAAGCAGAGAGGGAGGGAGAGAGATACAGAGATACAGATTAAATGTTTCTTTTTCCATCCTGATATTACTTTCCTGGGTTTTAAAGTTGAAGGAAGTAAGGGCGTAGTCTCTCATTATAAAATAGTTTCTTCAGTGCTTTGTAGCACAGGTTTCCTCTGCTTCAAATAAATTTCAAGGGAAAACGTATCAGGAAGGAGGATGACGGGAGGGAGCAGATTGATGGAGAAAAATTGAATAGGCAGAAAAACAGCATCTATAATCTCACTTCGGCCAGAAAAAAAAAAAACCAGTCAAAATCACCCTTTGCCAGGAAACTAACCCCACCCACAGAAATGAGAAAGCACCCTGAGGATGAAGCAGTGCCTTTTCTGCAGAAAAATAAACATTCGGCCAACTGGAAAGAAGATTTTGCTTCATCGTTAGTCATAAAAGCACATTGATTTGGGTCAAGGGATCACAGAGGCAGCCTCAAAGAGAAGATGTGATCCGTTTCCCCTCCTTGTGATTGACAAAACTGCACTGGACTGAAAAAAGGCTCCTCTTCCTCTTTTTCAAAAAGAAGGCAATTCACCAACTGCAAATTTCTCTTATCTACACAGGGCAAAACGAGATTAAAAGGAAAACCAAGCACACCGTTAAAAACAAAACAACCAAAGCAGAAGAGATTGTTCTCAGAGAACTCCAAGATAAAATTCCCCTTGTGTTGCAAGAGGTAAAGGCTGAAGGCCTCCAACTACTGATCTGCAGCAGTGGTGGGATTTTAATTTTTTTACTACCGGTTCTGTGGGCGTGGCTTGGTGGGCCTGGCAGGGGAGGGATAAAATCTCCATTCCCTCCCTACTCCAGGGGAAGGATACTATAAAATCCCCATTTCATCCCGATCACCTGGGACTCGGGAGGCAGAGAAAAAATGGGGGCGGGGCCAGTGGTGAACTTCAAATTTTTACTACCGGTTCTGTGGGCGTGGCTTGGTGGGCGTGGCAGGGGAAGGATACTGCAAAACCCCCATTTCCACCTCACTCTGGGGCCAGCCAGAGGTGGTATTTGCCAGTTCTCCGAACTACTCAAAATTTCCGCTACATGTTCTCCAGAACCTGCTGAATATCACCTCTGATCTGCAGGCCAAACAATTTAGGAGAAAGGAGAATTCAAGTTTTAGGGTCTTGAGACAATGACTGGCTTCTTGCTTTTGTATCGTTTCTCCTTTGACTTGTTCCTTCCATCCAAAATGTCTCTTTTTGAGTGAGACATCCTTAATTGATTTACATTAGGGCAGTTCACAAAAAGAAAATACTTACACTGCCTAACATTAATTCTGAGTCCTATTAGAGCTTGCCAATTCATATCCTCCAGCAGCTTTATCCAAAACTTGATTTCTGCCCCAATTTAAGCTGACATGCGTTGTCATCCAGCAATCACATATTTCCTGCAGTGTAGGAACTTGGAATGCTAGTGATGAGGCATATTTGTCAAAGGTAGAACTGATATATAGATTTCTGTTTCTTGGGACTGAGCTACTTTTCCTCTGAAATCAAAACAGTTCTGCTTCTACCAGATGCTTGAACATGTCCACTGAAGACTTCACCAGTAAGGCTCCTGTCACTCGGTCTCCAATGTAGTCGTTGGATTAGGAACAACTTACATGAAAAGCGTCTGACACCTTTTGTGCTTATGTGGAGAATCAACTATATGGTATTTTTAGCTATATGGTTTGTTCTAATTCCTGTAAATGCAGTTGTGATTTGCTTCTTACTAACAACGTCTATATTACTGAATTATACAGTACATTATTTCTAGAACAGCATCAATACAATGAATACATTTTAGAGTATGAATGGAAAATGTGTGGGAATCAGCAAAAGTTGTTATAAAGTTGTAAAGGAGAGCACTAATGAGATCAGCTGGAAATTGATAGAAAGGCCAAGAGATATTAGGACAGTGATAAGGAGAACACAGTGGCTTCTGGAAGAATAGTTGGTTGTTTAGAAGCAAAAGAAAAGTTTCAGAATATTTTAAAATAAGCACCACAGGGACAAATCCATGGGAGTCTCTTGCTCAATATAAGAAAGATTTTAGAGGTTATATGTGCCATCAAAGATCTGAAGAAGTCCACCCAACCTTTGAAGGACAGTTTCCTCTGTCACTATGAGCATATGTAAATCAAATATGTAATTAACAGCGGGGAGCATTACTGAACACTTTAATGAAACTGAATTTTCTCCCACTAAAGTATATGACTCCGGATTGTTCAATTTTTCTCACCCATGCCCACACATAGACTAATAATCCTGCACCACAAGACTCAACTTTAGCTTGGATAGAGATGGAAGGTCAGCGAAACAGAACTGTGTCTTAACTTTATCCATAAAATTTCTGCACACAGCATTTACTATGCCAGTTTCAAGGACCGAGATTAGGGAGTTGCTGAAACTAGTTACTTATTTTAATCCCATATTTAACAAGGATAAAACAAGACTGCTAACAAGATAGCAGTTGTAGACACATAGCACAAAGGGAATTGATAAAACCCAAACAAGATCTTCAGCAAAGTCCGAACATGTTTATCTAGATTTAATAATAGACTGTAAAGCAGCACTAGTTGAACAGTTTCTGTTCTTTAGGACACCCAGGCATAAAATTACAAAGTTATGGATACCATAATTGAAAATAAATTGTACAATGCATGCATTACATTATGCAGATTCTCTTCAATTATGGTATTCACAACTTTGTGAATTCTAGGGTTATTGTGATGTATTTTGGGAAGGGCTGATCTTGTAAGTGAATTTAAAAAGTACAAGCTAACGAAGAATACTATTGTTTTTCTACAGCTGTAAGAAGCGGTGGGAGTATTCAGTTACTTCTGAGGCAGCTAGAATTCAACTTTTTCTTATTTACAAAAACTCAAACCCCAAAACCTGTTTGTTTGTCTGAGGAATCTTTCGTTTGGAAGTCTCTCTCTCTCTCTCTCTTTTTTTTTTTTTTTTTTTGAAGCATGAACATAAAAAATAAAAAGGGGAAAACAATGAGGCAGAAGTAAGTGTTTAATACGGGCTGGTAGGGAAAAAAACAAATTCCTCTTAATCCCTTCAGTCAGAACTGAAGAAGCTTCTTGGGTGAGAAGTGAAACATCTTCAAGGAAAAACAAAGAAAGTCCAGTTGCCTTTTGAAAAAACACCTTTGGGAAAATCTCTGTTAATGGACTCCATTATTCAGTGTTAAAAGTAAAGGTTCCCCTCGCACATATGTGCTAGTTGTTCCTGACTCTAGGGGGCGGTGCTCATCTCCATTTCAAACCTGAAGAGCCAGCACTGTCCGAAGATGTCTCCATGGTCATGTGGCTAGCATGACTAAATGCTGAAGACGCATAGAATGCTGTTACCTTCCCACCAAAGGTGGTTCCTATTTTTCTACTTGCATTTTTACATGCTTTCGAACTGCTAGGTTGGCAGAAGCTGGGACAAGTAATGTGAGCTCACTCAGTTACACTGTGTTAAGGATTCGAACCGCCAAACTGCCAACCTTTCTGATCGACAAGCTCAGTGTCTTAGTCATTGAGCCACCACGTCCCTCTGAGTCACTGTGTCCCTCTATTCAGTGTTACAGTGCTCCAATCCAGCTATAATGTTACTCCAACACCTCTTTCCCTGCCACATGTTCATTATCTATTAGGCCTCCAAGCTTCTAAAGGAGCCCATTAAAATAATTCTCCCAGAGCCATCTCTATAATTCTGAAGCCTCTAGACTCAAGTGCACCTTACACAGCACTGTGGAATTTTACAAGAGAGTAGTAAAGTAACTAACCCCCATTTATCTCAGGGGCTTAGTTTGAAGTTCACTATGTCTTGTGAAACCAGCTAAATTGATCCCGGGCTTTTTATGTGAACATAGCCAATGAAATACTTTTAATTTAAAAAAGCACTTGAATTGAGAATTATGCGTTCCTTTTCCTGGGCCACTTCACCACTGTTAGTTATTCCTGCCTACGGATGCTTAGAAAAAAGAAATGAGAGTTATCAAACCAGTGTCCCACTCCAGGGCTCTAAAATCTGCCAAGGCTGTACTGAATGTTCCATCTACGTAAAGAATGCTATTTATTTGGGAACAAGTAGGTTCTCTTAGAGATACCTACCCAATTTTTGCACAGTGCCAAGAGACCATGTAATTTTACAAAATCAAGTCGAGAGCAGGGCAAGAGGTCAGGGCAATCAGCTTGCAGTAGCTGCTGAATATGGAGATAGCCACATCCTGTTGTCAAAAGCATGGTCTTTGTTTGCGAATTGTCCTCCAGTACGTCAAAGTGATTATTTATTGAATCTCTATTGCCTGCTTAGGCTTGGAATTTGAAGAGAATCATAGTCTCCTTGTGAGAACAAAAGGCAGAAAAGGAGACCCCAGTTTTCTTCAAAAATCCAATCTTAATCAGAAGCTGGTGGTGCAAGACTTACACGTGTTTCAGTTTTTTGAAATTGATTCAAAATTTTTTACTACCGTTTCTGTGGGCGTGGCTTGGTGGCCTGTCTTGGTGGGCATGGCAGGGGAAGGATACTGTAAAATCCCCATTCCCTCCTGATCTGTTGGCGCTTGGGAGGCAGAGAATAGATGGGGGCGGGGCCAGTCAGAGATGGTATTTACCAGTTCTCCGAATTACTCAAAATTTCTGCTACCGGTTCTCCAGAACTGTCAGAACCTGCTCAATGCTACCTCTGACTTACACTGTAAAGAATAACCAGAGTCTTCCTTGTCAATTTATAAAAACTGTGGTCACAAAACCTTACCACATCAGTAAGAGGACCAAATGCAATGTTTGGATGATTTCCTTGAAATATCAAGTTGGAGGATAGCTTTTCCTTTTCTACTCACTCCTCAAAGCCACAAGATTATAGACTTCTCTGTAGTTATTATTTTGGGGTTATTACATAATTGGCATCATCTCTTTGTTTTAATCCTGATGCAATTCTTATTACAAAATCAAGCAATTAAAAGTGTTTTCAACCAAGTGTTACAACGTTCCAAGGGTGGTGTAACTATATCTCCTCTGACCTCTCTCAGTATTTGTTAAAAGCTTTAGAAACTTGAGCAAGACAATTAGCTCAACTTTATCCTAGCCCTTTTTAATTTACCTTTCAAAAAGGTAATATTCCAAGTAACCTGAAGCTTGTAAGTCAATTTTAGACATTACAAATTATTATATAGGTATTACAATAAAATCTTTCAAAAATGCTGTAGAATAGATCTGCTGCTTTCATAACAAACTTTACTATTAGAGAAAATAATAAGATCACAGCATTGGGGAAAAAATGAATGAATCAGTGAATCAAAAGAGTTTTGCATCACCTTAAAAAAATTACTGAGAGCCCATTTGGTATAGTGCTAAAGACATCAGGCTAGAACAGTGTTTCTCAACCTTGTCAACTTGAAGATGTCTGGACTTCAACTCCCAGAATTCCCCAGCCAGCTGGGGAATTTGAAGTCCAGACATCTTCAAGTTGACAAGGTTGAGAAACACTTGGCTAGAACCTGGGAAACTGTGAGTTCAACCATTGTTGAACAGTAACCTTGGAAATTATTAACTATAGTTAATAATTAATTAGTTAACTAATGATTATAAACTATAGTCATTACTATAGATCCTTAAGCCTGCACCCCAAATGTAACATTTGAGCAGGTAGTAACATGAATACGGTCAACAAGGCACAGCGAAAATGGATAAAAGTAGTCCAGCTTTCCAAGGGCTAAAATAGGCTAAAACAATGACAAATGCTTTTGTCATTGTTCATTGTTTTATTATTTTATTTCTGCTTTGTTTCCACGCCTTTCATTTTTCTTCCATTTTATTATTGTAAGCCATCTGGAGTAGCTCCACAACAAACAAATAAAAAAAAATAGCAGGAGCAAAATGCTATTAAAATATTTTTATATTATGTTTTATATCTATCTAATATTTCTTATCATGGGAGACAATAGATGAAATGTAACGTCAAGTCTGGTGGCATATTGTAACTATAGGTTTATGTTGTTTCATCTTCTGTACATTGATTCCCTTCCCTAAACCTTCTTCTGGATAGTCCCTCTGTTTTCTGGAGCACTCTGAAAACGTGCAAGAGGATGTTGAAGAAGGCATGTGTGAGATCCACCGAACAAAGACATTGTCATCATTAAGAAAAAAACCACCACCACCTCACTGGATTTCTCTCCAATTATTAGGTTTATAAAGTATAATAGAAACTTGCAGCTAATTATACTTCATATAATAAGTATATCTTGTCCCAAGTAGCCTGTAGAATCAATATTTTAATAAATATCTATTTTCTAAAGGCAACTAAAGGGCTTAGGAGAAGATGACAACAGTGTACTCATGCCAAATGAATGAGAAGAATTTTGAGACTTTTTTTTTTCCTGAAAAGGGAAATTTCTTAAGCAAAATTTACTGTTGTTGTTTAGTGCAATATCACAATGAAAACTATTGCCATTGTTAAGCCAGGTAGAATAAGTGTATACTTATGTGGTGTTTGTAGAGTACAATTTCTTGCTCCCAAAGGATTACATGGGCGAGTCTGAATTTATTGTCTTTATTTGGAGCCTCATTTCTGACTCCTGCTCTTCCTGTGGCTGACCAAACCCCATTCAGTCTTTCTTTCTTTCCTGTAATTGTCATGTCCCAAAGAAGAAGAAAAAAGCTAGTTTAACTTCCCAACTTGGGCAAACTGAAGATATGTTTTTATAGGGACAGCTGCAAGAATTATGGAAAGACTGTAACTGCACCATTGTATTAAAAAAATGGGAGAAATGATTCATCTCATGGGAGAAAGATGATGGATACTGCATAAACTGATTACATAATGGATCATCCTCACAGTTTTAAGTTCATTCTCCTACCCTGGGATGTTTGTATTCCGTATGGTGGCTTAGTAAGCAAAACTCTGAAAACAGCAAAAATATCACTTTGACGGAAGGCATTAACTTCCCCAAAGTGTTTCTTGTGGCTCTTATTTTTTGAGGGTCTTGGGGGAAAAAAACCTCTACATGCTGCATCTTTCACTGCATCTTTCTCTTTTCATTACAGCATTGCCACTTGTACATTTTCAGAGTAAAACCAACAGCAATAGAATAAAATATGAGATGGCATGGGCAAGATTGTCCTCTAGTGGCTGCTTCTATGATATGCCTTTGCAGTACTGCATTTTTGTCCAGTAGCGCAGGCAGTATCTGTGCAACCTAACAGGAGCTGAACAAGTGCTTGAGAAGATGAATTCATTCCTTAACTAAGAACCGCTATTGTGAAAGACGGACTTTATGGAACAAGGTGTGAATGCAGCTAAATCAGTATGCAACCAAAAATTGAGGATCCCATCCCTTATTTTCTAATGTTTTGTCCCTCAGGGATGTATTTTGACATTGATTAGGATAAATATTGTGCTAAACTACTTATTCGTATAGTGCTTTAAAGAATTTTAGATATTAATCAAAGAGCAAGCTATCTAATCTTAGCTACTTGCATTTTGAAGAATGTATGACTAGAATAACTAGTTAACAAGAAGAAAAGGTATTTTTATTTCTCTTTTTAGTTAGTACTTTGCTCCTTCACTGGACAGACTTCTCAAAAGAAGCTTATATTTTGTATTTATACTTCAAATTAAGAGCGCAAACTACTAAGACAAAGTGAGTACCATAAGATTTAGATAGGAATTTTTAACTGGCACAGAAGAGGGTCAGACTGGGATGAACTTCTTGAAAATTCTAACACCAGACAGGTGTTTTCATTGATCATCACTCATCTCACCTTTGAAGGCATTAAGAGACAGAGAATATTCATAGAAGATATCCATATACTTAGTAGGCCCATTTGGGAGACCGTAACTCAGAAAACAATTTAGAAGTAGAAATGCTGAAAAATACTATTACAATAGTGGCAGAGAGCATGATCTTTTTCAAATCAGTCATGAACGCAAACTAATTTTTAGTTGAGCTATGTAGGACTGAATCTAAAGTTGACTGAATCCTAATCAGCACATTCAAAGAACTTTTAATATCCTGAATATGGTGATATTTAAAAGATGGAAATCAAAACGGAAGTCACTAATTTGAGTTTCTAAAAATTATATTAAGCCTGCTTCAAGATTTATTAATATTTAATAATGCTTATATTTACCGTATTAAAAATTATTTAACAGAATAACAGAGTTGGAAGAGACTTGGAGGTCTTCTAATCCAACACCTGCTCTGGCAGAAGATCCTGTACCATTCCAGACAAATGGATATCCAATCTCTTCTTAAAAACCTCCAGTGATGGAGTACCCACAACTTCTGAAAGCATGCTGTTCCACTGATGGTTCCGTCAGGAAATTTACGGAACACAACAGTTTGTGAATAGCTATTGACTCCTAAACTATTGACAACACTGATGCCTGTCTCTGAAGCACTTCAGTTCACTGCTGCTATGATAAGTAAATCAACCTGAAGGGAAAACTGTGTATCTAAAACGTAAGTTTTATTACTAGTCCTCACAAGTCCCTGATCTGCTCTCTCCTCCAATAAAATTAAAACCAGGAAAGAAATAGAAACACATTCTGTTCCATGTGTCTATATTCCTAAATGAGAACGGCCTGATGTCTTATATAGACATTATACAGAATCCATAGGACCATGAGATTTGACTTCTATGTCTGTCTGCACGTAAGATATTTCAAGTCTTGTAATCCAAGTACTGAGTGTGTATATTGAACTGATGAAGATTTAAAAACAAGATGCCTTAGGACGGTGATGGCAAATCTATGGCTCGCGTGCCCGAAGTGGCATGCAGAGCCATGTTGCCTGGCATGTGCGGCATCGCCCGTTCGTCTTCTGGGTTTTTGGCACGTATGTGTGCGCGATAATCAGCTGGCTTTTGTGCATGCGGAAGTGCCGGAATCTGGAAGAGCTGGTCTTCCATTTTCCTGCGTGAGCATGTGTGCCGGCCAGCTGATCATCGCGCACCAGTAACAGGAAGACTAGCTGGCTGGGGCACATGCACCCTGGCCAGCTCCTCTTCTGGGTTGCGACCCAGATGAATGCCTGAGCACGCTCCATTTTTGGAACTCGGTGCTGAAAAGATTTGTCATCACTTCCTTAGGACCTTCCCTTGAGTCTTCCCTTGTGAAGAAACTTTCTTCCTACTTGAAGGTTTCTATTGAAGAACAGGGATATTTTTGTTAATTTTCCTTTTCCATGACACTTCTGGCACTCCAAAATCTGAGTATTCTCTCTGGAACCAAGCATGGGCGTGGCTTAGTCCGTGCAGCTGCAGAAGAGGAAAATTTTACCTTTCTGTTCCACAGCAAGCACAATAAAATGAAGTATCGTGCATTCAGGCATTAAATCTAAAACCCCTTTGAATCCAATGCTTTGTTCTGACCTAGGCTTCCTTAAGAAACATTAAGCAAAGTCTTGGTCCCGGCAAAACCTCTTTTATTTATACAACTGTGAATTCCTTTCATTCACAGTCAGCAAGGCTTGGCAAACAGTCTTTCAGAGGAATATTTATCAACACAAACCTCTCAGCTCTCGCTCAGAGAGCTGCCAAATAATTAGTTTCCAAATGCAGGGCAAGGCAACACTTGGCACAGAGTCTTTTATAGTCTTTTACATTGTTTTCTATGGGAGGGAACAATCGCAAGTTGACCCTTCTTTCTCAGTTGTTCTTGTCTTCTGGCAGGTCTGCGCATGCGCACACTGGGAACAGGCTCCAGCTGTTCCTCTGCCTCACTGCTTTCTAGCTCCCTTTCTGCCTCCAATGCTCGTCTCAGCTTTCCTCAGCCCCCAGGACTGGCCCATGTTCCTCCCCAACCTCCTCAGTGTCTGATTCTGCTACCAGCTCCGCTGGCCACCGGCGGGCCATAACACACTTGTCTCTAGAACTATAATATCATTTAGTTTAATTTTTTTCAATATATGAAAGGTACCCCAGTTTAAATTAAAAGGTAATACCTAAATATTGAACTGCCAGTGCGAAAAAGCATCTTCTCCTCACCACCTAGATGGAGATGTCTCTACATTGTGTCTGTTAGGACTTGAAGGCTCACCAGCTGAACACAAAAGGAAAAAAAATGCATCATTTGTCTGCAGAATACTGTTTTAATTTCAAAGCAAAAGTATAGATTCCATAAATTAATCAATGCACATGTTAATTTTCATTTATGTCTTTACAATGCTTTGGTTTTCAGAGAATGAGAATCACATAATATGTTCTGAACAATTTGCCTGAGAAATCAATTTGTGATTTTCTTGACAGCATGTACTGTTCAAAAGGTGAACATAAGCTGGACTACATCATTAAAACACAGAGGGAAATCTTTAGGAAACATTCTCAGAATCTCCAAATGCTTTTCCTTACCTTATTTAAATAAAATATTTGGCAGTGTTCCTTTACCGATATTTAATTTTGAAGCAAGCCCAAGAAAAGGAGTCCATCTGGCTCCTATTCCGATATGTGCCTTTTTTCTTGCTCCCATTATCAGTGAAGTGATTCATTATAAAAGCAGGAAAAGTCAGAGAAAGTAAAGCAATAGAAAGTACACTCTGTTTTCATGTATGAAGGGCAAAGGTGACATTAGATCCAGTTTTGGCATCTGATGGGTAATTTCGAAGATGAAAAAAAAATGGTGAATTCCCATTTTTGCAATTAAAGGCCTCAATATGTTTTTCTCCCACAACTTCGTTATCTCAATATTATCCCACTGCTTAGAATTACAGAGATTAACAGTTCTGTAAATACTCAACAGTCTTTCATTTCCAATGGATCTCACTCTGTTACATTTTTTCCCCCAAATTACCTCACATTTTTAGTTGATACATTTTTGGACATGTTCAGGCTTTAGTGTTATTCTAAATTTCGGCTTCAAGAGGTGGGGAACGTCTTCTCATTCAGGCTGAAAATGATATCATGTCACTCACAGTAAAATACTTTTTAACTAGGTCCAGGGAATTTTTATACCCATTGAGAAAAGGCCCTCTTGGTTCTTCTTTTTTTTGTTCAGTTTCATTTTTTGCTGAATAACAGACATATGGAAACTTCAAAAACGCTAAAATCCAATAAGCCGTGTGCAACTGGGAGGAGGAAAATTTCAAATGATTCATATAGTGATCATAAATGCTTATCCATTCTTCTAGCATTCAGATATAAAATGGACAAGGGCCTCTACATTGTCACAGTATTGAGTAGTTCCCTTTATAACCGATTCTTTTCCCAACTGAGTCCCAAGGGCATCGTTTCTAATGACACTTTCTGGAGAAAAAACAGCAACTCTGTCCCGTGGTGGTATGTCTTGCCACGCCAGTGGTCTTTGGTTAAAGCCGCTAACACCTCTCAAGCAGTTGGTGAGGGCACATCTTCCTGAGGCCTCAGCTCTTGCCCAATTCTGTTCTGTTCAAGCTCACTTATTACAGACATATATTTAAATTCATTTGGCTGATGGTTAAATGTTTCCACCAACCAATAGGTCTCTTGACGGTCTGTGGCATAGAAAAGCTGAACCTGGCTGGCAAGGCACTGGGCTTCCTGTACATTCTGTGAAAATAAACAATGTACGTTGTTAGAAGAATTATGGGGCTTCATCAATGGAAAAGCAAGGAGCGTTAAAGCTTTACACCTTGTACCAGAAATTTAATTTCATTTTACTACTGTGCTCTAACGCCAGGACAATTATATAGTAACAGACATGACGAAGCTGCTATAAAAGTGGCACAGTGTTTTAGTATTTGGAGGCATTTCAAATCATTAAGAACTGATTATGAAAGGGAAAAGAACATTATGGGGATGAGGTCAGTGGCTCTTTTATGAATTCTGGGGCATTTCTAAGCCAGTCCTGAATATTGTCCAATTGTCTTGTCTTTGAAGCAGAACACAAATGTGTAACAGCAATAGTTGGTACAGCTTCAACTATCACAATACTAGTCAGTCAAAAAGAGAGAGGGAAGAGAGGGAGGGAGGGAGAGGGAGGGAGGGAGGGAGGGAGGGAGGGAGGGGGAGAGAGAGAGAGAGGGGGGGGGGGGAGTAACAGGAATGGAAAAAAAATGGGCCAATCCTATTGTAATCCAGATTACTAAACTCTGCAAGCCATTACCGAACATTCACAAGTTTACATATTTGTTTTATAAACTGTTAGCTGGCCATCTGGAAGTCTCTTCTATTGGTATCAACATGAGGGTGGAATATATATATAAATATTTGTCTAGTATACTTAGAAATGCTCATCCATTCTGTGCTTTCAGTAAGCAAGACTGATAAAATGATACCAGAATTCCACTTTTATGCTATTTGTTGTGGTGCTATTTGTTTTAATAAACCAAGGAACTGTCTTTTTGTCATGAAAACCTGTTCATTGCTAAGTTTCACTTACCAAGAATTTAGAATCCATTTCTGCAGTCATCAGTACAATTCCTTTTTCCTTTTGAAGCTCAGGATAATGATACAAAATCAACTGACTGAGAGAAGCATCACTTTGAGTCTGCAGCAAATACAATGTTCACTATTATATAAAGATAGGGGTATTCAACAAGCACTTTAATAACCAAATCATTTTAACTCCAATCAGGAGAAAGATTCACAGGCATCTACAAGCTATAAGAAGAAAATGCTGCACTATTGAGCATTTTCTATTCAGAATTCTTTCCTTCTTTGATGTTTCATGTATGGTATATGCCTAGAAATGTTTGTATGTATGTGTGTCTAAAACCTTCCAATCCTCTAATACTAGGAAGTCAACAGAAAAACAGAAATGTAGACGCACCTTTTTCCCCCCTAAAAGAGAGTGAAAATTTGGGTGCATCTTATACACTGAATGTAGCCCCGCCTATCCCTACTCTTTGGCCTCTGCCTTCCAGCAATTTGCGTCCTTGCAGCAAACAGCAAACAGCCTGTTTCAGTTTCAACTTCAACCTGATTAGCACAAGCAGCTGATTGTCGGTTGGATCGGGCTCCCGACCATCAGCTCTTTCAGGCTGCAGGGATTACTATTGCCTATTGCCACCTCCATATGCCCCATTTTCAGGCTCCGCATTATTATTTATTTATTTGGATTTCTAAACCGCCCCCTCTCCCAAAAAGGGACTCGCATCCCATTTGTGGCCTCTGCGCGCCTCATTTTCTGCCCATTCCGATTCCCACCACCCGGAACGGCGAAAAATGGAGTGTGTGGGGGCCAAAAACGGGGCGTGCAGAGGCTGAAAATGAGATATGGAGGCCGAAAATGGGGGCACGGAGGCGGAAATAGGCTATGGCAATTCCTGTAGCCTGAAACAGCTGATCGTTGGGAGGCCCGATAATCAGCTGCTTGTGCTAATCAGGCTGTGCTGAAACTGAAATGGGCTGTTTGCTGCAAGGAGGTAAATTGCTGGGAGGCAGATTTTTTTTCTTGTTTTCCTCCCCAAAAGCTAAGTGTGTCTTATACCTCAGAGTGTCTTATACTCCCAAAAATATGGTATGTACAGTACATTTTGATTTTTGGCTAGATTAAAATGTCATTCCAAGCACAAAGTTCAATTACAACTCTCTTACTTCCCATATACAGTAGCATGTTCATTGACTAGTCTAAGCAATCGGTTGAGAAAGACTGATCTAGAGACCAGGGTTGCTCTGGGAAACCTTAGTTTCTCATTTTGACACCTGGGCACATATTATCACATGACTGTTATGAAAAATATGCATTATTCAACTTAAGCTCAGAGCTACCTCAGAGCTACTGGAAGAGTCCAGACAAACATGTTACTTTAACAAGCTGAGTTATGAAGGGTCTGCTGATAATTCAAGGACCCATTTTGCTTTTGTTTTGAGGCAAGAGCAATCAAGCTTCTATGCTATACAGTTTCCATGTTACCTCTCAAAACAAGCAAAAATTATTAACCGGCTTCAAACCATAGTTTAGTATCCTAGAATCATAGATTCCAGATGCTATAGTAAAGTGAAGATTTAATTTATTTGCTACTGTGATGTGTCCTGCAAAAAGTCTGCTCATATCCCAGCTTATTAATTGTCCAGACATAATCACCACCTAATCAGCTAATTTTGACTTGCGTAGGTTCAATGATTAACATACTCGCTTCCACTAAATAATTTTACTGTAAAAAGAACTGTCAAGGCTTAATTGATTGGGAGCACTGTGCCCTTTTGAATCAAGCATTGGAGAATTGTCTGTTTTATGGATCTCACAGTAAGACCAAATAAATGACCGAAGTCTTGAATAAAATTCATCTTCTGCAATTTAAGAACCCTGCACAAGAGATATGTAGAAGAGAGATAAAAAACAATTCAATTTCCCTTAAAGATCCAGACATCTCTATCAGTGCCCACTTGAAATAATTCTTGTTTTTAAGGAGTGGGTTTAAAGCAGTGACATACACAGAATATTTTTTTTTCTGGGGATAGACAATTCTTCCTCCTTTCTGAATTCCTCAGACTGCCCCTGGAAATAAATGTTTAGGGAAAAAAACCCTCCACCTACCTGAATGTTTATCAGAGAAGTGAAATGAAGTTCTGTTCCTGACCACTGTCCAACAAAAAATTCATACCCTTCCTTCCTTGGCAGCGCATAAAGAAACTGGATTGAAGATGGATGGAAATTAAAATTGGTCTATTGAAATCCAAGTCAAATTGAGTAACACACAAGACTCAGGAAGACAAATGAGCACTCATTTTAGACTAGTTCTGGAAAATGACCCGTCTTAAATGTTCAGTTCCTCATTTCATGCTGAGCCTCAGAAACTTTTTATCTGCCTCTGATGTTCCCACAGAATGTTCTTTGCAACAATTTAGTATGCTGCACGCTTTTTGAACTGAAGTACTTTTATAAACAGAATAACAGAGTTGGAAGGGACATTAGAGGGCTTCTAGTCCAGTCCTCTCCTCAAGCATCCTATACCATTCCAGACAATCTCTTCTTAAAAACCAACAGTGACGGAGCACCCACTTATTATCAGGGCTATAATCTATTAAGAGGAGCTTATCTAAATTCCATCACAACTGGGACATCAAACTATCAGTAACAAAAATTTTATATTGAGAATAGTGAAAGGACAGACTCTGGCCACAAAGAACCTTCCCAAACACACAAATTGTACTTACAGATGGACACACAAAAACACAAATTATACTTACAGATGGACAATTTTGAACTCGTTTCCAGATGACATCAAAAGTTTTTCCCTTTGGAAAGAAATGGGAAAGCATGCTTATGTAGTTCTCATCATTAAAATACATTCCATCATCCCACGACTTGAGGTGGATTCTAATGATAGCAAGTGATCAAACTCCTGAATATTAATTGCAAACTGTTTCAGCACATTCAGCAATATTTAATTTAGTTTCTGAAGGCTCCACTAAGTTAAACAGGAGAGAAGTTGGGATGGGGAAAATTACTGTTGTACTTACAGGAATAACAGCATAAACTGTGTCTTCTCCAGAAAAGTACTGCTTCCATATCTGGATAAACGAGATTGTGCCAATTATTTCAAAGACAGTGAATGGAAACCAAAAGAATCTCAATTCGGTGCAGTAACTTTAGTCAAACAATATTACTAAAATGATCTCTCAATTGAAATATTTGATGCTGGTTTTTATTGGTGCTGTTTCCAGTCTAACAGCCAAACTGGAAAGTTATCCAGGGTTTTTTTTTTTTACTCATGTCTCTATTTAAGGTTCAGTCAGTCAAAACTAGTAAGAAAAATAACCAAAACTTACTAAATGAAACATATAACAAAGCTAAAGAGGTCTGTAGGGTAACTGCGAGTTGATTTCAGTGGGATTTTCATTCTAAGAAGATTTTTACTTAGTCCTAAAAGATGTAAGGATGAACTCTAAGGAACTGGCTTGGACAAAAACCTCTGGTCTGGGCATACTTTTAAAAAGTTCACCATCATCTTATCTCACCATGCAGAGGAACCCAAACATTCTTCAAATAGGATTTTGAGGGAAAATATATGGGAATTGATTTCTCCTCATTATCCTGCATGGAAATAAGCTCTGGGCTTTATTTATTTATAAATTCAAATTAATATATTAATATGAATATATTAACTCATGTTTCTATCACAACCAAAGGACTTCACTGTGTCATACAAGAGGAACTGTGCATATATATGTCTCTTTAAGATTAGATAAGACTGTAGACTAATCTACAGACTTTTAATATAAAAGGACAATTCACACACAAGACAAATTATGGTATTGTTAAATTGTCAGAGCAAGTATCTCCATTCAGGAAGCTAACTGATTTGCTTCCGGGTACAATTCAAGGTGCTGGTTGTCACCTTTAAAGCCCTTCATGGCTTGGGACCAGGTTATCTGATGGACAGTCTCTTGCCAGTCACATCTACCCAACCCATCAGAGGGGGGAGGCAGGGAATGCTGCGGGTCCCATCCCCTAGGGCAGTGGTGGGCAACCTTTTTTTTCAACTGAGCCAAATCTCGCCAAAACCACGATTGAAATTTATTTTGAGAGCCACATTTTTAAAACCGAAAATACATAGGATGGTACACTGTTTTTAGTTTCAATAAACTGTGGCATTTGAAGCACGCAAGTCTTAAAGCTGTCAAGTTACAAGATCCTTGCATCCCTAACCCTTTAGGAAAAAAACCCCAAGGGGTCTTCAAACCTGACAGCTTTAAGACTTGTGGACTTCAACTCCCAGAATTCCTCCTCCATTCATGTTGGCTCAGAAACTCTGGCATTGAAGCATGCAAGTCTTAAAGCTGTCAAGTTGCAAGACCCTTGCACCCCTAACCCTTTAGAAAAAAAAAGCCCAGGGGTCTTCAAACCTGACAGCTTTAAGACTTGTGGACTTCAACTCCCAGAATTCCTCCTCCATTCATGTTGGCTCAGAAACTCTGGCATTGAAGCATGCAAGTCTTAAAGCTGTCAAGTTGCAAGACCCTTGCACCCCTAACCCTTTAGAAAAAAAAAGCCCAGGGGTCTTCAAACCTGACAGCTTTAAGACTTGTGGAGTTCAACTCCCAGAATTCCTCCTCCAGTCATGTTGGCTCAGGAACTCTGGCATTGAAGCATGCAAGTCTTAAAGCTGTCAAGTTGCAAGACCCTTGCACCCCTAACCCTTTAGAAAAAAGAAAAAACCCAGGGTCTTCAAACCTGACAGCTTGAAGACTTGTGGACTTCAACTCCCAGAATTCCTCCTCCAGTCATGTTGCGGCGACGTCATCTGCGTAGATCCATCTTCGGCTTTTTTCACAGGGGGCAGGGCTGCTGCTGAAGATGTCGACGAGCCCCTGCCGCCACCAGAACAACAGCTGCCTCCTCCTCCAACAGCACCACTACATTTGGAGTGAAGCCGCCAAAGCTCCCGCTGGCGCCCCCCTCCACTCGGAGCACCACGTTACCCCTGCTGCCTTCTCCGCTGCCACCATGCTTTTGAGAAGCCATGAGGCCTTTTTTCCCTGCTCCTGCCCCCCCCGCCGCCTTCCTACTGGCTCCCGCAGCCTCATGGCTCCTCAAAAGCACAGCAGAGGAGGAGGGGGCAGGGTAACGCGGGGCCCAACTCAGGTGCTCCAGAGGGGGAGGCGCCGCTGCCATAGGCGGGGGCGCCGGCGGGAGCTTTGGCGGCTTCATCTCTGCCGCAGCGTCGGGTGCTGTTAGAGGAGGAGGAGGCGGCAGCAGATATTCCGGTAGCGGCAGGGGCTTTACTTTAGCTGCAGCGTCGGGCGCAAGCAGCTAGGATTAGCCACCCCCAAAGGACCTCCTCCCCGGGCTTGCTTTCGTGGCGTCAGTCGCCCCGCGCTCACCAAAACAAGTCCGGGGAGGTCCTTTGCGGGCGGCCAGTTCTAGCCGTCTGCAAAGGACTTCCCCAGCCTCCGGCGCCTGTGACAGCAGAAAGCACTGCGCGGCAGTTGGAAACTGCTGCGCGGTGTTTTCTTGCCACCTGCGCGGGCGCGCAGCCGCGCACCTTAGAGGGAACAGTGGGAGGGAGGGGAGCGGGCGCCCGGCACACAGAAGAGCCGCATTAAAATGTGTAAAGAGCCGCATGTGGCTCGCGAGCCGCGGCTTGCCGACCACTGCCCTAGGGAGATACACCTAATGGGACTTAGTAGAAGGGCCTTCTCTGTGATGGCTCCCTCTCTCTGGACCATCATTCCCCCAGAGATTAGAATGGCCCCCACTCTAACTCTCTTCCAGAAGGTGCTGAAGACCTGGTTCTAACAGCGGGCCAGGGGAACCCAGAGCAGCATGGACCCCATTAAATGGCTTGTGTGATCTGCTGTCGCCAGGGTGGGATGGGTGGGGGGTGATTTTATTATATTATATTAATTTATTTGATTCTTTTTTTATTAGTTTTATTATTTTAAATGAGATTTTATATTGTATAAGCTGCCTTGAGTCTTCATGTGTGAATAGGTGGCAATATAAATTAATTAAACGAACAAACAAATAAATATGAGCAACAGCACTGAACACAGGACTTCAATGTTGTAAATTTTTGCTGTTCAAAAGTTAACAGAGAACAACAGGTTCCATTAACTTAGAAATGTTAAAAGTTACACAAAAAGTACTTTTAAGGATTCCCATTTTTATCACCTGCTTTATTTCTTCAGGCTTCTTCTGTTTCATCATCTCAACATTAAGAATAGAATCAAGTGTCTGAAACAAATTATACACCATAAAGTTTGCACTCTTAAGTCATAAGTGTAAGAAGAAACTAAACAAAACATTGTTACGTCGTAGGCTAACACACATACAATGTAACTGGGAAAAAGTTTATCTACTTTTAATAATAGTTATCTAATTTATAGAATTTGTATGTTACATTTTATCTAATAGTTCAATGTGGTATGAATTTGGGTGTCTCATACATTTATTCCACAACAACAACAATCTGGAGGAGAGGCGGGTTGAAAGCAAACGCAAAATCAACCATTGCTCAAAATAGCTCAAAATCAACCATTGAATCGATGAATGGGAAGGGACCATACCAATCTAGATTCAACTTATTTGTAAAATTTTATTTTACATTCTTATAATAAATAATTAGTAAAACAATATTTAAACTTAACTTAAAAAATAAATAAATAACATAGCAAAATAAAAATAGGAATAAGACAGCTCCAAAAAACTAAAAACAGAGGAAAAAATCTCTATATCTTATTGCTACTAATAAATATATTACTGTAATATAATCTGTACAAAACTGTAAAATATTACAAAATCTCTGCCACAGTAATATATATCCTTGCATCCTTTGATCGGTAGAAAATATTGCCTTTTGCAACATCCGGAATGAGGGGTCCTTGGTGCTCTCCGAGCTTGCTTGCTTGTTTTCTTGCAAAACGTTTCATTACCTAAACTAGGTAACATCATCAGTGCTGGTGATGTTACCTAATTTGAGTAATGAAATGTCTGGAAAAAAGAACAAGTTCAGAGAGCACCAAAGACTCCTCATTCAAACCCTGAGCTACAAATATTCTTTACTGGTAAAATCCAGAATATTCTCACATTTCTCATTTCCAAATATGAAAAATCCAAGGCCTTAGTCACTCTACTATGCTGGTTCAATAGCAAATAACTATATAAAATAAACATCAAATCCAGTGCCCTGTTCTCAGGATGAAAGAAAGCATATCCATGATAGCTTATCAAAAGCAGCTAAATGATGCCAATGACAGAATTTTCTATAACACATCTTATGAAAAATCCCTCAGATAGATCTAGCTCCCTAATCTAATACACCATTCGCAAAATAGGCACTGTAAATAAGAGTAGAAAATAGGTTTAATTAAAATATAATTTTACCTTATTTGTTGTGAATCCTGCTTTTGTTTGTCCTGCTTTTGCAGTCTAAAATTAAATATTAAGACTAATTTAGAATCAGCACCATGAAAGTTGTTATAATCTTCCTAGTGTTAAGCATTTTGTGTTAGACTTCAGAACAGTTCAAGGAGGCACATATAACATATAACTGGTTGAAGTACAAAGTCAAGGGACTGGGTAAAATACAATTGATTTTCAATTAGAAATTAGTTTTGTATCAGTAGAAGATATGAGTTAATTTTGAGATGAAGCCTATTGGTTGACATAGTTATTTCTGGAAGATACTTCTACACTTTAATATAAGGCTGTCCCAAATCTTGAAATAACCTGCATTCCATTCAATCAGAGAGCAATGAGGAAGAGAGAGGTTATGCTGCTGATATTAATGTATTTTCTCAAACTCAATGCATCCTTCCTGTATATAATAAATATGAAAACATAAAAGGTGTGTGTGTGTGTATGTTTATATATACATATCAAATATATGCATCCAAAAAATTAAAGAAGATAGATCTTAATATTTTTGTTATTTTTTAATGTCCAAACAAATTTCAGTTTAATTACTGGTCCTCTTTGCAAAAGAGGGCCTCCTTTTTGAAGCCTTACTTTAACAAAAAAAAATGGGATAAAGGATTCAACTGTGACTATACATGCCTCTATTCAATATAAAGGGATATTTAGTACAAACAGAAAAAAAAAGTTGAATCTATTTCTGTAAAGTTGAAATACATGCATAATCATATACACAGGCACACAGTGGAAACAACAGTCAGGATTTTTTCCCCCATATAGCAAAAAGTGTTTTCTAATCCTGATTTCCTCTGATAGTTAATAAAATATGTATTGGATTAGACACTAAACATGAAATATTTGATATCAGCCTTGCCTGTTCCTCCATGCATCTGACAAACTCTGCCTGTTTTGAGAATCCCACTGGCTGCTTTTTCAAATCATTCTTTTGCTCCAGGCGAGATTCAAAAAGATCTGGATTGGATCTGAATCAAAGTTAGAACAGTTTATAACTACTGCACACAGATCATACTTCAGTCCCAAAAGTGTGTGACCTCCTTATCATATACCAAAAGTGTGTGACCTCCTTATCATACTTTGTCTTGGTAACTTATTAAAAAGCAGGGGCAGGATGACAGCAAACTGGACATATTTAAACTGGACGTATTTATAGCAGCCCCCAAACCAGAAGAGCTTGCATGCATACGAGTAAGGCTTGACCTGAAGCTTCGCTGTAAACCCGAATGCGGGATATATAGCTTGACCCTGGACTTGTTTACTTGAATGCGTGTAAATGCCTCGAAAGCCTTTGGGAGGCATGCAGGAAAAGGCGGGCAAAGAAAGCCTAGCTAAGGACGTTCCTTGGGCTGCCACTTCAAGGTTACTCTCAGATCCCCACTTCTTCCCACCTCCCAAAAAAGGGATTAAGCCCAAATTAGGGTGCCCGGCTCCTCGGCGCTTCCTTCTACCTGCGAAGCTCTTGGATCTTAGTTCGGTATTTCTCGAAGAAAGGGTTCTCGCCCAGACCACTCTCGTCTGCCAGCCCGCGGATCCCGATGACTAGCGGCCTAGGCCGCGGCGGGACCAAAAGGCCGAGAGGCCGAAGAGCAGCGAAGCGACTCATCAGCACTCCGCGGGACAGGCTGAGCCCCGCCGACCCCCAGAACTGCTGCAGATGCCCCGCTGCCATGCCGCCCCTGCCCCCCTCTGCCGTGGCCGCGAGCAACGAGGAACGCCCTCCGCCCGTTTACGTCACTCAGCGCAAAGGTTCCGCCCAGGCAAGAAAGGGGAGAGCGATGGGCGCCGTAATTTAAATGTTAGAGATAACACAAACTCAGAGCCAGCCCATTAAAGAGAGCGTCTCCAATCCAGAGGTCTTCAAACTTGGGAACTTGAAGACTTGTGGACTTCAACTTCCAGAATTCTCCAGCCAACTCTGCTGGCTGGAGGATTCTGGGAGTTGAAGTCCACAAGTTTTAAAGTTCCCAAGTTTGCGGACCCCTGAATGAGGCAATACTCTTTCTATGATAATTGCATTGCTTACCAGGAAAATGAACACACATTTCAATTATTGCATATATTACAGTATATTTATCTTGGCAGATAAGATCCCTGCTCTGGGAGAAGCAAAAAATTACAAAGTCAGTGAAACATAATTATTTTATGTTTCTTTCAGAACTTTGTTACATAAAAAACCTTTTAACCAGATTTCGTCAAAGGGATAATCAAAGAATATAACTGCTGTTAGGCCAGTTGGTGTGAGTGGCAAAATTTGAGAACTTCACCCTCCTGTCTGCTACTGGAATCTGAGGCGGCACTTGAATATTCCTTGTAGTAAATTTTGTAGTGAGAAACTACTCATATCTCTGGTAACAAAAACCACAAAATTATTTAAATTGTGCGACCCTGGCAGCATAAATATTGAAACGTTTGCAATTTTGGATAATAAAAGTGTTCTCTGGAGTTGTCAGTTAGAAACTAGTTACACTACAAATTGAACACTAGGTGGCACATCCCATTCAAGTTTAAAAGTTTTTGGGGATGGTTACCCATCTGCAAAAAAAGGGGTTTTTCCTCCTTTTGCTTTACCAGTATTTAATCGAAACTTTTACTTCTTGTATTTGCCAAGGGCCTTCCATATTTCTCTGCACAGTATGTAAAAATTTTTACCTGACACAAAAGTTAATATTTTTATTTTCACTCACCGAATTTAAAGTAAGGAATTTTTATAGCTATCAACTTTTTTTTTTGTTGGAAACCAGAACAGAAATATAAAATCATGTTGCATTTCCAATCTTTCATGATAAAAAGTTGCAACTGCATTAGTAACAAGAGCATCTGCCTTTGTTATATGCACAGTACTGTAGATATACAGCATTTTAATTAAAACTGTTAATTGAAATATCTGGTTGTGTGTTACAGTATGATAAACATACCATCAGTTGCTGCTGTTCTTAATTTGCTTCCTTGAGGAGTTGCTCTTACAAACATATTTGTTCTGTTGCCCAAAGCATATCTTTCATAGCAGTTGCTTTGATGGACAGAGTGCAGATATTTTTTCCTGGATGTGAAAAAGGGAGAAACACTTTTTAAACACAAAGTAAATTCCTGCAGCTTCCGGCCCATCCCCACTTTGTCAATGGGCCATTAAGAAGGCCAAGCTAGTCCACTTTACATAATAAAGAGTTCTCCTCTTCAGCTCCAGGGGGATGGGATTAAGGCAGGATAATATTGCCTTTTACTCAACTGACCACATGGCATCTGAGAACTCAACCAAACCTGGATTCAAAACTCAGCCTAGAGGGTTGCCCTTGCCCAGGCCCATGGGAGTCTGGCAACCAATCAGAATACATTTCTTATACAGGAACAGGAAACAGATAGGTGGGGCAGAACAGATTATAAAAAGACCTGCAAGCCCTTCTTCTCCCTTCTTCTCTTCTCTTCCTTTGCCTTCTCTTCTTCTCCACCAACATTGAAGCATGTGATCATCTTTTCTGTTCAGGACTTAAGCCATGTGGTCCTGTCCACCATTAAAACCATCTTTCCAAGCAGCCTCCATGTCTCCAGTGTCTTTTTCCCCACTTGGAGCCGAACCCAGAAGGACATTTCTTCCAACAGTATCATCATTATCATCATCATTTTAGCCATTGTCTATCAACTGCAGGATGAAGGCCTCTTCTACATGTTTCCAACCAAAGTATAATAAATAGTCAACACAGCAATTATGTTGTTACTATGTGTATGTGTGTACACCTGTGTTCATAATTTCATGTAGGACCATATACAAGCACTTGACAAATACAAGAAACGCAAGAGCACCTACAGAGGGCATCTTTCAGGCTACATGTAATTGCTTCCGTTTCACCCAGTTCCACCGTTCCGGTACGGTGCTCCGGAGGGCCCGCCCACCCGCGCTCCTTACTGGTATTTGAGCTCTTCGGGGCTTCCGCGCACAGCATGTACAGCGCCTGCGCGACGCTCCGCCAAGCAGCTGGAGTGTCACGGAGGCATCGCGGAGCATTGCAGGCAGTAAGTACGCACGCATGCGCTGCGTGCATTCATGTGGTGGATGCCGGGCCCCATTGCATCATACCGGTTGTAACGGGATCCGGAACCCACCACTGCACATTATCAAAGATAAATGATTATAACAGATTGTCTGATTTATGCACAGTACTGCTATTCTTATGTCCCCTGTCCATCTGCTTCTCAACCGAACTCCTAGAAGGTTATACATTTCTGTCAGGTGGATAGAGGAGAGGGAGTGCAATATTAACTTACAAATTGTTTTTTTTTCTAATTCGCAATCTAAATATAAGGTCCTCGACACATCATCTAGAAACTCTCTGCTCTGCCTGAAAAAAAATACATTCTTCAACAATTCTTTTAACAGGTGAAGCTCATGTGCTGCAAAATAAACTCCTGGTTTCCAGCATCATCTTCTTTTCAAAATATGCCCCTGAACACCACATGGCTCCCGTAACCTTTTTTTAGAGATATAAAAGTGCTTTGTTCAGAAATATGCCCATTTACTCACAAAAAGAATAAAGCTAGGCATCTTATGAGGGTGATTCAGGTAGCAGGCATTTTGTAAATAGTTATGTCCCAATGTCTCAAAGGTACTTTTTTTCCCCCCAAAAGGCAACTGCGTTGTTTTTTGAGGAAGACGACGTTTCACTTCTCATCCAAGAAGCTTCATCAGTTGTGACTGGCTGGTGGGGGGATAGAAGGATAGATATATGCATCACCCCCATCATCAAGTCACAACTGATGAAATTCTTGGATGAGACGCAAACATCTTCATCTTCGTCCTCAAAAATCAGTCCTGTTGGCTTTTGTGTGTGTGTGTGTGGGGAGCATCTTTGAGATAACTATGAACTGGATTACTGACAATCTCCATAGACCTATGTCCTGATAGTTAGCTTCTCCTAAATGATAAATCTTCCCCAGCAGGTTTTTTTTTTTTTGGTAAAGGTTCTCTAAATTCCAGATATGCCCTTAGCACCAAAAGGTTATGGATCCCTGACCGAAAATAATCATTTGGGTTGTTTGGGAGGTCTTATAGTCAACTACCAGAATTTCCAGTTAAAGGGGTTAATATTTGTATAGATCAGAGTCCAGAGGCAGGCACCACAAACAGGCCTTTTTCAAATAAAAAATAAATAAACCACACACACACACAGAAAAATCAGCCGGCAGCTTTTTTGATTGCATAAGAGAAGTATGGGCAATCAAGCATTTCCTTATCCTGAAAAGGAAGACAAAGGTTACTAGAAAGTTTCTCAGTTCCTATATAGCAGTGATGGCGAACCTATGGCACGTGTGCCACAGGTGGCACGCGGAGCCATTTGTCAGGGCACGCGAGGCACTGCCCTGTCAGCTGGCTAGAGTGCATGCGCGCGGTGACTTCCGGTTTGCTCGGAGGATCGTTTTGAGCGCTCCAAAGGCTTCAGGGACCGTCCGGAGGGGGTGGGGAGGCTGTTTTCGCCCTCCCCAGGCTTCTATAAAGCCTCTGGAGCCTGGGGAGGGCGAAAAAAGCATGTAAAAATGGGGGGTCGTGCCTGTAGTGCGCACATGCGCACTGGCGGAGTCGCGCATAGCATTATGGGTGCGGCACTCCTGCACACGACCCCCCTACGCTCTCCCCACTTATGGCACGCGAGCCAAAAAAGGTTCGCCATCGCTGCTATATAGTATTGTTTTGTTGACTTAAAAAGTCCTTTCACCTATGTTCCAGGAAAGTAGAGATTTCAACTGGGTGTGAAAGTAGAATGTAAATTCTTGGGCCATCAGTATGGTCTCCTGGTGACCATTGTCTCATCATAAGCTTTGGAATCTGACTTTCTCTTCAGTTCCTTTCCATTAGAATTAATTTCAACTACCCATTTGGTTTTTTTCCTCCTGAAAAGAGAGCAGCTTCATCTTCTTCACATAAAGGCATGATAAAATCCAAATTTACAGTAAATGATGATTATCCCTAGTGGTAAGTAGCCCAGTGTCTTTTCTGAACTAAACATCTGCAAGTTTATTTTTTTTATTACTGGAAAGCTAGGTGAATGACCCAGCAGCAAGCAATAGACACAGTGGTACATACAATGCTGTGCCTGATCCGTTTTAATTCTAGTCTCTTAACTAAAGCTTAGTAGTTCAAACAGATTAAAACACAATTTACAAACTACAACTATAATTACAATGATTGGATTGCACAACATAGGTACTTAGCCAAAATTTTAAAAAAACCACACAGTATTTTTTTAAAATTAAAATACATGAACACAGTCATTGATCAAAAGGTAAGTTGATTTTGGACTGGCTATGAGGAATTTTTCTTTAGATTACTTAGGAGCTGCTTCCTTTGGAGGTGGCTATTTTAGCCTAGATCTGATTCTGCAGCTTTGGCTGGAGGAAGAACCTATCACTTCCTGATATAAAGGCAGGTCAGCCAATAATCCATGGTTACCTTTTGTTCAGATAACTGCAATGCACATCACATACAGCTGCCTTGATCTGTGTTTGGATATAATTAATATAAAATAGGGCAACCACTTTCCAAAGGTACGCCATGAGCACTCAATTGTACAATTCCTCTAACATTGGTTTATTTCTGGGACATTCAGGGAATTTTACAGGTTTACATGGAACCTGTAAAATGCTCAGCACTTAATGTAGTGTATCTATACAAGTATCTTTGTAGATAGCCTTGAAAAGGAAATGTAGAATAAGGCTTTTCCATGGCACTAATCCAGCTCCAAAATTCCAATTTTTTTCTTTTTTGATTAGGGGATTAAACCTTTTTATAGACTTATTTTGGTAGAATTCTGCTATTTTAAATCTTCAGTTCTCAAATTGGTAGAATATTTATTTTAAAAATAATTTAATTTTAAAATAATGAATTACAGTTTTTAGATTTTTTTTTAGATTAGAAGACAACTTTTTTTAATTAAATATTATAAAGTTCTTACCATTGTATCTGAACTGAAGATTTGGGATATAGAATTACATGCTAAAAAAAAATCTAAAAGCTACTGTATAAAACATCTTTAAGCTATTCTTCCAAATCAAAGCTTGAATCCTTTAATTCCAAGCAATCCAGCTTCCCTATCAAATTCTTCCCTTGATGAAAATGTTTATAGAAGGACAGAGAGGGAATGTGATTGTTTTAACATGCTAACCCTTTCCAACTTAAAACATGAGTGAATCCTTTACTCAAAGCAGTATTCTATTGATGTTTTGGGGACAGTTTTTTGAGTTTGAAACAGTTTCACAGTAATGTAATAATAACACTCAAATGACATATGTAACTAAATTCTCTTCTGGATTTTACTTTATGACCTATTTATAGGTTTGCTGCCGGTATATTTTGGAAGCCTAGCTTTTTGCTACATCTTGCTGTTCATGTGTATGCTGCTCCTTCAATGGCGAAAACAAATCCTTCAGAAGCGCCGTGCAAAAGTCTGGATGAAACAGTTGAAAGCAGAGTCTTATTTTCAACATGCATTGGCTCACAGGGCTGATGAAGAAACCCAGCCTAAAACAAATGCAGCCATCTGCAATCACGATAACATCCCAGAGCCACAAAGCATGCACCAGCCCAGTGAGAATATTGTGGAGAGCAATGACAATTCTAACCCTCCACTTTCAGATTCAGCTCCATACAAACCGGTATTTCAAGAAGTTGCGTGTGTTTGTGCGCTCTCTCACTTGCCGCCGCTGCTTGCGCATTCAGCTTCTTACCCTTGCTCTGCCATTCCAACAGAAAGTTCACCATTCAGCTCACCTCTAAAACCAAGCATCTTGAAAAATGATCCCTACAGTATGGGTAGCACGGTTTCTGCTTAGCAGTCAATGTCACGGATGGGAATATTCTTAAGTGGTCTCAGTTAGAACTCAATTAAAGATCAGTTTCAAACTATTTCCGTTTTCTTTCAAGCATTGTTTTAATACTGGGAAGACAATCTGCCTTCGACAGCTAGGGTAGAAAGAAATTAATTTCTTTAGAAATTAAATTGTGTTCAGAATCCTTTCATACGTTATGAAACTGAAGTATATGCTTCTCCCAAGATTTCCAAATCTGCATTTCATCCCAATTGCCAAAAGAGCTGAATATTACATGGCGATACTTCTAATTTTAGCTTCAGTAACAAATTATATTTTAATATATAGAAGCAATATCCAGATATATCAAAAAGCAAATGGTATGGAAGTCTTTACTATAGTACAAATTACGGCCCATCTTAGTGAATATTTTGAAGCAACTTATTTTTTCCAGTGCAAGAGGTAATCTGGGAACAGCAACTGTTTTTGCAAATCAGTTCATCATGTACTACGCTATTCCCATGGACACAAAAGGATTTTTTCAAGTGAACTGCATTTTCAACAATAAAGAAAGATGAATGCTTCAGTTTATCCTATAACATACTTTTCTAGATGAAATAAAATAACCATCAGACCCAAAACAAACTATTTTATTTAGATTTGACATTCACAATGCATAATAGGTGCAAAATGCAACAGCTAAATCCAGATTTCATCCACTCCATTAGAGCTTTTGCACATTTGTGAGGCCCAATTTTATAAACCATTTCAATTAGTTTAAGTAGAACAATGCAAATCTATTACTTTTATACAATGTAAAACCAGTGTACTTTCAGTGCAGTGGATTCCAATACAAATTCTAAAGAACAAATTCCATAGATGAACACTATGATTCATAGCAGAAAATTGTTTTAACAGTTTAAAGATTGGATTAGTTATTCATATTCAAAAGGACACAATTTTCACTTTGGAGATATAAAACCAAGACTTTTTTTTAAATAGCATAAAAAGCAGTACCTCTTTTAAGTACAGCCAACACTCCCATATAAGGGAAACAGGTTTCGATCTTTCAAAACCCTTAAGAAATTTTTCCTTTACAATGTTATGATTCTCCATACAAATAAACTACCCTTTTCTATTCATCTTAATTTTGTTAATTCTTTTCGTATGATTATCTGAACAAAAAAAAAACAATCTGCAATCAAGTAATTTTTACTTTTTAAGTGCCACTAGAATTTTTGTGCAATCAGAAAAGATACAATACATTCCACTGTTACGTTACCCTGTCCCTATTCTTTCTATTCTGATGTCCCTAATTTTATCAGGGGGGTTCTATCGTTGTGAAATACCTGAATAACCTAATTTTAAAAAATAATATATTCATTGGAAGCATTTCAATAAGTCCAACAGTCATTTGAAGCCTTCTGTTATTACCAATATAAAGAGATGAGTCCATTTCATGGGCACTTATGAAGATGAACACGGGGGGAAAAAAACCAAGATTAATATCCACATGAACATTTCCAAATCTTGTGTATTTCTAAAATACGTTACGGCTTCTAGCTATCTTACTCAACATGGCTAGACATGATACGACTTGTGGCATCAGTTCAGAAGAGTATTATACCTTAAGGATGATGAAGCTAAAATGGGGGAAATGCTAGGATTTTGACCAGAGGTTTATCCATTACTCTTCCTTACATAACCTTCCCTAAAAAGGCAGGCTCACCTATGCTGCATATTCAATTTCAAATCAATTCTGCTGTACAGCTATTATGCATATTTTAATTAACCTGAAATAATTTTAAAGAATGCGCCATCTGAGCCAATTTATAGTACTCGGATTGCCATATTTATTTTGCTTTCCTGATAATTTGCATAAATTTACTTTTAAATGCACAAATATTGGAAATATTGGAAATTAGAAGAAATACTTCATAAGACAATGTATTTTGAAGGCTCTAATTATATTCAAAAACAGAAAGATAGAATTACTTCAAGATTTTATATGACGAGTTAGTTTTTTGAAATGCTTGCAAATAGGGAACATTTGCAAGCTTTTGCACTTCAGAATTTAGACATTTCATCACTTCATGTCCCTAAATTTGCCTAATACGAATGCCTTCTTTCCCAGTGGTGACGTATACACATGAGGAATGGGGAAATGTTGGTATGTAAAGGATCCTCAGCAGTCATTCAAGTGATACTTTATACCTTCCTTCCTACTCTATAACATAAAGTATGAATTAACCTTAGGTATTTTTTTTCTAATGAAAGCATTTCCTTAATGTAGGATAGTTTTCAAATGCATATTTCTCCTATGGTACAGTATTAAGTTATTGAAGACTATGACTTCAGCTTCTAAATTGGATCAGAAATTTTGGAGTGAGATTTCTCTTACAACAAAAATGTATCTGAAAACAATCCCCCAAAGTGCTCATGATAATTAACTTAATACTGAGATTAAAAGTCATTCTTTTCATATGGATACTAACAAGCCACCTTTAAAAAAATACCTTCAATATTTTGCTATACAATCGTATGACATACACACATACAAATACTGCTATATTTACTTGTTATTGCTTTATTTGGTCAATGTTTTTATACACAAAGCATATAAAACTAATTTTATCTGAAAGAATACTGGTGTTCAGTTACCTTGCAATATGAATTTTGAACTTTAATGGGTATAGCTAACATAGAAACTTAAGGAAACAATTTGCATTCTGGATAATTATTTAGATAAGGGTTTTCAAAAAACTGGTTTTCAAAAAACTGTTAATTAAATTTTTGAAAGGCATCTGTTTACATCATATTCTAGTACACCAGTGCTCAGTACTTTGATAGAAACCACTGCCATTATTCTCCCAGAAAGCCTGAATTTTGTGATGGGCAATGAAGATTCCTGATAAATTTGCTAAACTAAAAGCTGTAAAGAAAGCTAACAACGATGACAGCATTCTACTCAACATATCCTTTAAAAATAGTTTTACAGTAATAGTGGCACATTAGAAAACCTTGATGTGTTTGGTTTGTACAGAGAATAATGTTTATCTGAGGCTATTTACTAAATGAAATCCTACCATTTGTTTGCCTAACAACACCTGATGTTTTCAATAACAAACAAACAAAACAGCAGCTAAAAATGCTTTGAATTTCCAAGTTTATAGCTCATGCTACATCACCAAAAAGTGACTTCACATTCACAAACACATCTGTTTTTTTTTTAATAAGGCAAAAGCTTACTAATCTTGATAGCTGTGATAGGAAGATGCTGTACTCCTAGTACAAAACTTTCTCAAACTGCAATTTAAGAAGCAGGAAGTTTAATTATAATGTGAGAAAATAGCACATCCATGCCCCAATCTCAATCCAGTTGAACCTCACATTGGAATTAATGTTAAAATAAATCAGCCAACTATAGAGCGAAAATGCAACGATAGTACAAAATATAATTGGTCCTTATCACCTCATTCTTCTCGGAGAGAATCCTAATTACTGATATTAACTATGCTAACCATTAACACCACTTTTAATCCTCTATTAAATTGGGGAAGGTTAATTGAATAAAATATAACCAATACAATGAGAAAAACTGAAGTAAATATTGCAGTGTTTCCAGCAGAAATTCTTGTTCATAAAATTATTATAACTGAAAATAACAATCTGTGATCTGTTTAAAATCAGAAGAAATTAATATTCTCACAACCTGTTAGAATATCTTTTAATCTCAATTTCAAGAACTGAGCTCTCCTTTAATCTGGCATAAAAGTTAGTCCTTAAATAGCACAAAACTTTCCAGTGATTCACAAACAAATATAGGAAAGGAGTGTCATACAAGTGTAATTCCTAGGAAGAAGAAATGTTTTCTATTGTTGACTTTTACTTAATACAAATTGGAACATTGATTACTTTTGATGAAAATTAGATCCAAATATGTATAAGTTATTCTAGTTTAAATATTTACAAATGGAAGATTCCAATCCTGCAAATCAGATTTTTATATTTTATTCTAAAGTGCAGCTAATTTAAGGCAAATTTGAAATATAAAATCAAGTTTGTCAATATATACACATATTTTAACTTGAAGACGAGCTTCCCTTATAAGGGAAATAAGAACTCTGAGATAAAATTCTTCGTCATAAGGTGCAATTATCATTTTCATTACAACTATTCCATTCAATGCAATGCAATCCTGGGGCTGTGATCCAGGACAAATAAAATGTCCCTAGTTCTGTGGAAATCCAAACCAATGCAATAATGTATTTGCTATTAATAGGCCCTGTTTGCATAAACAGACTTAGGCATGGCTATTTACCCCTGGATCAGGGCCTCAAAAGTTGGAAAAACTTTCAGGGGTCCACATATCTTATGTTACAACAGATAAAAATATAAAAGCTTTTCACTGTTTTCCAAAGAACAGAAAATTTAAAAGCTGTCAATTGATACACTAAATTAACTTCAAAGACTAGTAGATCACTGGGGAAAGTGCTATACGTAGCTTTTACTTATTCAGTTGTTTTTTTAAAAAAACAATAGCTACTGTAGTCCTTCAATACTGTGTTTATAAGAAAAGATACTATAGACCCAATGCTACTTTCAGTTCTGATATAGAATATCTTCCATCTCCATCTTCATCAAATTCCAGAAAACTCTGTGGATCATGCCCTGTAGATCCAACCAGATTTTCCAGGTCCTCGTATGATAACTTGTCATTAGTGCCTTGGCTAGAAGTCCTGAATAAATTTTGAAGATCTGCAAAGACAAAAAATATATATAAAAAAACTGTTCAAGGTGGGGGGGGGGGTGTTCCTACCTGCTGAACAACCGGTACGCTTCACACACAGTTTGTGAATGCATACGTATGATATGTCATATGCATGCATTAAACTAGCAAAAGCAGCACTAAACATTTGGAAAGAGATAATGGCTAAATATTAATGTATGTCAACTGTCTCAATATAACAGATTATCTGCTTCAAGTATTCAGAGCACACTAGTGTAACAACCCATTTTATATTATTTTTATACATTTTAGCCACGTTCAGAATATTCTTTTGTTGCTTTAATATTTTCAGTTGGATATGGCAGGAACCAACATCTTTGCTTAAACGTATTTAAGCAAATCAAGGAATAAGGATCCTGCAAAAGCAGAGACTCATCCTTTTTGCTAACATGATCTAAACAAACATTTCTGAAGTAACTTCAAAGAGACCGATGAACTGATAATGGGATTAAGTATCTCTCTGTAATCCCAACCTTGCTCATACCACCTGAAACTAACAGCTATTTATCCCATCTCAAAGAGGTATACACAATCAAATATTTACCATCATAAATAAATCCTTATATATATTCATTCATTTTGACATTTCTAAATGTAGACTCCCAACTTAAATTTGTAAAGACAACTCTTTGACATCTGTAGATCCAAATTTATTAATTTCTAGAATCTTTTGCACATAAAATATGGGTTCTTTTTCCATGTCTAAAAATTCAACTTTACCTTCTATAATTCAACTTTACCTTCTATGCTGGATATTCCAGGTAAGGACAAGCTTCTTGGGTGTCGACTTCCCTCAACATTATTGCCAATTGATCTTGAAGAAATTCTTGGAAGTTTTGTAGGTTCTGATGTGATGCTCTGTGAATTTTCTACTGTCAAGTAATTTTACAGGTGTCATTTCTTTTTCTTATTTGATAATAGCAAATATTATGCATCAAGGTAGGGGAGGGGTTCTTCGTTTAGATGGTATAAAGCAGTCACAAGCAATCTAAGCAGATTTCAAATGTATTCTACTTCCACTCATACTAAGGTAAATAATAAACATATAGAGTGACTGCCTTTTGGAGATTTAAAGACCAGAATTATTACTTGTTTTTTTAATCAGATCATCAATTTCAGTTTCTTTTTCAATTGAATTGTACAATTTATGTTAGATTTAAAGTTGGAAAAAAACCTGTGATTAATTTTGATCTGACTTTTTTTTACACCTCAAAAACCTAGCATTTTAACAGGGGTATGTAGACTTTCTATATCCACTGTAAATTCCATCCTATTGTACCTCATGATAAATGGGGACTCTCAGTTGGTCTACCTTAGGTGACCTAGATTCCATCTGGAGTAGATACTCTTTAAGAAATCCAACTCCAAACCATATAGGATGTTAAAGGTGACAACAAGCACCTGTAAACCAAGTGGCCATCAATACAGATCATGAGGAAATGTGTAATGTGATTATACTAGGCAGCACCGGTCAGTTGCATTCCACTACTACTAGTTTCCAAATGGTCTTCAATGGTGGCCCCAAGTGGAAGCTGACAAACATATAAATGCTGAAAATGATATCAAATTCTATGAAATATTACAACTAAAATATTTAGTTCAGAAGCTTGAATTCAATTGCTAGCCAGTAAATAGAGCTCCATGCCTTCAGGTATGCATTGGGAAACAGATAATAATTTGTTAAAGTAAGTTAGTAATTAAAGCATGATAAAAT
The DNA here is from genome assembly GCF_964273705.1 of Natrix helvetica. Lineage (NCBI taxonomy): Eukaryota > Metazoa > Chordata > Lepidosauria > Squamata > Natricidae > Natrix > Natrix helvetica. The sequence continues at coordinate 114,111,692 of NC_138549.1, read as the reverse complement.
GAATTTAGCTTGATATTCTAATACAATATGCAAAATGACATGTATATGAGATGTTTACCTTTAAGTGCTTCAGATCGTTCACTATCTGATTTGCTTGACAGAGCATTAATCAACTGCAGCTTTTCTCTTAGTTTGGATACCTGAGATTCTCCATTTTCTATTTTCTGTAGATTACCAATTAAAAAAAAAAACTAAAGAAGCCCTGTTTGCTCTATTTTGAGTGCATTTAATACAAAATATACTGTGTAGTTAATATGTTTCTAGCAAATATATTTATGTACCTTTTTACCTATGAGAATATTGTAACTGTAATTTTAATGGTTTCAGAACTATCTACGTTGAAAAAGGAATTGGCCATGTCAAAACCCAGCAGGAATTTTGTCTTAATTCCTATGAAGAGTAACTAATTTCAGGTACTGTCATACCAAGTCATAGTTCTATCTATAAGTTGAATAAACTAAATTAAAACAATTGCCTGCTGCACTTCTTTTACGTGATTGTATACTGAATTTTTCAATCTATGATTGACATAAATACACAGTAACGTCCATTTTATTGGTAAAATTAGCATTCTCTTCAAATTTTAAAGCTGAAGTTCTTGCGTAAATCTCTGCTCTAAGGCTATTCTATAGTTTCTCATATTCTTAAAATGTGACTAAACCCTGGTTTTTATTAATTACTTTCATTCGTCATTAACTACAACATAAAATAACCTGAGTAGTTTTGCAACATGAGAATTATCCTTAGGAACAGAAAGTTGATTTTTTGAGAAAGTTTTTTTGAGTATATTTTGCCTTGCATATGAATGTCCTTCAAAAGCATTATATCTAAGGTTTTGAACAAAGAGGAAAGTTGAAGTGATGTTCTAATGCCTCATAGAGAAATATTTTATTATATTTAAAAGTATTTTTTAAAAGTATAATTTATAGACTTTCAGCATTAAATAACAGCCAAACTCACTTCAGTCAATTGGTGACCATATAATTAAAAGTTCTGAAATGTTTGAAACAAAAATGCTTTGTTTTCCCAGATAGAGAAGACACAAGAACCCATTTTCAACAATCTTGTGCACTTTTCAATTAAATAGAACTCAATATGAGTAAATAAACAAAGCAATATATTATGTTTTGTCAGCTTTGGAGCAGTTCAAGATTTAATATCAACCATTGTATAAGCTAAGGTATTATTTTACTTGCTTCCATTTGGTTTTTAATAAAGGTAAAGGTTCCCCTGGCACGTATGTGCTAGTCGTTCCCGACTCAGGGGGTGGTGGCGTTTCGAAGCCGAAGAGCCAGCACTGTCCAAAGATATCTCGATGGTCATGTGGCCGGCATGACTAAATGCCGAAGGCGCCCGGAACGCTGTTACTTTTTAATACAGTAATGGAGTTTCTTCTTTGTGGGTAGATTTATAAAGAAACTAAAAGTGTGTGTGTAACTTTTGAAGGCACACAGCACTGTAAATATACAGTATATATTTACTACATTTACTAAAATAATTTGTCCTTATTTTTTTTTCCAAGGCTGAACCAATATAATCTTTTCAACATTTCAGCACACCTGGGACTTTTGTTTTTACAAAATGTGAATGGAGAAAAATGTATATATTTGGGCTATGAACCTCAATTGTTCTGTCATTTCACTTGAGTTGATTACCTTGCCCTTCTTACCCTCAATGTCAGGAAGACAATTCAAGGGGGCTCTAAAAAATCACCTTCACTATGGTTCACCAAAACCTACCTCCACATTTTCTACTTTTTCAGCAGTAGTTTCATTTCTTGATTCACTATCCATATTTACCGAGGTAGTTAGGTTACTCACCTGGAAGAGACAATATAATGCACTTGTTTGCTTGTGGCTTACTATCCTGCACGATAACATATTGCAAGTGTTTAATTCCCCAAATTGTTAGACACTTACCACACCAAAGGTAAGGTTCTTTTTGTTTTCCGATTTATTCCCAACGAACATATGATTTTCTAAGGAAGTAATTTTCCAGCTTAGATTGGTGACTGTGGAATCCAGATTGAAAAATTTTAAATCATTCAATTTCTGATATAACATTAGGGTAGAGTTCATTTCCTCTATAGAGATATGTAGATATTGGTTATCCTGTTTAACAGAAAAACAATTTGATTACTTGACTATAAAAGCAGTGCAACAAAATTATTGAAAAGATGTTATTATGTTGTTATTATTGAAAAGTTTAAGATTAATGAATCTAGTACACTGTAAACTATTCTCTGTAGCCTTTTCAAGTTCAACAAGAACAAACTGTGTACCAAAGGAATAAGCAATTAGCCTTCGAGTTATAACTACTGTAAAATGATTGATCAAAGTTATAATGGAAACCTGAAAAAAATGATTTATGATTGTCCTTCACACTTACGACCTTGTAGCAAACCATGATCACATGATCAAAATCCAGACCCTGGCATATATTTATGATACTTGCAGTGTCCTAGGGTCGTGTGACTACCTTTTGCAATCTTCTAAGAAGCAAACTTAATAGCTGTGACAAGAAAGTCGTAAAATGGGGCAAAATTCACTTAACTGTCATGCTTAGCAAGGGAAATGTGCTCAATCACAAGTCAAAGACAGAAGCAGAAACAGATGTTCTCTCATGTACCTCTCCTCGGATGCAGGCCAATTTCAGTGGCTAGTATGGATTCTGCACAATCATTAGAATGCCACTGAAGTTTTATGTACATATTTTTCTTGGTATCTAAATAATTAAATTTAAATTAGAACTGCATAAAAAACTATTGCTACTAATCTGCCTTCCATTGAGGACCTGTATACTGCAAGAGCCAGAAAGAGGGTTGTGAAAATATCTACGGACCCCTCACATCCTGGACATAAACAACGCTATAGGGTACTGCAAGTCAGAACAATTAGACACAAGGACAGTCCTCCCCACATGCCATTCCTCTGCTAAGCAACTAACTCCCACAACAACACTGTCAAACTAGCTAGAAAGGTAGTATTGCCATCATTATTCTCATCTCCCCTATTACCTTTCTCCTTATCTTATGACTATAAAACTTTGTTGCTTATATCTTACTATTTATATTGCTTACTTAGTATCTAAGACTATCACTAAGTGTTGTATCTAATGTTTTATGATGAATGTATTTTTAAAATGACTTTGCATGTACACTGAGAGCTTATGCACCGGAGGCAAATTCCTTGTGTATTTATTGGTGACACATGGCCAATAAAGAATTCTAAATTAATCATCCTATGTCAGGTGGCTAATAGGAAGATAGGGGAACCAATTCAGTAACTGTCAGATACTTGGGAGTGTTTAAACACTGAATAATTGTTTTATAGAAACTGCATCTTTTTTCTATTGCGGATGCGACACCTATATCATTATCATATTGCAAGTACTCTCAACGATTATATGATAGATGCATTTGAAGCAACAGCAATAGCTTCTTGACTACTTATTCTTTTCATTCTAGAGGCACTATAAATATCAGCATTTGTGCTCCAAAAATAATACTAAGGAATATAACAATGCAAAGCTACCCTGGCTTTATTTTTACATAACAGTTTTGAAACCGTGATTTCCAAAGCTTTTAAAAGCAAAAAAGCAGCACCTGTTTACAAATGTTCGACATATTCTTTTCATTTATCTGGGGGACAGAAGAGGAGGAAAAGGAAGGTAAATGCTTTTGTCTAACATCTTCTGTGTGTTCATTCTGAAATATATTAAGATATATGTTCAAACCAGTTACTATTTGAATATTCATAACCCATCACGCATAACACTTATTTATATTCCACAAATAATTGAAGGAGAAGAAAGCAAAAAAGAAGACAGTCAACCTTTTGTGAGCAGCCATAAAATACTGGCATATGCTTTACTCGACATGAAATTTGAATTTAAGGTTTTTAATGCAGGAAGAATATTAAGCAGAGTTATAGCTAGAAAAGGGAACTGTCTGAATAACGAAAATGTGATGTTAACATTAAAATGTTTCCATCTGTATAAACAATCAATATCTACATATCTGATTAAAGTTTAAATTTAAATTGGTTTTAAGACCTGATAATAAAGTTTAACAAACATATAGGAACATAAAATATATTCCACTTGAAAAGGTGAACTATAAACATCATTTTCCCCCTAATAGGTCCATGGGGTTTTTTAAATAAGAAAATAGGAGGGGGGGGGGGGAGAGAAGGCTTCCGCCACTTTTATTTTTAAATTGCATACCAAATCTGAAATTCTTATAGGACGTGCTACAGAATGTACTCTTGTGAAACGTCTATACATCCTTACCATTTCTTTTTGGAGTGTTTCTAAAGTCTTCTTTTGCTCTTCAATTGCTGCTTGCATGGCCTCAACATCATGATGAACGCTGGTCACCGTGCTACCTATAGTAGCGACACTCTAGGAAAGAAACCAACAGCAAATCTTTTACCGTCAGACATTCATTGATCAACCAATTGAAATTCAAATGTGTTTACTCCAATGAGTAAAACCAATTTTAATTGGTTACATTAAACACAAAGAATGTACATGAACAAATCTCATTTATCGCAGTATGAATAACAATTTATTTTCTAGGATATATTTAACTGGGAACTTATATCATATTTGAAGAATATGGAATCAGGTGGTGGATAAAGTAAGTCACTTCGTATTGCTCCATTGAAATCACTTCCACATTGATGTTTATATAAAGTATATGTTGTAGTGTATACACACAACCAGACATCATATATATTGCCATACACACACAAAGCATTCTACATGCTTGGATATGCAAGAAAAGATACATCCTACGATAAACTGTTTTTATATTTTGAGAAAAACATGCAAACAGATATTTGCAAAAGTGTTTAGAAACACAAACCTCTAGTATTAACAGTTCTATTATCAGATCACAAAGTATGATGAAAACTACTTTCTGGATTATAGGAAAAATGTATAAAGTGCTGGAAATACAACCTGTCCATCGTATTGTACTTAGCTTACATATAGAAAAAGGAACTTACTTCCAGGCAAGCCAACATAATATTGGCTATAAGCATATAAGGACAACAATTCTGAATACATTTCTGATGCCCAGTTTTACTAGTGGGCCTCAACACTGCAAAGACACTAAAATCACCACTACTAATTGTCACCTATATTCTTCCTACAAGTGATTTCTATCACTGGTGAAATATACCATTTTTTATGGTCTAGTCACATGAACTGGAAAGCAGGATTTCAAGAGTTTTACAAATATGCTTTTATGCTTTCTTTATACATTTTCAAATAAAGAGGGATTAACAATGCAATAAAATATAGTTCCTATTAGGAAGGACGGACACAATGAAAAGCTCTGTACTTGTCAAATTATTTATAGCACAAAAAATTCTAAAGATAGATTAGTATTAAATATAATACATACTTTCTGAAGCTCTTCCACTGTAACAGGAAGATTAATTAAATCAGAAGCAGATTTAATATTTGCTTTGAGATGATTTACTGCCAACATCAACAAAGATATCTGTAATCAGAAATAAAAGAATGACTTTACAGGACAGTTTTTTAATCTTTTCTGTTGTAAAGGTTCATCCCAAGACCATGTGGTGAATGTGTTACTGTTGAGTTACCAGTAAACTAAGGGAGTTTACTCAAAGGAACAAATCTGAACTACAGATGCTGCCAGTGGTGGGATTCAAATAATTTAACAACCGGTTCTCTGTCCTAATGATTTCTTCTAACCACTACTTCACCAAACTGCTCAGAAAGTTAACAACCGGTTCTCTCAAAGTGGTACGAACTGGCTGAATCCCACCACTGAATGCTGCCCAAGGCGCTGCTGATACAGTTCAAGGTGAATTATTGAATCTGTCATCTGCACCTGCATAACCGTCTGCAACCAATCAAGACAAACATAAAACTTCAACGGATAATTAGAACTGCAGAAAAAACTATTACTACCAACCTGCCTTCCATTGAGGGCTTGTATAATGTACGAGCCAGAAAGAGGGTTGTGAAAGATCCCTCACATCCTGGACATAAACCGTTTCAACTTCTACCCTCAAAACGATGCTATAGGGCACTGCACGTCAAAACAACTAGACACAAGGAGTTCTCCTCCCCCCATGCCATCACTCTGCTAAACAACTCATTCCCACAACACTGTAAAACTATGAAGAAAGGCAGTATTATTATCATTATTCTCATTTTCCCTATTACCTTTCTCTTTGTCTTATGACTATAAAACTTTGTTGCTTGTATCTTATGATTTATATTGTTTACTTAGTATCCTAGTATGGTTTATGTTGATTGCTTAATTAGTATGATTTATGTGGATTGCTTAATAAAACTGTTGTGGCCCAGCAGGATCCGCTGGAGCTGCTGAGGGACTCAGATAGCGACGAGCCTTATGAGTCGGCTATGGAAGAGATGGGGGACCCTGGGCAGACTTCAGACTCAAGAGCAGGGACCAGAGAGGCTGGTTGGCCACCAGGAGGTGCCTGAGGCATGGAGCAGTGGGGAGGATCTAAGGGAGTTTGTCTCTGACCAAGATTAAGGAGGGCGGAGAAGCCACGGCAACAGCTGCTTCGGAGACAAGCTCCTCAGAGATAATCACGCCCAGGTGGTTGTGGCTTGGCCCCTTCCAAGAGCTTACTTAAGGAGAGCTTTTGGGGAGGAGACTTTTGCAGGACACAACCGTTGAAAGCAATCTGCAGTACGTCTGGTCTGAACTGTTTTGGATTCCTGTTTGTAACATGTTGGAGAAGCTGTTATCTGTATCCGTCGGAGTCTGTGTTGCTGCCAAGGTTATTATCTGTTAGTTTCGTGTTTGGACTTTCAGCCACCAAGATTTATAGTCCTGCTAATAAAGTGTTGTGGCATTCCAGATAAGCTTGTGTCAGCATCCGTTACTGGATTGAGGGGGGGGGGGTCAGAACATAAAACTATCACCAAGTGTTGTATCTAATGTTTTATGATTAATGTATTTTTAAAATGACTTATGATAATGATCTATCACTATTGTTGCATGTATACTGAGAGCTTATGCACCGGAGGCAAATTCCTTGTGTCTAATCATACTTAGCCAATAAAGAATTCTAAATTCTATTGGTAAACAAAGGAATGGTTGGACATATTATTGCCCAATATAGAAAATGTTCAGTAGAATGTAAATATGAACTGACTAAATTGAGTGATTAAAAGTGCTATTTAATACTATTTTTGATGCAACTTTACTTGAATAAATGCTGGCTCACTTTACCTGTTTGCTTATTTCAGTGATATTTATCCATATTTTGTTTATCCCCAAATCTCCATTCTTAATTTTTTCCAATTCCTTTTCTTTGTTAAGGAGGTCTTCAGTCATTCTGGGAATTTCTTGAAATGAGGTTTTTTGATTAGATTCCACTAAAATAGAAAAGTAAATACATAATGAATCTGAAAACATGAGCATAATTTCTTTCAAGCGCTAATTCTGAATATCTAACATGCTATGACTCTCATTATGAATATGCATAAGTTCTGTTGAAGATATTCCCAGCTTTAGAAGCCCATTATCATTATCATAATATGCAGAAGAGCCGGTTATGAGAAGTGCATTTGGTTTCCATTGTCTTGTATTTAGAAACATTATCTCTTATTAATTATTATATTAATCTTATACTTAAAATTTAAGATTCTGGAGGGATTCTGCTTTGTCTTAGAAACTTGCTAGAGTAGAAAAACAGAGCATAATTCAAATAAACAACAAAATATTTTCTTCCAGGTCTCAAGTACATCTCCAAGTGCATTTATTGTGCTCATTTTTCATAAAACAGTAAAATACAAGACACCCCATGCCCTATTGGGTCATCCTTTCAAAGATATTTCTTTATCTAAACAAAGAAACAAAGACCATAGGTGGGCAAAACAATTGTGGAGTGGGAGCGACTTCAGACTTCTTGCTTGCTTCCCCATCGAGTTTCCATGTAGGAAGTTGGTAGGTAGCATCAGATAACCTACCTACCTTTCTTCCTTCCCCTCCCCTCCCCTCCCCTCTAACCCCCCCCCCCCATCTCCATTTATTTTGATTGTAGGAAACATGCAGGAAGAAATTAGCAGGGAACTAGCATCGCCAGAAGCAGCCACATCTTTTCCAAATTTCATTCCTTTGGGAATCACTGGTCCTGGATTTTGTGAATTAGCCCATTTGAGATACACTTTTAGTTCAAAAATATTGCTTTATGATGCACTCTTTTGCTCAGTTAAAGGTAATGACAATCAGAGTTTCAGTAGTATATACTGTAAATATCTATGCCAATATACTTATAATTTTCTAATCCATAACTGATGACATATAACTCAGTGTTTGCTAGTAATAATGAAGTTGAAATCCAGTACACCGATAATAGAAGCAAGCTGTGGTAAACTAGCAAATAAATAAGATTCTAGGATTAAAACATTTTAACTTTTATTATAGATTGCAATCAAATTGTCATAAACATGCCTTAAAATTGACCACAAAGTATTTTATTATATTTAATAAGCATTAATGCTTATTATGCTTGACACTATTTTCTGCAGTTTTGTAAAAAAAAAAAATTGTTTACACATAGAAGATGCATTAATAATAAAGGAACCCACAAATGGAAAGTCTGTTAATCATGATATTAATCATGGATACTAGCATCAGCAAATAAAAACATTTATGTTCATGCTATTGAGTTCTTATGATTAAGCATGATATAACCCACCAACTCCCCACATGACATTACTAAGATTTCAATAGCAGTTCAACAACACTTTTAGGTGATTCTCATTGGCTGTAGATGTTGTAATAGTACATTCCTTTACCGGGCAGGGAGGTGGACTACTCCAAGGTCCTTTTCATTCTTTGCTTCTTAATTTCAAACTCCAATCATAAAAGATGTTAATTATATCTTTTAACCCAAAGGTCAAAAAAAGCATAAGCTCTCAACATTTTCATCAGGAAATATTTTAAGACACAGAAGTGGAGGGTGAAGAAGAAAAAAAATGACAATACACATAGTCCTTGACTTACAACAGCTCATTTAGTGACTGTCCAAAATTACAACAGCACTGAAAAAGTGACTTATGATCATTTATCAGTTACGACCTTTCCAGCAACCCCATCATCAAGTGACCAAAATTCAGATGCTTGGCAACTGATTCATATTTATGACCGTTGCTATGTCCCAAGGTCATGTGATCACCTTTTGTGACCTTCTGACAAGCAAAGTCAATGGAGAAGTCAGATTCACTTAACAACCAGTTGATCGACTTATCAACTGAAGTGATTCACTTAATAACTGAGGCAAGAAAGGTCACAAAACAGGATTAAATTAACTTAACAAATGTCTGTTAACAGCAGAAATTTTGGGCTCAGTTGTGGTTGTATGTCAAGGACTACCTGCACTGAAATATAAAATCTGCACAGTCCATATCAAAATTAGAATGTAGGAGAGACAGCAATTAGGGTCTCCCTGGTGCAGAGGTTGTCTATTATAACCAAGACAGATGCAGCTATTTCTGAAACAGAATTGTTCTGAATTTTGAAAATATAAAATATTCCTGCTCTCTGAAATGAGCATCCATTCATTCTTTACTTGCTTTATACAGCATGATGTTCTATAAAGAAGAAAGTTTGCCAAAACATATTACCTTCTATCAATTTAAAACAAAACTGAGGATATTTGTTTTTGATTTTGGTAAAATATTCTTAAGAAAATGAGAATATATGATCTTGCCCCGTAATGCATGCTAGCTAAAGGCAAACTATATGCTAATTTCTTCCCAGTAAACATCTCCCCCTTAGAGATGGCAAATATTTGAGATTTGAACTTACTGGTTCTAAATCTTTCCTTTAATCCATCCAGATCTTCTTTGAGAGCAACTTGCATCCATACCAATCCAACACAGGCCACCACACAAGCAGCCAAGATGACAAAAGTACATAACGGGCAGCACAGTTTGCAGCATCGCAGGTAGTCACCCCTATATTAAAAATGTTTTAAATTGGTATTTGATAACAGAACTAAATCTTACACTAAACAAATACATTACTAAATTCAACGTAGGAAGCAATCATGCTTTTTAACTCTATATATTTGTACTATACCAAATATGAAATTCCATGCTATGAAAAATTAGGAATAAAAACAGAATTGCCAATATTGTATTGTCTTTGTATAAACATATGGCATGTCTGCATCTGAAATATTAAGTTTAGTTCTGGTAACTGTACTTGAAAAATATAACACAGATTTTAAAAAAAAGCAAAAGCATAATATAGCAACCAAAATGATCAAGGATATGAAACATCTATATAAGAAAAAGCTACAATATTTGAGATACTTTAGTTTAAAAAGTATGATGACATATGACTGAAGCATATAAAATTATGCATAGAACTCAGAGAAGAACAAATAATGTTATTCTACATTAAGCCTGAGATAGAATCGCGAAGTTGAATACATTAAACAAAAATTCAAGAAAAAAGTACCTTATCCCACAGGAATACATAAACATTACAAAGGAAAAACAAATGTACAACAAATGCCAATACAACCAGATTATGCTTTGATATATCTTTATGTACTACTGCAACCAAAATCATATTATGGAATCAAATTAACAGTATAATGTCTGCAAATTGACAATACTCAAGCAGAAAGAATGATAGTATCATTCTTCCCCATGCCTGCATTATTAAGCAGAGCCCAAGAATAACACCAGGACAAGTTGTACAAGTAACACACCTAAGTTTCTATGCCAGGGAAGCTAATTCTCCAAACTGTTTTGCTGTGACTGTAGTCATACCCCAGCAGCAATCATTTTCAGTTCCAGTTGTTATCAGCAATTTGATGTTCTCCAAATGAGTTATGATTACAATTACCATCAATCCAAAGCAGCTAACAGCTGAAGTGATCGAATTACAATCCAACACAAATTCAGAGCAACAGATTGAAGGCTATGTTAATATTGCTATTCCAACCGCTCTATTTTTCAATTTATACTCATTCCAAATCCAACTTTACTTCTCAACACCTGGCTTCTTCAAAATTCTGAGTGGATTACAGGTAGTCTTCAACCTACGGCCACAATGGAGCCCAAAATATATGTTGCTAAGTGAGAAATTAGTTAAGCGAGTTTTGCCTCATTTTACGACCTTTCTTGCCACCTTTGTTCAGTGAATCACTGCAATTAGTGCAATTAGTACCCTGGTTGTTAAGTGAATCTAGCTTCCCCCATCAACTTTGCTTCACAGAAGACTGCAAAAGTTGATTCCGGGACACTGCAACCGTCATAAATGTGAGTCAGCTATCAAGCATTTGAATGTAAATCATGGGGATAATGCAAAGGTTATTAAGGGTGAAAAACCATCAACAGTCCCACTTTTTTCAGTGCTGTTGTAACTTCAGTCACTAAGCGGACTGTTGTAAGTCGAGGACTACCTGTATAAACCGAAACCCGTTCGGTGTCTGTCTCTTCCCCTCCATAAAGCCCCGCATCCCTTTCCTTTCCTAAACCTCCTGACCGCCCCCCAACAGACAATCCTCGGTTCCCCTAACCTGCCTACCCAACCCTACTTTCCCTTCCTCCCCTTCTCCTTGGATTCTCTGGGTCTCACTTAGGAAAGCGGGCGCGGGAGGCCGGCAGTCCGAACCTGTCCCCGTAATCCGGATCGGAGGAGCTGCTGGTGAGGCTCTCGGCAGACTCGGTGCGGAGCAAGCGATGCCCCGAGGCAGAGCCTTTCCTGGGGTGGTTCTTTTTGAGCCGGCCGCCTCCGCCGCTGCCGCTTCCCCGGTCGCCGTTTCCACCGCCGAGGCCTATGAGCGCGTTCAGCTCCTTGCGTTTTTTCATCCTCTTCTGCTGAGCCGGGGCGAGGCTCTGGGGAGCCGGGCTCCGCAACGCAGGAGGGGCGCCTAACTCGGGGCCCCGGCTCGCCAGCTTCAGCGTTTCCGACGTTCACCGCCCAGAAGGGCGTCTCAAGAGGGCCGGGCCGGATCTCTTAGGCTTCGGCGATGCCGTTTTGGCCTGTTCTTCTTCCCGCCGGCTTTAGCTGTCGCCGCAGGAGCCCCAGCCATGGCCGTGGGAAGAGCATCGCTTCCACTTGTTCCTCGCCGACCAAAGGGTTGGAGCCATTAGTTGCTAGCACCGGAGACACCGATTGGAGGGTTTTGCTCGTGGGCAAGGACCTACCAGTATCGCCTTCTCCTATTAGATAAAACGATTGTTTTTCTTAGCTCTGCCTTCTTTCCTATTGGGCTACGTTAGCCCTTTTTTTTCATTGGCTAGTGACATTTACATCCGGGGAACCGGTTAATACCCGCCCACAGCGAGGAATGTACATAAGTTAACCAATTAAAGGGACTAATAGAGAGATAAATGGGATACATTAGATTAGAATGACACTTCACTTGCAAACATGATTGAATAGATCAAAAAGACATTAAGAGTTGTCAACCTTATTTTATTAAGTTTTTTCTCTGGTAATACTATACTGCTAACTAGGGCATACAAAACCTTTGCTAGACCAATCCTTGAATACTGCTCACCTGCCTGGAATCCACACTGTATATTGCATATTAATACAATAGTAAGGTGACCAACTTTTTTACAATGAAAAGGAGGACAAATACATTGGGGAAAAAATATCGTAAATAAAAGAAATCTTTTATTCATTGCAACAATAATACACTAAAATATGATATATGCATAATAAAAACATTTGTAACATTTTATACTGTAATTATGCTTACATGCCTGTTTATTATTATTTAAATGAGTACTTTTCCATTGAGTTAATATTTTTTGTCAATGTATCATCTTCTAACAATATATTGGAAATATCTGAACAAGAAATATCCTTCATATTGAATTTTACGGCAAATGCTAGAGTATCAACATTCAATCTCGATTTCTCACTTGCCCAAAAATCATTGGCAATTGAAAAAACTCTTTCAACTGCTGCATTAGTTCCAAGGCAGCACAAGGTAAATTGTACAAGTATAAATAAATTTTCACATGGAATATGTTCATTTTTGAAATGGCTGAAAATATCCACCCATCTTTTATCAATTTCAACGTGTTGATTTTCCCATTGTATTAATTTTTCAGAATTTAAATATACATTCAGTCTTCTAATTTCTTCAAAGAGACAATTGTCGTCTATTTTAATATCTGGCATTTCTTTAGATAAAAACTCAACACAAGATTCAATATCTGTCCAATATACTTGCGATGAAGTTAAAAAACACCATTGAAAACTGTTATTTCCCGTGATGTTTGTTTCAGACCATTCTTGGATATATTGAAAACATTTTTGGTAAAAATTCTGCACTTCTTTGATAAACTTTTCCGTTATGCCCAGATTTGATTCCTCTAAGTCTGACAATTTTCTTTTTATAATTAAAGGAAGAAATTTATCTTCAAATTGAGATTTATATTGAAGGATAAAGTCATTCAAAATAAGACTAACTTCTGTAGCTGAAATGTGTTCACCTTCAATCTTTTGAATCGTTTTGTGAAAAATAGATGAAAAATTGATTATGTACAAAATACATTAGTATCTCAGATATTTCATTATTGAAAAACGTTTCCAGGATTTTAGGACATTTGTCTAAACTTAAAAAATATGAACGGAGAGGCTCAAATAATTGTAGAACACGCTCTACAGCAGGTGTTAGAGCAAGCCATCTAACTTTTGAATATCCTAAAAGTTTTTTGTATTCAACATTCGCTTCTTCACAAAATTGTTTTAAAGTAGCCACACGAACGGTAAAACGACTAAAATACAAATAAATTGTAGTTATTATTACTTCTACATCAATTGGCATGGCAGATGACGCCTTGTTGATTGCATTTGACAAAATATGTGCATTACAACCTATTCCTAGTATTTTCATTTGGAGTAAATCTTGTAATTATACATACATATTATTCACCCCTTTGCGTCTTAACCCACCAACATTTGTACTTGTATTATCAGCTGTTAGTGCAACAACCTTGGATTTCAAATTGTTTTCATTTATTACTCTGTATAGATGGTTTGACAAAATTTCAACAGTTTCACCCTCAAAGGATTCTAAATTTAAAATTTTTACTTGAATCCCCTTGGTAACATTAAAATATCTTACTAGTATTGGATACAATTTGGTTTCATTATGATTTGATGCATCAGATAAAACCGTTACAAATGCTGCAATTTTCAAGTCTGCTGTAAGTATTTTATCACAGTAATTTTTAAATACTGATTTAATAATAGCCTTGCATTTTGTCCTGGCTCATGAAAATTTAGCATTGTGAAACTTTTTCAATAATGTAGTTGTACTATCCATACTACGAAAACTTTGATTGTGAATTATGGTATTGTTGCAATTATTAATCAGCCTGGTGCCTTGTGGAGACATACTTCGGTTTATACAAAAGACTGACACATAGACTTCAAAGAAACACATTTCTCTCTGGCTGTCCTTCAGCAGAAGGGAGTCCATTGTAGATAACATTTTGACATTCCTTTCCTGGCCGTAATGAAGGGGAGGTGTTCATCTCTATCTCTGGCTTGTAACTAAGTTTTATAATCACGTGTAGAGTGTTGCTATGTATGAAATCATAATTTTCCCTTTTGCTATTCCTTTGTTTGCCTTCTGTAACCACCCACTTTTGTAACCAATAAAAGGGACGTGTAAGTTTAGATTTACGCGCTTCCATCCCGAGAACACTGTGCGTGTACTCATCATTCGGCTGGTTTCATGGAAGGCCCTCCGGTGAATCTTACATGGTATGAAATGCAAATGTTCTCTCCATTGCAGCTAACTGTTTTTCATCTTCAGAATAATTTGAAGTTTTAAAAAAGCCTGTTACTTTACGACTAGAAGCTGATGCATCTAATGATTGCTTATGTTTGTTGATAGACAAGTGTTTCGTTATAGCTGCTCTGCCCCCAACTGCAATACAAAATTCTCCTCTGCAAATATTGCAGAAAACAATGGCATCTTTCTTTGATATGAGGAATGGAAATTCCTTTTTCAATTGATCGTTGAAATGCCATTTCCTATTTTTTGATTTTTCCATCCCTAAATGAAATTTAAAATTAAAAATAAAATATAAAGCTACACGAACGATGCAAGCACATTATGAATAAATAAAATTAATTATTACAACTGAAACTTTAATAACATAAGCGAATAAACTTCAATAAAATTAAAATTTGAATTGTTTTACACTTCTGTTGACAACAGGGTTGTATAAACTTATAAATAAAACTATACATATTTGGAAATTATTAAATAGATAATGAATTAATGAAACATGAATTGTACTTACCTCTGTATAATTGAATATTCACTGAGAAAGAAATAATTCCCGTGAGTAATTGCCGACGTGCCGTGAGTCTACTGCGCACGTATGTGCCGTGTCGTGTTTCGGTAAGAAGTAAATAAAGCCACTTGCACGCGGCGTTCTCTCTCAAGGTCTCCCATGCAGAGCGCATGCGTCTCATAATCGCGTCTTATACCGCACTATACTGAGCCTTGATGAATTTTCATGTTAAATACAAATACGTCACATAACGCATAACAGATTAATCTTCAAATACCGAAAAGGAGGACATGTAGGAGGACACTTTTTGAGGGAGGACAGAACTTACAAAATACAGACTGTCCTCCCTAAAGGAGGACAATTGGTCACCTTACAATAGAGAGGGTCCAGAGGTATTTCACAAGAAGAGTACTTAACTCATCTGCTCGCAATAAAATACTGTATGCTACCAGGCTTGAAATTTTAGGCCTGGACAACTGCAAACTCCGCCACCTATGTTCTGACCTAAGCATAGTAAACAAAATTATCTGCTATAACATCCTACCTGTAAACAACTATGGTACTTCAGCTTCAACCACAATAATACATGGGCAAACAATAGATACAAACTCAAAATAAATAGCTCCAAACTCTATTGCAGAAAATACGACTTCAACAATAAAGGGGCCAATGCCTGGAACACTCTACCTGATTCCGTTGTTAGTTCCTCAAACCCCCATATCTTTAACCTTAAACTGTCCACCATGGACCTCACACATTTCCTAAGAGGTCCGTAAAGGGGCATGCATAAGCGCACCAGTGTGCCTACTGTCCCTATCCTACTGTCCCCTTTGATATGTACTCATTTTATGTGTTCATGGCCATGTTATACTTATTTATATCCATCTATTTGTACCAATCTCATGCAAAAATACCCATGTCTATACCAAACCTGTTACTTTGTACATGTTGATGAATAAATAAATAAAAATAAATAAATATCATTAATTACTTAGGGTGGAAAAAAGATATGCTGACTAGAGTGGGAAGAAAAAAGTCAAACAGCATAGAGAAAATAGGTCCCGCCCAAAAGGGATTACAATTAGTTGCAAACTTCTGAATTCACCCAAACTCCCTCGCATCCTGGACATAAATTGTTTCAACTTCTAACTTCAAAACGACACTATAGGGCACTGCACAACAGAACAAGTAGACACAAGGACAGTTTTTTTCTCCAAATGCCATCACTCTGCGGAACAACTAATTTCCACAACAATGTCAATAATTTACTAAGAATGTATTACTATTTTTCTTCTCTTCCTTATTAGTATCTATTTCTCCATACTTATGACTATAACCATGTTGCTTGTATCTTTCAATTTATATTGTTTTTATTTGTTTCCTAGTACGATTTGATAGCTTATTAACCTTGACTACCACTAAGTGTTGTATCTTTATTCTTGATGAATGCATTTTATTCTTCTTATGTACAGTGAGAGCATATGCACCAAAGACAAATTCCTTTTGTGTCCAATCATACTTGGCCAATAAAGAATTCTATTCTATTCTATTCTCCCTGCAGTATCAGTTCCTGATTAACTATGAGGAAACTCTTTTGGAAATACAATAAATCCTAGTCCTAGCTTTACACAAAGATTTCAGTCATATTTTTAAAAAGCTTTTGGTTTAGGCATGTTCAATACTTTATAGCCATCCAGCAGCCTGTGGGGGAATGTAAAACAAAGTTGAGACAGTGAACAAAACTATACAGTTGAAGCCTTGCCCCTTTATAAGTATATGATGAGGCACATCCAAAGCTGACAAGGCTTTGATTGTGTGTCCATAACCACCATCTTAAACCTTAACCTTTAAACCTGTCACCTAGAGAACTCCTATGCCCAATACACATGTGCTTTTACAATAGCCAGAGTTCTGGAAGAGAGATTCAATGGCACATCTAGATAAATCATTCATGTCCATAACTTTTTGAGGAAATTGAGTCTATATAACACACATTCTTTATTGTTGCTCTTTTATTTGGTGTAAAAAAAATAATCATACTTATTTTGATTATCAGATACAACAAAATATTTCTTATTCTTCTAAGCTTAGCAGACATATTAGAGATAACCTCCAAGAGAGCAGGTAACTTTTGCTCTCTTGCTAAGGCTATTCATTGTCACACTTGTTTCTTGTTTGCCTGTCACTAGTGTTTAAATCTCATGTTCAAAACGGTTTCCCCACTGGTAGTTGTGATCAGACATAGACATATATATTCGCAAAGGAAACCATTACCTATTATTTGATAACCTCGATCCTAACCCATTTGCGTGGGAGATTGGGTGGAAGCATGAAACAGTGAAATGAGTGTATATAATCGATTGGTGAGTGAAACTTGCTGGCAGGCAAAAAGAAATTGGATAAACAAAAAGGGAACAAGAGCTGCTGTTTCATCATGGTGATTAATACATATTAACAAAACTTCAAAGTACTGTTTTATAGACTTGTTTAAGGACAGCCGTCACAGCCTTGAGAGACCAACGGGTGGGTGAAAGGATGCAGAAGTAAGTGACTTTACCGTGTTTGTTTGAAGACGGGTTCAATAGGACGTAAATTCTCCCTGCGGCTTCCCCTCTCCTCTACTTGCTATTGCTAATTGCTGCACGGAAGATGCGCCCTGAGCTTTTCTTTCGTAAGCCTGTTAGGGGCCGAAACTTGCCTCTCCCCACCACATTCCAGCTCCGCTGACTCTCGAGGAAGCAGCTTCGGATGCCCTTTCTCTCCTTTGCCAACTCTCCAACGAGGCAATAGTCAACAACGAGCATCGCTCCTCGTAGCTTTCTCTCCTTGGGAAAAGCCATTTTGTCTCTCGGACTGGCAGCCCTTCCTCCCGAGCCTGCGTTACCTCCTTCACTTTGCGATGGATCTTTCGCGGATTTGGCACCTGGTTGCTGTGTTTTGCTTGACCTACGTGCTGATCAAAATCATCCGGCTACATCGCCGAAGACAGGCGCTGCTGAAAGCTTTGGACAGTTTTGCCGGTCCCCCTCCCCATTGGTTTTACGGTCATCTCATTGAGGTAAGGGCTGAGTGGAAGGATGGGAGGGTTTGTTCCCTTTTGTGTGTGCGCGCGCGCGTAAGTGTGAGAAAGGGGCGCGGGGGGGGGGGAGAGAAACATTTGTAGTACTTCTATCTTATTACAGGTGGGTCCTCAGCTTCCCTGGCGGATTAAGGCTCACTGGTGCTCTAAGCACTGGCAAATCTTGGTGTCCCTGTTCTTTGTGCATATTGTTCATTGGGTTGTTTTTCTTTGTCAACTTTATGGAGCCCCCTTTGGGCCTGGTGGTCTAAGCATGTGCTTAGTCTGCTTAATGGTTAATAAACCGTTCAAAGTTGCAACGGCACTGGAAAAAGTGATTTACGACTGTTTTCACACTTTGTTAAGCATCCCCATGGTCACATGATCAAAATTTGGACACTTGACAATGGACTCATATTTATTGCAGTGTCCTGGGGTCACGTGATCACCTTTTGCAACCTTCTTATAAGCAAAATCAATGGGGAAGCCAGGTTCAATTAACAATTGCATTATTAGTTTAACAACTGCAGTGATTCACTTAACTGTGGCAAGAAAGCTTGTAACACTGGGCAAATTCACTTAACAAATGTTTCATTTAACCACAGAAATGTTGGGCTCAATTACGGTCGTAAGTGAAGGAGTACCTGCATAAGCAGGAGCACGTCAGAGTTTCTTGACCAATTCAAGTGGAGGACTAGGGATGTCTTAGGGGCGGAAGTTTAGGTATTATAAATCTCATCTTGTTCATATTGTCTAACAAGAACATGATTTATTAAACTTCTGTGCTTTTTCTTCCTAGTGTCACTGATGGCATGGGTTTTGCAGTACTTAAATTAATGAGAAAGGCAACTGGAAAAGTAAGGGTGGCTATTGATTAGAGCTAACACAAAAGTTGCATAAAGATTGTGCAAAGATAAAACTCTCACAGCCTATAATTAACCCACAGTCATGGCTCCGAACAGGTCATGGCAGGCAGTGCCCAACTGTCAGATAAGAAAGGAAACATTCCCAAGCACTCTTGATGGGCCAGTTGAAGGTGAGCAGTTGCTGAGCAGGCATCCTCAGCTATGTCTCCATGATGCCTGTAGATTGTCCTATAGGAAAGTATATGTAGAAGGAAATTCTACCTGCAAATCAGGACAACAAAAGACATGTACAGGCAGCCTCTGTAGGGTGTTGGGGTGAGATGGAGGTGATATTTTGAGATCATGTCCTTAAAAACAGTTAGTAATGCCAGGGAAGGTAGGACTTGAATCCTTTCTCATTATCTATGGCTACATAGATTTATGTGCATATTAAGAATTCTAGAGAGGGAGGTGTAGTAAGCAGGAAGTGCTCCATATTGTTAATGTTATTGTTTTCCTTCTTAATATAATTTATGGTTCATGTTCCTTGTGCAGTTGCACAATATGCAACCAAGGTTTGCATGGCTATATTGCCTGGTTGACAGAACTTTGAGTTAATGTTATATGCAAGTTAGAAGTTCATCATACAAATCAGTTTTGAATCATAATACTCCCTGAATGACGTTGTGTCCATTAACAGCTACCTACCGGTAACATCTTTCCTGCACTTACTTTGCAATCAAGAAATGGAGAAAATTCATTTGTGTGGTCCCTAAGAGTTGATACCAGCTTCATGATGTATAATAATCAAAACCTTCAATTATAATTCATAAGAGAAATATTCATCCAGTGCACAAAGCCAAAAGGAAGCAAACCTCATTATGCCAAATGTGTCAACTTTGGCAGAATCAGGGAAGCAAGAACAGCAACACAGATTTCACTAAGATATTTTGATGGGTTAAATATGGAATCTTGGAAAATGTAACAGAAATTCCTCAGCCTCATTTATAGGGAGTTCATTAAGGCAGAATCTCTTTGAGTGATCTTAAACGACTTCTGCCATATTTCTGTACACTTGGGCTAAAGGCATGTTTATACTTGTTTATGTCTGCCCTCATTTCTTTTCAAGCCTCCGTACAACTATTCATAGAAAGTAAGTAGCACAGCGCAGCTTCCCATCATAGGGTAGATGATAATAAAATCTGTTTTTCTGCTCCTAGGGTTTCTGGCCTCTTAGTTTCCAAATAAAAAATTAAAATGGGTTTCCTATATTCCCTTGTATTCCATTTGTGGCCAGCAAAACCTGAAGTACAGGCATGAGAAATTGCTATCAGTATATCTGTAATCTGAAACTTTCTTCATATTTTGATCAGGAGAAAAAGGTTGAGTACCTCCTCTCTGGCTGCATTTGCACATTGCACCGAACCTTAACGTTATGTACTTTGGTTTTGGGCTAATCTGATTTGCAGACCCAGTTTGTATATTTGTTCAGCCAATTGCACAGAGCTCCAGATATTTTCAGAATGCAGCAAGATTTTTCAAATGTCAGCTTTGCTTCAGATCCTGTATTACACTGGATTGACGTATAGTAATATCTGACATTCTCAGCGAAAAAGTGGTCTACAAAAGCAGAAACTAAGTTTCCAAGATTCAGGAGACCCTAAAAGGCTTAGTTGAGGTCCGTCTCTTCCAGAAGTTGCTACTGAATGCTAATGTTTAATGTGATCGAAAGAGAAATTATGTAACACAGAGTACAACAACAACAACAACAACAACTGTATTTTGTTCATTTCACGTTTCATTAATTAAATTAAATGTAAATAATATTTTCTTTTATTCGGCTTCAAAGATTTTTTCTCCTGGCTCCTACACCTGCTTTTAGGGGAGGGGCTCCTGGTATGCTACTTAAAGGCCAAGGTAAGCCTTTGGCCTGAAAAAATAAGTCTAAAACACCAAATATCTCATTACAATATTTTACCAAATATAATCGTTTCTTGTTTTTTCCTTTATCTTGCACCAATGCAGCTTTCACCTCTTTCTGCAGTTTACAGAAAAGTAGAGAAATTCAGTTGTCTGTATCCATTTGCCTTTCCTCTGTGGTTTGGCAGGTTCTTTGCATGTTTGAATATCACAAATCCTGATTATGCAAAACCAATACTTGCTCGAACGGGTAAGAAACACAGCAATCATAATTAATTAGTTGTTATAATTTTTTAATACTTCATTGCAGATGTACATTAACTGATCAGTAACTGGGAAAGTATATTCCAAAACAAATTGTACTAGGAAACAAATAAAAACAATATAAATTGAAAGATACAAGCAACATGGCTATAGTCATAAGTATGGAGAGATAGATAGTAGTAAGGAAGAGAAGAATAATAGTAATACATTCTTAGTAAATTATTGACATTGTTGTGGGAATTAGTTGTTAAGCAGAGTGATGGCATTTGGAGAAAAAAACTGTCCTTGTGTCTAGTTGTTCTGTTGTGCAGTGCCCTATAGTGTCGTTTTGAAGGTAGAAGTTGAAACAATTTACGTCCAGGATGCGAGGGGTCTGTAGATATTTTCACAGCCCTCTTTTTGACTCCTGCAGTATACAGGTCCTCAATGGAAGGCAGCTTGGTAGCCATTGTTTTTCCTGCAGTTCTAATTATCTGTTGAAGTCTGTGTTTGTCTTGTTTGGTTGCAGAGCCAAACCAGACAATTATAGAGGTGCAGACGACAGATTCAATAATTCCTCTGTAGAACTGAATCAGCAGCTCTTTGGGCAGTTTTGGCTTTCTGGGTTGGCGCAGAAAGAACATTCTTTGTTGTGCTTTTTTGATGACATTTTTGATACAGGAAAAGAAGGATAGACTGCAGGCTGGCCTTCCTTTCTTTCAGGCTACTGAGTAAGCAAAGAAGTCAAAGTAATGGCAGTTCCTCCAACCTATATATTTTCTTGGATGAAAAGACTGAACTGATATGTACCAGCTGCTGACCACACATGCGAGTGTGGTCATTTCTTATTTTATTTGCTGGATTACCATGTGCTACAGCAGGTTATGAGACAGAAATGTAAAATGGTTGTGATCTATATAATTCTGTCTCACTGAACAGACTGTTCTAACAGTCTACTAATTTTCACAGCTTGCTGTTGTTCTTTTTTACAGTGGATTTAGACCTGGCACTTGGTCTAACTTCACATTGCCAGATTTTTTCTATAGAATGTAACTGAAGAACCCTTGAAGGAAGATTGAGTGTGGCCTATCTGTTTCTGAAAAAGTATTCTGGGTGGTAGTAACTTATACCTTGATCACCCCTTGCTTGGACTATTGTAACATGTTCTGGACTGGATGTTTTTTGGAGTTATGTTGCATCTGGTACATAATGTGTCCCTTTGTGGAGAGGGAGCGGCCTATAAATTGAATTAATAAATAAATAAAATAAATAAAAAATAAATAATGTTCAAGGCAGGACACTCTAAATCTAGACAAATTGTAATGTTTATGTATTTTGACATGCTTCTAGCATTTGAAATGCTGGTTATCATGTATAAAACTTACTAAAACATAGCAAAGCATAGCAATAAATCATACCAGAGCAATATCAGCAGTGACGTGCGGTGAGCTTTATGGCTGATGAGGCTGGTGACATCATCAGCGTGAGCCGCGGTCCCTTCATGTTGACTCAGGAGTCAGGAAGGAGGGGAATTCCCTGCGGGATCGCGTCCTCCCACATACATCCCAGCGGCCAATTCGCTCTCACAGGGAGGGGCTTCTCCTGGTGCCTTCCGCTAGGCAATGCCAGCGGGCGACGCCAAGGAGTAGGGCCTTCTCTGTGATGGGCCCAACCCTCTGGAATGACCTCCCCCCTGACATTAGAACCACCACTGACTTCCGCTCCTTCCGGCAGAAACTAAAGACTCACCTGTTCCGACTGGCTGGCCTGGCATAATTTCAACGCCTATCTCCTGGCATTTATATTTTTACTGGTTTTTAAGGGGATTATTCTGTAGACTTAATTTTATTGGGTATTGGGATTTTAATGTCTGTTTATTTTAATTATTTATTAGCAATACAGTCCTGCACATCTTTTATCCTCCTCTTATCCATCTATTTTATATTTGTATATATATATATTGTTCATTTAGTAATTTTAATTGTTTTAATTTTGTTCTTTGACATGGACTGTACACCGCCCCGAGTCCCTTTCGGGAGAGGGGGCGGTCTATAAGCGCTAATAAATTGAAATTGAATTGACCGCGGAGTGTGCTCCGCGGGACCGTGGCTGACGCTGCGCGATCCCTCCTCCGCGATCCCTCCAGCCTCCCTCCTGTGCACGTCCCATTCCCCGCCTTCCTAAGTCAACATGAAGGGGGCCACGGAGCGTGCTCCGCGGGACCGCGGCTCACGCTGCGCAATCTCTCATCCGTGATCCCTCCAGCCTCCGTCCTGTGCATGTCCCCATTCCCCGCCTTCCTAAGTCAACATGAAGGGGATGAAGGGGACCACGGAGCGTGCTCTGCGGGACCGTGGCTCACACTGCGCGATCCCTCCCCCACGATCCCTCCAGCCTCCCTCCTGCGCACGTCCCATTCCCCGCCTTCCTAAGTCAACATGAAGGGGACCACGGAGCGTGCTCCGCAGTCCCCTTCATGTTGACTTAGGAAGGTGGGGAATGGGACGTGCGTAGGAGGGAGGCTGAGGCTAGAGGAACCTCCTGCACACGTGGTCCCATTCCCTTCCTTCCTGACTCCTGAGTCAACATGAAGGGGACCATGGAGCGTTCCCATTCCCGACCACGTGTGCAGAAGGCTCCTCAGCGCCTTTTCCCTTTTTAAAAAATTTTCATGGTGAGAGCGGTGCGGCTCTCCCTCCCCTGCCTCCCCTGACCGCACGTCCCTGATATTAGGCACTGCCCTACCAAGACTGTATCTTTGTGCCAGGTCCAAGGGCTTGCTGGGAGTTTCCTTTATAGGGATAGGGATAAGACAGGACAGGACATTTCACCAAGTGTGATTAGACACAAAAGGAATTTGTTTCTAGTGCAGAAGTTGTCAGTGTCCATGCAGAGCAGCAAAATAATAAAAATAAAAATAATATCAATAGGAAGGGGTAGTAGAGAAGATGAGAGTGATAATAATAATAATAATACTACAGCCATACAACATGGGTGAACATACTTAGACATAAGACAATGCTATGAGGAGTAGATGTTCAGCACAATTATGGCACAAGGAAAAAACTGTCCCTGTGTCTAGTTGTTTTGGCACGTAATGCCTGAAGGGAGAATTTGAAACAGTTAATGTCCAGGATGTAAGAGGTCTACAATTATTTTCTCAGATCTCCTTCTGACCCACCCAATATACAGGTCTTCTATGTAAGGCAGGATGGTTACATATTTTTTTTCTTCAGTCCTAATTATGCATTGGAGTCTGTTTGTCCTGTTTAGTTGCTTTACCAAACCAGAAAGTTATCAAAATACAGATGGCAGACTCAATAATTCCTCTGTAAAACTATATGAAGAGCTCTTGGGGCAGTCTGAACTTTCTAAGTTGACACAGGAAAAACATTCTTTGTTGTGCCTTTTTGATGATAGTTCTAACATTAAGTGTCCATTTCAAATCTTGGAAAATTATAGAACTTGAAGAATTCTACTGCTGATACTGTGCTGTTGAAGTTACTCAATAATTTGGGAATATGGGTTCCTGTTGCCCATGCAATTTAAGTAATAATTCCCAAAGTTTTATCAGCTGGAACAGGGACGTGCGGGCAGGGGAGGCAGAGCCTCCCCGCTCTCATCATGAATTTTTTTTTAAAAAAAGGGAAAAGGGAAAAGGCACTGAGGAGCCTTCTGCACACGTGGTCGGGAATGGGAGCGCTCCGTGGTCCCCTTCATGTTGACTCAGGAGTCAGGAAGGAGGGGAATGGGACCATGTGTGCAGGAGGGAGGCTGACGTGGTCCCATTCCCCTCCTTCCTGAGTCAACATGAAGGGGACCGCGGCTCACGCTGATGACGTCACCAGCCTCACCAGCCTTAAACCTCACCGCATGTCACTGAGCTGGAATATAGCTGAGTAAAGTAGGGAAAATAATTTATATGGCGGAAAACAAAGTCCAAGTTCTTCTCAAGTAGAGGAGTAGTTTGTGCAGTAGTTGTTTCAGTTATTTTTTTTTAACACCACAAGAGAACACAAGCATTATTTCATATTGTCTAGAAAGGAATGGAGTATGTTCTGAGAAACAGTTATCTTAATCTGAGGAACACCCTGAAAATTATTGGGGGGAAGAAGGGAGTCATTCTGTTATCTGTTAGCATTAAAAATGCAAAGTAAGGATATCTATATATTATGCCCATATTTTAATTTATAATATTATTTATGAGTTCTTTATCCATAAACATAACCACAAATTATCTAGTTATTATTTCCTTAAGTTAATAGATATTTTTTCACAGTGATTTATGTATTTTTCTCTAATCACAGCCTAGTGTAATTAATTAATCTATAATTTACTTCTTTTTTCTCTTCTTTTAGAACCAAAAGATAGTTTTAGTTATCGGCACATAGTCCCATGGATTGGTATGTATATTCCAGTTCTCCATGATGAAGAACAATTGATGAGTTAGCACAGATAAAATTGTTTATAATTTTTTTAAAGACTCCCCCTTAGGAGCTCTACATTGACAAACTTTTGTCATAAATATTTTATAACTAAAGACAATATTTACCTTTATTTTGTTTGCTTATTTTAATTTCTGCTTGCTTCCACTTCTCTGGAAATGTGTTTGATTATATACAATAATCAAACAGACAAAATATGTTATGATAAGAGAACTGAGTCTATATGCTATTTAATATAATGATTTCTGAAAAATATACTTGCAACTATTAAGTATTCTCCAATAATAAAATTCCAAATATTTTGTATATGTATGTATTTCAGTATTACTATTGTATTATTGCCCTATCACTTCCTCATGATTTACAAAGGAGTTGAATAGGGTCATGAGATGTCTAGAGAGTTATTGAAAGTAGAGGTGTAAGTAAATAAATAAACAATTTACATTAGAAATTGAGATTCTCATAGAAGCACTGATTTTAGCAAGACTTTCATTTGTGAGTAAAGAAAAAAAGACCCCTCTGGGTTGGTAGGTTTTTTTCAATTGGTTTTCTGGCAATGATTTGCAGTGCCATCTAAAGGAAGTTAAAAATCATCAGGTTGTTGGACAGAGAATTGCATACATATTCAGAAAGGGCAATGTTTGCACTGCAATATTCCAGTCTGCCCATTGTACCATTTCAGACACATACATCCTTGCAGGTGCCACAGATTGGCTGAGTGAGCCTTCAGATTTATTTATCCTGCTAACTTATGCATAATGCATTCGTCTACTGACTACTGAAATCCTGGAATTAAAATCAATTAAAATACTGTTTTCTTTGAGAAAGCATAAAAAGCGTCTCATGTAGATGTTGAAGGAGGAGAAATCTTCAGAGGTCAGTGTCTTGCCAACACTGCTGTGCCACCCCCTGGCATCTGGTTCCGGGATTTGGAGTCTCCTAGCATAAAGAGACATTGATCATGGGAAGAACATCCAATGGTTTGATTCTTAATCTCTGTTTTACCTGCCTACTCCTCTTCTTACTAATCAGTATATTTAATGCTCACCAATGGGTCTCCATGATACTGATAATAATGCTTTTAAGTACTATCCTAAAGCTGATTTTTCCAAAAGGCAGAAGAAGCTGAAACTGAAGAAGCTTCTTGGGTGAGAAGTAAAATGTTTTCAAAGAAAAAATCCAAGAAACTCCAGTTGCGTTTTGAAAACAGCACCTTTGGGACAACTATGACCTGGATGATTGAGAAATCTCAAATGACATTTTAAGTACTGGTTTTTGCAAAAGAATTTCTTTCCAAAAGAACTTTGCCTTTCATGATCCTCAGTCTCTCTTGATGAATCAGTCTGCAAAGACAACATGGAGGAAAGCTACATCTACATGGCTGTGTGGCTGAGCCATTAGGGCACAATTTTGCATTTCAAGTTTTAATTATTATGCTGTACAATATTTCTGATACAATGCAATGAAAGTAGACAAGCAGATATAGTGATCATAGAATGTATACATTAGGAGACAAATAGGCCATCTAATCCAACTCTCTGCTCATTGTTGGAGTCCATTAAACCACACCTGACAAATACTTGTTTGAAAATGTCCCATGAAGAAACAGGCAAAGGAGAAAACATTTCTAAGGCAAAAAATAAATCTGAAGAAAATGCTTATCAAGAATGATTAGGTTAACAAATCAGCTACCAAATAAAGTAGAAATGTAAACATGAGTCACAGAAAGGGATACAATAAGAACTTTTGATCCCCACATTACATAATGTATCTTGGTTTACAATTATAGTAAATGTTCTTACTATAGACTCAGTTGTAATGACGTTTGAAATCTGTTTACTTTTATTTCTTTGTATGCACATCAGGTGCATAAAGCATCACTTACCTGGTTCAAAATTAGTGAAATAGTTATGGAAACTTTTATGGAAATGAAGTTTCATTGTTGCTGTAAACTATAGGAGATTACCTAGATGTAACAAGATTTTGTACAGAACTGTTAATTTTTTATTAATTTCTTTTTTATTATAAGTAGTGTAAGGTGCCAGATGTATATAATATGCCTTCCTCCACCTCTTTTCTTATTTGATTGGAAGTGTCTGTTTCCTTTAGGGAAAGGTTTATTGGTCCTGCATGGACCCAAATGGGCACAACATCGAAAATTGCTAACTCCAGGTTTCCACTTTAGTATACTAAAGCCATATGTGCCCCTGATTGCAGACTCTACAAAAGTGATGCTGGTAAGTGTTAATAATTGATTTATTAAAAGTTTTTCTATGGATAGTTTACTGGCAGCAGAAATGGTGTGTGCATATATGTGTGTGTGTGTTTGGCTGCAGAATTCTGGGGGTTAAAGTCTCCCACCTTAAAGTTGCCAAGGTTGAGAAGCGTTGCATTAGAATCAGAAATGAAAAGTAATCAATACGCCAGAAAAATAATTACTTGAGAAAATAGAGAGGTCATTCTCCTATACATTAGAGTAGAAAGATTTATAGAATATATTGTGCAATAATTTAGTTTTGCTTGTTTTAAGGCAAGGGGGTCAAACTCAATCACGTCATGTGACGTATTGCGATGTTTTTTTGCCTTTGCAGAGCTGGGGATGGGAGTGCCTGTACATGATGCATCTGTGGGCCGCCAGTTTGACACCCCTGTTTTAAGGGGTCCAACATAACATAACAGCAATATTTCATTTTCCTTCTGTTGATTTAGGATAAATGGGAACAACTGATCATGCAGGAGAAATCAGTGGAACTCTTTGAACATGTGAGCTTGATGACACTTGATAGCCTCATGAAATGTGCCTTCAGTTCTAACAGCAACTGTCAAATGTACAAGTTGGTATTGCTTTTCTTTTAACTCCTTAAAATCTCCTTTCTTTGGTTAGTAGCATATTTAGTAATGACTTAATGGGATCCAGGGATCCATTATAAAACATAGCGTCCTTGTATTCTGTAACGACTTATCCCCCCACGTATACAGAATCATAACGTACACATTTCGTGACTGTCCTCTTTATTTAATATGCATCAGTTGCTCTTCTTTTGGAATCAAATAAAAATTACATTTAAGTCCCCGAAAAGAACCATTTTTTGTCTCATTGTTTGTATACATTATACATCATTTCAATGCATTAAGTAATCATGGTTTAGAGAGTTAGTTTGGTATAGTGGTTAAGGCATCAGGCTTCAAACCAGGAGATTGAGTTCTAGTCTAGTGCCTTCAGAACAAATTCAGTTTGGATGATCTTGGGCCACTCATTACTTCTTAACCAGTGGTGGGTTCTGGAACCTTTTTCCAACTGGTATGGTTGGAATGGGACCGGTGGCATCCACATGGATGCGTGCAGCACATGCATGCATCTTACCACTTCTGCGAGCCTCTGCGACGCTCCAGCTGCTCAGCAAAGCGTCACGCAGGTGCTGTACGCGCCGTGCATATGCCCGGAAGCACCAAAGACTTAAAAGACCAGTAAGGAGCTCAGGTGGGTGGGTGGGCCCTCCGGAGCACCGTATCGGAACGGTATCCTGTGTTCCAGGCAGGCTCCGGTATACCCGTACCGGGGCATACCACCTGCAACCCACCACTGCTCTTAACCCTAGGAAGTAGGCAATGGTAAACCATCTCAAAAAAATATTTCCTAGAAAGTCTTGTCCAGTCAGTCACCTGGAGTCCACACTGACTTAAAGACACATTTACACATAACGAAATGTTTTGCAACCAGGGACTGATTCCCTATACTTTTTGGTGAGGCTGAAAGGGGGCAAAATAATAACGCATTGCTAGTGGTCAAAGTTCTTTTCCAACACTTGTCTATTGCAGTGAGGGTTTTTTTAAAAGAATGACATGATTGTTACGTTACAGTTAAGCACACTAAGAAACTTAACAACTCCTTGTGTCTTTTCTATTCCACCCCCATTTTCAGAAATCAATAGAAAATTATGCTTTCAAGGCTCAGTGATTTTCTGTCAGATTTTGGCCATGGACTTCAAACCAGGAGTTGACATTTATTTGGAGCCTGTGGTGCAGAGTAATCACCCCCTGATTTTGGTGGGCTGGGTGGCAATAAAAGGCCCAGGGAATTTATACTGTATTAGTTAATGAATAGTCAGAATTGTTTTTAAATAACATTCCTGAAGTAGATGTACCTTGTCAGAGGTGAGGGGGCACAGGGGTAAAGTTCAGACGCCATTAAGTGGGATTTAGTTTCAGCTACACAGAAGTCGGTACCAAGATGTTAGTCCTAATAAATGAATGGGTTTTTTTTTTAACTTTGTCTCGGGGCTCGTAAATTAATTAGGCCAACTCTTGGAAACTTCACAATGAAATAAATTTAATGCTTTATGATGTAATTTTGTGTAACATCAGAAGTAAGCTTCACTGAGTTGTTTCAATACATGCAGGCTTCAACTTACAACAGTTCATTGAAGTCTGCATGTATTGAAACAACCTGCATGTATTGAAACAGCCTGCATGTTTGACATTACAGCAGCACTGAAAAAAGTCACTGATGACTGTTTTTCACATTTACGGCCATTGCAGCTTCCCCACTGTCGAGTGATGAAAATTCAGAATTTGGGACTTGGCAACTGGTTTATGACGGTTGCGGTGTTCTGGGGTGCTGGGATCACCTTTTGTGACTTTCAAAGCAAAGTCAATGGGGAAGCCAGATTCACTTAACAAACTTGTTACTAATTTAATACCTGCAGTGATTCACTTTACAACTGTGGCAAGAAATGTCATAAAATGGGGCAAAATTCACTTAAACATGTCTCGCTTAGCAATATAAATTTTAGTCTCTATTGTGGTCGTAAGTCAAGGACTACCTTTAGTATTGTTTGAAGACTATAAAGCAGTGACAGTATTCATATTTACAATCCTGAATTTATCCTTTGATTTTCCTGCTGTCCTTTAGGGAAAACTCTTATGTTCAAGCTGTCTTTGAGCTTTGCTTCTTGATATATGAAAGGATGCACCATATTATAGGTTTCAGTGATTTTCTATATTGGTTCAGTTCTCATGGATTTCGGTTTCGGAAAGCCTGCCAAGTTGCTCACCTTCATACAGGTATTTTTTCCCAATGTTTTGTTTTTGGTTTTGGGTGTTCTGGACCCAAAGGAAGGTAAAAAGAAAACAAAATGAACAAAAACCCCAAGCAAATCTTAAACAACCATTTAAGAAGAAATCATGCAGAGTGCAACCCATCATTTTAAGTGCTTCTTTGCAATTTATATTTCATTTGTATGCTGTTGTTCCAGTGTGTGCATTTTTTCAAATTTTGCAATGCACTTCAGGGAAGGCTAAGGAAACCACTCAATTGGTGTGCTATTACAACAAGAAAAATAGCTAATTAAAAAGCTCAACATAACCTACAGTTTGGCATTTTCTTACTGTTTAAAGAATTAACACGAACAAGCTTAAAAATTGGAATTGGTGAGCTATTAACATCAAATGTTCCCAATGCAGAGAAAGTAATCAAGGAAAGAAAGGAATCTTTGAAGGCTGAGGAAGAACTTCAAAAGATCCAGGCAAAGAGGCACTTGGATTTTCTTGATATTCTTCTCTGTGCCAAAGTAAGTATTTACAACAAGGAAAACATTGGCCAGCTAATTATACTAGTTGTGACCATGATTTCTAAATGATTTTACTATCAGTAGACTTTATATAATCAAATAAGAACCTTGCAATTCTAATTCACGCTATGAAGTTTTGAAACTCTCAAAGATAACTCACATGGATATACTCTGTTTTCCTGAAAATAAGAGCTCCTTTGATAAAAAGCCCAATCGGTCTTTTGCGCACATGCGCTAAAATAAGCCCTCCCCCAAAAATAAGCCCTCCCTGAAAATATTGTAACACAGCAGCAGCCATGCTTGCCGCCTCCTGTGCCTCAAAAATAATAAGACCTCCCCGAAAATAAGGCCAAGTATTTATTTCGGGGGTCAAAAAAAATAAGACCCTGTCTTATTTTCGGGGAAACACAGTAGATATTTTCGTATTGTTCCAACTGCATAGTATAACCAAAAATTTCAGCCCAATTTATATTCTTTCACTTCTTCTTCCATTTCAAATTTCAACTGAAGTTCATACATCTCAGCAATATATGCAGCTCTTTTATGTATAATTCCATTTTAAACTTTGTTTTACCTTCTATTTTTTAAAATCTACCAATTGCCTGCACTCTTTAATGATAAACAAAAAAAAAAAACATTCCCATAAAGGGGCAGTTTGTCAATTTTAATTCCAATTTATTCAAAAGCACTTTCACACAAAAAACTTTCCACTTTGTTGTCTTGAAACTTTCTTATATCTGCTTAAACTTTATTATTTGAAATTGTTATTAGCTTATCAGAATATAAAATAGAAAGAAAATGAAAATCATGGAAAACTAATGAATGAAAAAGGGAAAAGAAAAAAAATTGTGGGGTAAAGGGAAAAAGAAAAAAAAGTTGACTTCTGACTCTCTTTAACACATTGGAGTACATTACTGCCT
The DNA here is from genome assembly GCF_964273705.1 of Natrix helvetica. Taxonomy (NCBI): domain Eukaryota; kingdom Metazoa; phylum Chordata; class Lepidosauria; order Squamata; family Natricidae; genus Natrix; species Natrix helvetica. The sequence continues at coordinate 114,079,385 of NC_138549.1, read as the reverse complement.
CAACTTTTTACTTTTACACAATAATATATACTATTAGCCATTTCTATAAAAACAAACCTATATAATCAGAAAAAAACAAAATCAAAGTTTCATTTTTTTTCATCAGGACCACAAAATCCAGAAGCTATTTCCAAATGGAAACAAAATTAGATATGTCATTTTCTTTGAGTGAAACTTTGAGAGTAACCATCTCTACTTTTTTTCTTTCTTTGCTGTAGGAAATTATATATATATTTCTCTTTCTACCTATTACTCTTTATAAGGTATCATTTTATTTATATTTTAGAACATAATTGATTTATAATATGAACAGTTTTCCATAGGTCATTTTCAAATATGTCTCTAAAAATGTGCTTGACTTTAGCTATCTTCTTAGCTCCCTCCAGTGGTCAAACAATCCCCCCCCCTATCCGATTAGAATTCATAAAAATCAGGGAATTTCAGCCACCCACAACAAAGTATTTCTGCAGTCTACTCATGAGGAACAGCTGTCTGGAGTGCAAGTGGGTTATCTCATGTTCTCTCCTTTACCTGGAAAGACAGCACTGGCTTGTATTTGCCATATGGCCACTAATCTCTACCTCAATGTCATGCCTGTTCCATCAGGGACATCTAGTCTGCCCTTGCTCCTTAACTGGAAGACTGGATCACAAAATACACTTAAGCCAAAAATGAAACAAAATATATTTATTCCTTAGAGTCTTGTATGAAAAAATGAATTCCTTGATAAAGTCTTATCACTAGAATTTTCTCAATCTTTAGGATGAAAATGGCATGGGATTATCTGATGAAGAGGTACGTGCTGAAGTGGACACTTTCATGTTTGAAGGTCATGACACCACAGCTAGTGGGATCTCTTGGCTTTTGTATTGCCTTGCACAAAATCCAGAGCATCAGGAAAGATGTAGAGAGGAGATAAAATCCATTCTGGGAGATCGTGACACAATTGAGTGGTAAGTATTTTACTGGAGAGATTTCCTATAGGCATCAGTATTCAGTGGGTAGATGTGGGATATCTGTGAGTGATATTGTAAGTATTGGGTGGTTATAGAGCAGTGTTTCTCAACCTTGGCCACTTGAAGATGTCCGGACTTCAACTCCCAGAATTCCCCAGCCAGCTGGGGAATTCTGGGAGTTGAAGTCCGGACATCTTCAAGTGGCCAAGGTTGAGAAACATTGTTATAGAGGTTAAAAGCATGCCCATTGATTGCATTTTGTTAGGTCTTGGTTCTGCTGCTGTGATTATGTTCTTATTACTGAAGACATTGAATCTCAGCACTAGCATGACAACTACCAATACAGAGTATCCTTAGGGTTGGCTTTAAATAACTTATCTGATTCGTAATTAACCTATTGATGTACTTTGTTTCAACATATTCCAGGGATGATCTTAATAAGATGACTTACTGCACCTTATGCATTAAAGAGAGTCTCCGCCTTTATTCCCCGGTACCTGGAATATCCCGAGAATTAACCAAACCTGTTACATTTTTTGATGGGAAAACTTTACCTGAAGGTTCAAATCATTTTATTCTACTCTCATAGCCATAGATCTTTTTTTAGAGTTGCACACTTCAATGTCAGAATTCCTGAGCCAACATGACTGGAGGAGGAATTCGGGGAGTTAAAGTCTACAAGTCTTAAAGCTGTCAAGTTTGAACACCCCTGGGATTTTTTTTCTAAAGGGTTAGGGGTGCAAGGGTCTTGTAACTTGACAGCTTTAAGACTTGCATGCTTCAAATGCCAGAGTTTCTGAGCCAACATTTTGGTTGCTAAGCAAGAGCATTGTGAGTTTCACCACATTTTACAAGTTGGCTATGCCCACCCAGTCACATGACTGCCAAGCCACTCTCACTCGGTCACATGGCTGGCAAGCCACTCCCGCCCGGTCACATGGTCAGCAAGCCACTCCCACCCGGTCACATGACTGGCAAGCCACTCCCACAAAGCAGGCCATACCTACAGAAGAGGTTCTAAAAAAATTTGAAACCCACCACTGCTCTAAACTACCTTGTTTCTAATTTGGTTGTTTATTATTTAGCTAGGAATCTCTATTTCAGTTCTATAATACTCAGGCTAGCTTACTAACAAAACTTAAAACGAATCAAAACAACATGTACACAGTTGAGCCTACCAGTCCCTTTCCTTCCACTGTCTAAAGGCCCAATAATGTATCCAGCAAGGGGGGTTGGGGGGTTGGGTAGACGTTAGGACAGATTGAAGTATCTTTATCTGCTAGGAAAGGAGTTTGGAATAATAGTCCCAGAAGACCTGGCAGAAAATTCATGTTAGTTTTGTTGAGCAGCCTTACTAGAAAGATAGTACAGCTGAAGGCACTGAAAGCTTCCAAAATACCCAAATCAATTAATAGAAATGCTAGTTTTGGTTCAGAAACGTCAGGAAATGTCAAGTTCCTACTATTTGTGTACCGTATTGCAGTCATAGGCACAGTCTCAATTTCCATCAGTGAATGGACACAAAAGTCCATCAGAGCTTTTCTTGTCATCTCATTGCATGCAATCCAATATGACTCCTTTTCCCATATTGATTGTTTCACAGGTACCTGGGTTGTGATAAGCATTCACCTAATCCATAAGAACCCCAGTATATGGCCTAATCCAGAGGTACAGTATTCGGTGACATTGCAATTATTTTTTCCAAAAGAGAGCCACATCCTTTGGGTTGACTAGAACAAAGTAGAGAGTTGTCACAGTTGTCACTTCTAAATGGCATTTAAGATTAATACAAAACATAATCTATAAAAATAATGCAAAAGTTTCATTTTGCAAAACATTTAGTATTAACACAGCAACTCAAAAAAAAATCCCCCCCCCCCAGATTAGGGGCAATAGTAGATTTCATGTTAGGGTCCCTGTTTCAGTCGGTAGCATTTCTAGATACAGACTGGGAAAATCTCTTGCTTGAAAGCTGAAAGAATAATTGTACAGTAGACTGACCTGAACTAGTTGATCTGCTGGTCTGGCTCAGTTTAAGACAGCTTTGTAACGTGTTCAAAGACCAGCTAAAGTGATTCTAATTTTCTCTTTTTATGGCACTTGATAGAAATTGATGTTCTCTAATAACCTGGTCAATTAAAATGACTTGATATTTCTTTTGTAACCACCTATTGAAACAACCCCTTTCTTGTTTTTAGGTGTTTGACCCGCTGAGATTTTCTCCTGAGAACTTATCCAGCAGAAATTCCCATGCTTTTATTCCGTTCGCTGCAGGGCCAAGGTGAGCACATTAACTTGATCCAGAATGTCTTTATATGTGTCTTGCCAAAACTGAGCTAAACGCAATGAAGCCAACATTGTGATCCTTAGGAGCAGATTTCTTTGGTAGGTGAATCAGCTAGTGCTGAGACAAGCATTCTTTCAGTAGAATTTTTGGTTCTAAAGACCTGCTTTTAATATTTATTACTAAAGCAGAAAAAGAAAAGTGGGTATAAAAAGAGTATATAAAGGTGGGTATATTTAGAGGCCTCTCTAGATGGTAGCAGGAAGTGTCTTCTTTTTAGAATTATTGTTTTCATTGCCTTTGCTGACAGAAGACTTGGTGGTAGAAAAAGTAATACTCTTTGCAGGGTATTCCATTCTCCTTTTTATTATTGGCAATACTTTCTCAGAATATCAATCCAAAGGGTTTCTAGGTCTTTAAAAAATGGGGAAGGTAACCTATAAGTTATCTATAGTAGACCACAGCATCTTCCCAGAAGCATCTTAGAATGTTGCTATCATTCCTAGTAGTATATTTCAAAGAACAGTCTGGGCAAGATAAATTAACTATCAGAGAATTTGGGGAGTTGAAGAGTCCAAGGGCAACCATAAAATACTAGTTTAGCGAACTGCGATCTAAAGAGAAGGTTAAGAATTTAGGAATTAATTTCCAGATAGATGCACCTTTGATAACAAGCTTTGTTGTCCTTTCAGAAACTGCATTGGACAACAGTTTGCGATGAATGAGATGAAAGTGGTTCTTGCTATGACTTTGCTTCGATTTGAATTGTCACTTGATCTGTCAAAGCCTCCGCCTGTTCCAGTGCCTCTGATTGTCTTGCGTTCTGACACAGGAATTCATGTTTGCTTGAAGAAACTGGAGTGAACCTATAATTAACAGAGGAAATAATTCATGTGGGGAGCACGGAAGGGCTTCTGTATAATTTTCTCATCCAGCCAGGTGCCCTTTACATGGTTTGAGATTATAATTCCAAGAATACTTCTGTTGCTCTTCAAAAAATTAATAATGATTTTCATCATGGTGGCTGGGAATTAAAATAATAATATCTCTGGGGGTTGCTAATTTATTGAAAATGTGAAAGGGAATGTATATAATAGAATGATATTTGCAATAATTACCAGGAACCAGATTTTATCCCAATGAAAGATTGAATGGCCAAGAGATTCTGGCTTCTTCTACTATTAATTCATTCTTAGATTAACTACAACACTAACAAAAGTTTCACCCAGTAATTAAGTCACTATTTTTTAAATTAGTATTTGCATATGAGTTAATTCCCTTTCCCTTTCTTAGTAGATCTCCTTGTCCACAAAATGAATGGAAATGTCAGTAGTCTTGAAATTGGTATTTCTTTCCTATTTTCTTCCTAATATATTTATTCTATTTTTTCTTAATCAGTATCACTTCTTTATTGACTTACATATGTAAAATGATCACCTGGATGAACATGACCAAGGATGCTGTGTTTTTCCAAAACTCTAGGTGTAGTTGTTTCACATCTTCTTTTTTAAATGCCATGAGTAAACTGTTTGGGAAGATAAAAGATTAACACTTGAGTGGCCTTGCAGCATCCAACTGTAAGCCTTTTGTTATAGCCATATTAATAGCACTTAGACTTATATACTGCTTCACAGTGCTTTACAGCCCTCTCTAAGCAGTTTATAGAATCAGCATATTGCCCCCAACAGTCTGGGTCCTCATTTTACTGACCTTGGAAAGATGGAAAGCTGAGTCAACCTTCAGCCTGGTGAGATTCGAACTGCCAAATTGCAGGCACCTGGCAGTCAGCAGAAGTAGCCTGCAGTACTGCACTCTAACCACTGTGCCATCACAGCTCTTACAGTCTATAGCTATAGACCAGCGATGGCGAACCATTTTTGGCTCGCGTGCCACAAGTGGGGGGAGCGCAGGGGGGTCATGTGTGGGCATGCCGCACCCATAATGCAACACGCGATACCCCCAGTGCGCATGCGTGCACAACGCGCGACGCCCCCCATTTTTACATGCTTTTTTCGCCCTCTCCAGGCTCCAGAGGCTTTATAGGAGCCTGGGGAGGATGAAAAGAGCCTCCCCCGCCCCCAGGAGGCCCTCCGGAGGCTTCAGGGACCGTCCCGGAAGTGACTTCCGGGTTGCTCGGAGGGTCGTTTTAAGCGCTCCGAAGGCATCCGAAGGCATCAGGGAAGCCTCCGGATGGTCCCTGAAGCCTTCGGAATGCTTAAAACGACCCTCCGAGCAACCCAGAAGTCACTTCTGGTTTGCTCCGGGGGGGGGGAGGCTGTTTTTGCCCTCCCCAGGCTCCTATAAAGCCTCTGGAGCCTGGGGAAGGCGAAAAATAGCTTTTAAAAAGGTGAACTCAGCTGGCCAGCACGCGCATGCGCACTGGCCAGCTGACAGGGCAGCGCCTCGCGTGCCCTGACAAATGGCTCTGCATGCCACTTGTGGCACGCGTGCCATAGGTTCGCCATCACTGCTATAGACTTTAATTTATTTCTTCTCACATGATATGCAGCGGTGGTATGACCTTCCTTGATGTAGGTCAGTTCTTTCAGTCACTCATATTGTAGAGTAATTCAGCTCCAAGTTGGGCTTGGAAGCCTAGAACAGAAGCCAGAATATATGCCTCTGGGATTCTAGTACTATTATATATAAAATATGATCACAGTATTTGATTAAAAAGTAAAATTCATTTGTAACTAAAGTCACAAGCTTTGTCCATACTGGATATTATTAAACTAATTGTATTCAAACTATAATGTCCCAAACGACCTTTGAATGAAATATGATGTGCACGACCACAGCAAATATGGAACATTGAATTCAGTGGTAAGTGAAGTTTCCTTTGATCTCAAGACATAATTGTAACTTCTCATTGCCTTCTTCCTTCGAACATATAAGTCCATATGTCCCATGTAATCCAGACAGGAAATGCAACAAGATGAACTAATTCTACTTTATTTTAAGGCTTCTTTAAGAGAATATTGTATGCCTGTAAGTTTACATTTTCCACCACCACTTTTAACTGCTTGATCCATTAAGGCAAGTCTTTCCTAAATTACTCTGAAGACAATTTCTCTGAACACTGGCAATAGAGGGGGGGGGGGGGAATTCCTGCCTCTCTTGTCCAATTGTTTCCTAAGCTGTATCTCTTCACCTCAATCCTCAAGTTCATTCAAACATTCCATTATAATATGTTAAATACAACTTCATAGAAATTACCGTATTTTTTGGACTAGGAGATGCACCGAACCATAAGATGCATCTAGGTTTAGAGGAGGAAAACAAGAAAAAATGTTTTTTGCTTACAAACGTCCCATTTATGCCCTCTCCTGCATCAAGAAGCACTCTGGCCAAAAATGGGACTTGCAGAGGCCTCTGGAGGCCAAAAATGGCCTTTGGGGTGCCAGGCGGGCAAAAATGGGATGCGGGGTGACTATGGGGGGGGGCACAAATGGCCCATATTTGTTCTATAAGATACACAGACATTTCCACCCACTTTTGGGGGTTGGGGGTGCGTCTTATAGTCCGAAAAATATGATATTTATTTCCCAGCGAGTATGGCCTAAGTTTCTTTTTTTTTTTTTTTTTTTCAAAAAGTTTTATTGGTTTTTTTAAAAACATTTATGTGGAAAAGGGTAAGTGGAATTACAAATTTTGGCAGTTGCAAATGCGGCAGACGCCCCCTCCCTCCAAACTCCTAGATTACATCAAAATATCAAATCTTAATACATAATCATAAAAAGTCAGCATCTTAATTCTAGAAAGAGTAATTTTCAATCAATTTATATAATTATAATATATAGTCTAGTTATAAATTCATTTTTACTTTCGGTCTGTTTGTAACATTGTGATTTTCTTATTTATTTTTGTGATCTGAGCTTTCTTGGTGTTGCCCCTTCACCCCCCGTTGGCAGAGCTCCGGCCCCTCCCGTGTCCTGCGTGACCGTTGTGGTATCTTCTGTTTTTTCTAGGTTGGCTTTATTTTTTTCCATAAAGGCCTGTGCCTCTATGGGTGTATTAATTCTGATTATTGTCTCCTCCCAGAATATCAGCATACCTTCAGGCATCAACCATCTAAACCACACCCCCTTCTGGTATAATTTATTCGCCAATTGCGAATAATTTTTCCTTTTTTCCCTAATTTTTTTGGGAATCTGCTTTAGAATGGTTATCTCCCTGTCACAGTATGTCAATGTTTGCCCCCTTTGCACACCCAGAATTTCATCTCTTGTGGTTTTCCTAAGGAATTTAATGTGAACCTCCCTGGGTACATTATGTGTTCTGGCATATGCTGAATTCACTCTATAAGCTAGGTCTATCTCCCATTCCATCTGCTGTTTATCTTTATGTATGTATTCAGCTAGAATATTAGTCATAATGTCCCTTATATTTTCCCCATCTGCTTCTATTACATTTTGAAATCTAAGATAAAAGGACATTCTCTCAAACTCTATTTTCATTTGTTGGATGTCAAGTTCTTTGTTCCCCTTCTGTAAAGCCTCTACCCCCCCCTCGCCTCCGCCACCCCACCCTCCACAAGGTCCAGTCTCTGTGAGTTCTTGAAGATTTGGGCTTGGTTCTGTTTAATTTCATCTTTCATTTCCCTTAACTGTTTCTTAATTTCCTCCTGGCCCTGTAGAATTTGTTGAAGCATTTGTTGAAAGTCTATCTCTGTAGTCTTGGGTTGCATCAGTTCTGTTATCTTTGACTGTGTAGCTGGGCTAGACGTTGCAGATGTTGGGGCAGAAGTAGCAAATCCAGGCTTTCCAGGAGGTGGTCTTTTTGGAGACATGGTTTTTAAAGCAAGGAAATCAGTCAAAATAGAGACTGGGCAGCTGGAGAAGTAGAGCAGGCAGGCGAATCCAGAAGGCAGAGGATCCAAACAGATGGGGATTTCTTTAGTCAGTCTAGCAATAGATGAAAATTTTTTTCCCCAAAGAGTTCAGAAAAAAAACAATCCACAAGAGATTCCTCTGGGTGACTCGGAGACAAAGACCGGAAGCCTGAATTTTAAAGGTGGAGTCAGGTTTCACAGTTCATGAAGACAACGGAAGTGTGCCATCTTGCCCTGCCAGCTTTGGGCTCAGAGGCATAATAAAGTTTTAAAAGTTCAGAAAGTTCTCAGTTCACCCATAAATTCTGGAGCTAAGTCCAATGAAAGTCACTTTTATGAGGGTGAGGCATCATTAGTTGGCTCTCCCCCCTCCTCCTTCCCCTGAGGGCGAAAGCAAAATCTTCTCAAGCCGCTTGTCCAAGGGAGGGGGGGAAATCCCCCTCCCTCTAGCCGCACCTCTAGCAAAAGTCCGAAAGTTTGACTTTTTTTTTTAAAAGGATGCTGAAAAGTCCATAAATTCAAGATAAAAGGAATGGAGAAGGGAAGCCTCTCACCACATTGCCGCTGCTTCGTTCAATCGCACGTTCTCCGATCGGCATGGGGCGAGGCGCGCGCACACGGGCGCCCTCCGAGACTGCTCCCCGGTGCCTAGAACGAAGCGGAGAAGCCCCCGCCAGCCGACGCCGACGCCAGGACCCTCCGCGAGCCGTTCCCTCGGCAGGACACCTCTCCGGGGCGTCCTGTGCCCCCCCAGAAGCGGGGGAAGCCCACCGGGAGAGCGGGAGCAGGCAAAGGCTTGCCTGTCGCCGTAGCCGCCGGAACCGGAAGTGGCCTGGCCTAAGTTTCTTGAATGCTATATCATCAGATGACCAGAAATGTCCTCAGGCAACAATATGGAAGAACTGTGATAGTACAGCTCAGAAGTGGTATTCAGCAATTTCTGACAGGTTCTAGAGAACCAGTAGCGGAAATTTTGAGTAGTTCGGAGAACTGGCAAATAGGCTGGCTCCGCCCCCACTGCCTCCCAGGCTCCCAGCTTTTGCTCTGGACAGGAAAACGGAGCTGGAAAGCATATTAGTGGGGTGGGGAGGGAATGGGGATTTTGCAGTAACCTTCCCCTGCCATGCTCGCCAAGCCAAGCCATGCCACAAAGCCATGCCATGCCCACAAAGCCACACCCACAGAACCGGTAGTAAAAAATGTGAATCCCCACCACTGGTGCAGCTGCAAGATGCTGGACCTTTTGCAATTAGTTTGAAAAATGAGATAGTGGTCTTGTTTACTGTGCTATATTTCACTCTCATATCTCTTTGTTTTACTTTCCATCCTACTTACTTACGGGAAGAAAAATAACTAAACTGAATTATGGATCAGCAGTTTCTGAGCTGCTTTGGGGGAACAAGCTTCTTATTTCAGTAGAACTAGGTGACTTAAAAACAGAGTTAATAGATCCTTGGCTGCCCTGATGTGACTCCCAACAACATAAAGCTATCATTAATGGATTTGTCTACTGTTGTAATTGAGATGTCTGGGATTGGATTTTCTCCGCTTGTGCAAAGAGAGATTCACAGACAAGAAGATGGTTATATTTGTGGCTACTTGGATGCTGTCTGTCACGATGTTAAAAAGTTTGCTAGGCCTGAACTGACTGAACTGACATTCAAGAGTTAAACTAAGAAAGCTTTATTGCGCAGGTCATAAAACAAAATGTTATCTGAAAGTGATTTATTGCGCATGCTTCACACATTCCAGAACTCCTTCCTTTGTTCTTTGTCCGATTGCCAGGGAGCTGGCAACCGGAGCTTTTATTATCAAAATGTAACCATTAGTTAATTTTCTGTTTTATTTACTTTTATTATTTTCGTATTAAAGTTTGTTTATTAATTAGAATATACTTCTCAAAGACTTTTATTTTATTTTATTAATATCTCAAAAGATATGCTGAAGGGAATCAGCCCGGTCCATAGACCTCATTTTCTCCAGGGTGTTTTTTTTCCCTGACAACTTGGTATGCAGAGGTTGGTCGATGATACCAGCTGAGATGGCTACATTTTATGGCTGTATTTTCCCTTCATGCTATCTTAAGATAACCGACTAAGGCTAATTAGCCATGTCGAAGAAAAAGAAGAAGAAAGATGGGACAAGCACAGATGGATCAGCTTCTTCTGACAAGGAGGCTTCCTCAGACACAGAGAAACAAGGACCTTCAAATGTATTCCAGGAGCAACAAAGTGCCGAGCCAGATGTGGGGGAAGGAGCTACAGGACGCGAGATCTACGAAACGAGGTCAGTGGTTCCTCCTTCTAAAATATCTCCAGGAGATTATGAATTTTTGGGGGCCAAGCCAAAACTTCCCACTTTGCCAAAGCCACTCCATTCCCAGACCCTCGCAGATTATCAAACACTTGATGAATGGCAACTGCCGGCAGAGAAAAAACACTCCCACGCAGAAAGCAAATTTTATGAATTCTCCCCAGATGATGAGCAAGAAATGCAAAGCTATCTTGATCAATTAGAGCTGTTTGAAAAATATGCTAGGGAGGCGAGAGAGTGCTTTAACGAAATAAAGCGAAGTAGGAGGAGCTCCCCCACTCCCAAAATGTCTGAGGACGCCATCTTGTCTTCAAAACAACAGCCTAAGACACACCCCACAGAGTTCATTGGTCAATCAGAACAAAGAGATATGTACACGTCACCGAGCTCACGTGATCCCTTTGAGCCCATTGAACTTCCGGCCATGTATAGAGGGCTGCAGCCAAGAAGTGAAGCTGCACTGCCATCTGCTGGCAGAGAAAAATTATTAGAGCAAAAGATGATGCATTTTCATCAAAGTTTTAAAGATTTAGCTATGAGTCCTTTAGAAGCCAAAACTTTGCCTCCAAAGGTTAAGTCTTCAACACCCCCTGGTGGTGCTGATTCCTCCCTAGATGGAAAAAGGCAAAGCCAAAGGCGAATGCAAGGAATCCAATTTGATGTTGCCACGCAAAGGCCAATGATGCAACCCCAGCATCCCCTGGTTCAACAACCAGCTTTGCAACCTGCGCAACAAATTGTTCCGATGCACATTCCTCAGCAGGTACTTCCAGTCACTCCCTTGACTGGTGAGTCCAAATTAAAGGAGTCAGGAGAGAATTATAAAGCCTGGGTCAGTGAAATTGCGCTCTTGCTTCGAAGAGAAGGCACACATTCCATGATTTTTAACCCTCCGCCTCAGCCATGGACACCTGCGATAAGAGACCTGGAAAACAGAGCAATCACGACTTTGCTCATGTCAATGGAAATTGAGATCCAGGGTATCTTTCCGCCTGATGCAACTGCCCAAGAAATTTGGGCTATTTTGGAAGATTGCTACAGGCCCATTTCAATTGAATCTTCATGTTTGCTCATGTCTGAGTTCCATGGTTCGAAGTTGAAACCTGGTGAACGAATTGGTGGACATTTGACCAAACTGAAAAGAATGAGAAGTGAATTGAGACAAAATGGCCATGTAATCGATGATATCCAAATGATTAGCATCATCATTAACTCATTGAATTATGAATGGAAAGATGCTGTTGCAAAGATTAACTACGTGCCTATTGCTCAACGCACAGTTAACCACGTTTGCAGACTTTTAGTGGAAGAGGAAGCTATCAAGTTAGCCACACCACATCTGCAACGACCCCCAGCATCGAAGGCTCCAGCCAGACGTCCCTTCCGAGGAAGAGGCTACGCTCCAAGGATGCCAAAATGCTACACCTGCAACCGTGTGGGACATGACACCCGGGATTGTCCCCAACGAGTTCCAGCTCCCGCCACGTACCAGCCCAGAGGAACAGATTACAGAGGCAGAGGTAGAGGCGGAAGACAAGGTCGTCGTGGTCCAAGGCGTGATCCACAAGCTCCACTTGTAACACTGGCCATAACCAACGTTCCACAACCTGATCCAAAGTTCGACAGACGTCTTTTGTGGACTTTAGACAGTGGAGCAGCTGTGCACGTTACCCACAGAAGGGAACTTTTCACAGAGATGGGCGAACCAGAGCCCGAGTATCGAGAACTGTATTCCTTCACCAACCACACTTGCAAGGTTATGGGAAAAGGAACTGTTTACATTGAAGAGCTCGATACACACATCCCTGATGTTTATTACATACCTTCAGCAACCAGTAATTTGCTTAGTCAAAGTCACTTGTCTAGAGATTTAAAGTTCCAGGTTCACCACCTCGAAAAAGCAAGTTACTTAGTTAAAGATGGAGATATTGTTGCTGAAACTATGCTGATTGGTGGTGTTTATTACTTAAAGCCAAAGCCTAAAGGGCAAGCACAGGCAAGTATGCAAACTCCAAAAAGGCACAACGCGAACCCAGAGAGAGTTGTCCCAGAGAGAGAAAACGTTACTGTGCCAAAGGCTCCTAAAGCCAACAAACAGAGAAAACAGAAACAGGTTGCTCAGAGCAAGCCTGAGGGTCCTCATGAAACTGTTAATGTTGAGAATTCACTAACTGGTAAACCTTTGCATTCCAGGTGTATTCACAAGTGGCACAGAAGATTGGGACATGCCAGTTTCCGTGTTCTTAGAAAGATGCCGGAGTTCGCAAAAGGTTTGGATCTAAAGGGGTGTAAGGTGTTTTTGGATTGTGCGGTTTGCAAAAAGGCTAAATCCAAGGCGGCTGCAGTTCCAGAACACGCTACACGCCGGTCAACACACATTTTTGATTTGGTACACACTGACATAGTGGGTCCTTTCCCACCAACACTTGGTGGCAGAAAGTATTTTTTAACAATTGTAGATAATCATTCTAGATATGGATTTGTATATCCTATGAGAGAGAAATATGAGACCTTTCAGATCTTTAAAGACTTTGCAGCGTTTGTTTCTACACAATACCAAGTTCGCATCGCCAGAATCCAGAGTGACCGTGGTGCAGAATTCATGTCTCAGCGTTTCCAGGACTGGATGCGTAAGAATGGAATTCTTCATCAGACATCTGCTCCATATACACCGGCTCATAACGGAGTCGTAGAAAGAAGACAAGGGGTTCTACAAACCATGATGCGTTGTCTTCTAGAAGATGCCAATCTCAGTAACACATACTGGGGTGAAGCAATCAAATATGCAAATTACATTGTCAACCGTACTTGGAGCAGTGTAATCAATCAAACTCCTTTCTACATGCTGTATGGCTACAAGCCTGATCTCAAGAACCTCCACATTTTTGGTTCATATGCTATGGTGAAAACTCCCTTAAGTCAAAGAAGAAAGGGAGGTACAGTAGCAAAGAGACTGAGATTTATGGGTATTGATGATAATTCAAAATGGTACAAATTCATCGATACTAAACATGTGATTGTCATTTCACAATCTGCTAATTTTGAGGAAGACATTGACTGGTCCAGGATTCATTCCAATGATCCTGAAGTTTATTTTCCTAGAGATGGTGTTCCAGATGCCACGCAGCCTGATGACAATTCGCAGGCAGATATTCCTTCTACCAGTTCTTCACTACCTGATGTTCTGTCTTCGCAAGCCGCGGATGCTGATGCTAGCGACAAACGTGAGGACGAGGATGATGATGATGAAGAAGAAGAAGACTGGTCTGTTGCTCCTAGACGTTCCAAGAGGGCCACAAAAGGAATCCCTCCACAACGTTATTCATGGCAACTGACAAAATCACCATTACCTTTGATTTGCAACGTTACTCTTCCTCCAGAGACATTCACACAAATCAATCAGCTTCCTGATTCAGAACAAGACAAATGGTATGATGCAATGCAGGATGAAATGGACAGTTTAAAGAAACTTAATGTATTCACACCTGCAAAACCTCCAGCAAACAAGAAAGTCATTGGCACTCGATGGGTCTACAGAATCAAGAAGAAACCAAATGGTGAGTCTTTATACAAAGCCAGACTTGTAGCTCAGGGTTTCGCTCAACGTTATCCTGAGGACTACACAAACACTTACTCACCAACAGTCAGAACTGAAAGTGTAAAAATTGCCTTAACCACTGCAACTATTCTTGGTTTGGAAGTTTTCCAATTTGATGTGGACACAGCTTATCTACATGCAGACCTAGATGAAGAGATCTACGTGAGAAGCCCTCCAGGATTCCGAAAGCAAGAAGGGGATACCTGGTTCCTGAACAAAAGTCTTTATGGTCTGAAACAGTCAGGTTTAATGTGGTATTTATGTCTTACTGACAAACTAAATTCAATGGGCTTTATTAAGTCCGAAACTGATGAATGCATGTTCACAAAAAGATCTAACAATGCATATGAGATAATTCTTGTCTATGTTGATGATATTGTTTATATTAGTCCAAATAAGAAAATGAGTGAGATTTTTGCCAAAAGTTTGCAGAGATACTTCACACTGAAATCTTTAGGACACATTAGCACTTATTTAGGTGTTCAAATTGAAAAGACACAGAAGGGCTTTAGTCTTTCACAAGAAGAGAAAATTGATCACATTTTACATCATTGCAACATGAAAGATGCTAGCACAACAAAGACACCCATGCAAACAGATTTTCACAACTTAACACATGAACCAAGTCCTGAGTTCGAGGACCAAACACTTTATCGTTCAGTTATTGGTTCACTATTATACATTAGTAGTTGGACCAGACCTGACATTGCACTTAGTGTTAATCTTTTATCACGACACGTAGGTAAGGCAACACAATTTCATTGGTCATGCATTAAGAAGTTGTTGAAATACCTGAAACACACTAAACACATGAAGTTATTGCTAGAACCAACACACACTGATCATCCACAGTTAATTTGTTTTGCTGACGCCGACTGGGCGAGTGACAAGAAGTCACGCAAAAGCACTTCTGGTTACATGATGTTCCTAAATGGTTGTCCTGTTTACTGGCAAGTGAGAAAACAGAGTTTTGTTTCATGTTCATCTACTGAAGCTGAATATGCTTGTGTTTCAGATGCTTGTAATTTCTAACGTGGTTTGATGCTTTGATCACAGATATCTGGACACGTCCGATTCGACCAATCACCGTGATGGAAGACAATGTATCTGTGGTTTATATTTCTGAGTCACATTTTACAGGTTCTAGGTCCAGACACATTGACATTCGTTATCAAAACACAAAGCAATTAGTTAAGCAAGGTTTTGTTAAATTGCAATATGTTTCTACGCATGATCAGATTGCAGACATGCTTAACAAACCACTCGCCGCAAATCAACACGAGTATCTGCGAAAGAAGATGTGCCTTAATTGATAATTTGATGACGTCAGCCCAGACTAGCAAAAGAAGGGGTGTCACGATGTTAAAAAGTTTGCTAGGCCTGAACTGACTGAACTGACATTCAAGAGTTAAACTAAGAAAGCTTTATTGCGCAGGTCATAAAACAAAATGTTATCTGAAAGTGATTTATTGTGCATGCTTCACACATTCCAGAACTCCTTCCTTTGTTCTTTGTCCGATTGCCAGGGAGCTGGCAACCGGAGCTTTTATTATCAAAATGTAACCATTAGTTAATTTTCTGTTTTATTTACTTTTATTATTTTCGTATTAAAGTTTGTTTATTAATTAGAATATACTTCTCAAAGACTTTTATTTTATTTTCTTAATATCTCAAAAGATATGCTGAAGGGAATCAGCCCGGTCCATAGACCTCATTTTCTCCAGGGTGTTTTTTTCCCCTGACACTGTCTTCTTTGAGAAACCATTCAAATGATCTTGGAACATCTAATGTTCTACTGAGTTACGTGAGAAAATCTGGTAGCTCCCATAGAAGTTCAGAAATCTCAAGCTTTAAAGTTGGGGTTTTCAATAAACTATATCTATAATCACCTTTCTTTGTGACTTCTAAAGATGGCAATGCTGCACATTGCCATCTTTATTTCCAAGAACATCTTTGGTCTAAAATACAGTATATTTATTAGATTTAGACCCTGACTCCAAAGGGTCTCTGGGAGCTTGGGGGGCTCACAATTTAAAAACAATATATTATACACAGTATAAGATATACAAAATAATCAACTTCCACTTGGATATCTCTAAATGCAAACTGTCTAAATGCAAAATGTTAGACATTGAGACTGGAGCAATAGGCTCCACAAAGTTCCTCCATTCCAGTTGGAAAATACCCGAAGCTGATGGGCTGAGCCGTCTGACAGCTCCCTATAAAAGGGCCAGCTGTCAGACAGGCCAGCGCTGGATCTGTACATAGTTTGCTGAATAAAGAGCTGTTTTTGTCACTGAAGCCTTAGTCCTGCCTCATTTGCTCACCCTATCTAACACAAAATTCCTCCAACAAGGCCTAAGAAAAGGCGGCCTCCGGGATTACCATCAGGGTAGGAGGCACAGGGATCTCTTTAAGTATCCTAATAGGATAACTCAAGCACAGCCCTTTATTATTCCAAACCCATACATTTGGGAAGTCTCCTAGATGTTCTAGAAGCATACCTTATTTCTTATACAGGTAGTCCTCGACTTAGACCACAATTGAGCCCAACATTTATGTAGCTAAGCGAGACACTTGTTAAGTAAGTTTTGCCCCATTTTACAACTTTTCTTGCCACGGTTGTGAAGTGAATCGCTCCAGGGGATAAGTTAGTGACCCAGTTGTTAAGTGAATCTTGCTTCCCCACAGATTTTGCTTGTCAGAAGGTCACCAAAGGTGATCACAGGACCCTGGGACACATAAATATAAACCAGTTGCCAAACATCTGAATTTGGATCACATGACTATGGGGATGCTTGAAAGGGGGTAGCTGTGAAAAACGGTCTTAAGTCACTTTTTTCAGTGCTGTGGTAACTTTGAATGGTCATTAAATAAACTGTTGTAAGTCGAGGACAACCTGTATGTGCAACAGGAAACATGACTTCACACCATTCTTTGCCAATCTTTTGCTTTGTCAATGCACTTCTATCCTGGACTTCTTGTGAATGCCATGCACTGTGCATGATATCTAAGGCTTCTGTTCAAAAAAAAGGATTACTACCAAGCCATAAAGTTTATCTTTGCTGATTAAAATAAAGAGTACTCCATGGGTAATCCTACACAACAGTCTTATGCTGTTTGTCTCCCAGACTGAAACAAACTGGAAATGAATCCTCTTTAAGAAAATGCTGTCAGCTTTGGCAAAGATGCTAGTCAGGTATTCTGCCCAGAGAGTGGATACATCAACCTCTTATTGCCGTGTTCCCCCGAAAATAAGACTGTGTCTTATATTAAGTTTTGCCGCAAAAGATTCATTAGGGCTTATTTTCTGGTTAGGTTTTATTTTGGGGAAAATATGGTACTTTAATACAATACAATACAATAGTAGAGTTGGAAGGGACCTTGGAGGTCTTCTAGTCCAACCCCCTGCCTAGGCAGGAAACCCTATACCGTTTCAGACAATAGCTATCCAATACTAAATGCATCCATCTGGATGACAATCTTAATTGGGGCTTATTTGGGGGGAGGGGGAGGGCAGTGGTGAAATCTATCTTTTCACTACTGGTTCTGTGGGCGTGGCTTGGTGGGGCCATGTGACTATGTACTTATGTAATTGGGGGATCAAAAGACAGAAACTCACTTTAACAATGTCCTGCTGGAACAGTGTTGGACTAGATGACCTCCAGGTCCCTTCCAGCCCTGGATTATCCTCTGAAGCTGCATCTAGTGCCAGGTTTGTAGTCCTTCCTTCCTCTATTTTTTACCTCCCTCCCTTTCTTTTTCTTTGTTTCTCTTTGTTTCTCCCTTCTTTCTTTCTCTCTCTCCCTCTCTTTCTCAGCATCCCCTCCCATCCCCCCCCCATTTTTGGCCTAATAGGCTTCAGGGAAGCCTGCTGGGAGCAAAAACGGACCCCCCCATCCTCGCATTTCCAGAGAACTTGTAGTAAAAAATTGCTTAAAAAGTTAAAAAAAAGTTCTGCTGTGCGATATACGATCATCGGAACTTTTTGTTTTTACTTTTTCTAGTATTTTTTACTACTGGTTCTGTGAACCAGTAGCATTTTTTTACTACTGGTTCGGGTGAACCGGCCTGAACCGGTAGCATTTCACCCCTGGGGTAGGGATTATATTATGAGCCTCCTGAAAAATCATGCTAGGACTTATTTTCTGGTCAGGTTTTGTTTTCAGGGAAACAGGCTAGTAGATTTTCCTCCCCTGATCCTCTCCTTTGTTCTGAGAAAGCAATTCCCTTTCCTTTCTATCGGACGTTAGAGCAACATGGTTTTCACAGGTGAAACTTTCTATAAACTGCCATCTAGTGAGTTCCCTACTTAGTATCTTCCAGTCTGGTATGTGCACCAGAAAATGTATATAAAAAAAGGAAAACACTACATTTATGGTAATTAGTTCTGTTACTGGGGCTAGAATTGGGAATTCACAGAACTTCCGAAAATTCCACCTTATTTTTAAAAAAATCATATTATCAGTTCACTAGGAAAAAAAATAACAAAAGTTCACCCTTTGACCATGAAACAGTGTAACTGTTCATCACAGCTTAAAGCAGCATGACTTGGGAAATACTGTATATCAGGGGTGTCAAACTGGTGGCGCACAGGCCCAATGCATCATGCGCAGGCCAAACCAGAGGTAGTATTCGGCTGATTCTTACCGGTTCGGGCGAACCGGTAGCAGCGGCTGCTGGAGGCTCCACCCACCTGTTCTGATGTAATGTGCCACCTTCTACGCATGCGCAGAAGGTGGCGCATGCGAGCTCACATTTGCAAACCAATAGCAAAGGTAAGTGAATCTCACCACTGGGCCACACCCACTCCAGCTCCGCAAAGGGGAAAACATTGCAAAACATCACATGACGGCAACATGACACCACGAGTTTGATACTCGTGCTGTATATGTTGTGGTGCAAGAGAAGACACATGGAACCTTTCTTCGTTGTGGCATGGGGAGATGGTTAAAAATGATATCTATGAATTCCTGTTCTTCACAGATGGTTAGTGATAGTTGCTTGAGCCAAGGCAAGCTGGAAGTGTTGATCAGCAATAAGATTACATACATGGCAATAAGATTACATCCACAAATGTTTTTATTGGGTATAGTTAAGGATTTTACCAAAGGGGAAACAAAATTGGCCTTGTATATGGTTACAGCAGCTAGGTTGTTGATTGCGCAACATTGGAAAAAAGATTTTTTGCCGACAATTGATCAATGGATTCAGAAGGTGGCGGGGTTCGCTGAAATGGCAAAAATTTCAGTTTTCTTAAAAGCTCAGAAACAGGAGGATTACACACAGGAATGGGCAAAATGGATTGATTATATACAGAATAAATACCAGACTAGGAGTTATTATCTAGCCTTTAGGTAAGAATGTTTAGACCGATAGATGATCAGAGTAAATAGTATATGGGATGTTTGGAATTGTTAGAGTGGTATACAGCGGAAGTCAGGGGGGTGGGTTTGTGTGGGAGGTGGGGGAGGGTTAGGGTGGAGGGTGGGGCAATATATATGTATGAATAAATTAGAAGATGGGACTAATGAAACATTGTTAGGCTAGGAGAAATTTATATTAAGAGTTATAGATGTTAAATTAGCTTAGAAAATGATCAATGTGTTATTAATTTAAGAGAAATTTATATAGTGTTTGTTGGGAGGAGAGGGGTTATGAGTAATCTATTTTAAGATGGGGGGAGGGGAGGGGGTAAAGTGTTTGGTATAATATTTGAATGTGAATTTTTGTGGGGGGGTTGGGGGGTATAGCATTTGTATGAGATTTATATTGTGTGGAGGGGGGGGTGAAAAGGGGGAAAATTTGTTTGTACAAAACTCTTTTAATAATAAAAAAAAAAGATTACATACATGGCTTCACAGTCATTTTACATCCCTCCTTTCCTGTACACTTTCTTATAAAAGAAATGATGTGTTATCTATCAAAACTCACATTTGTAGGAATGAGGCTTCTGGACAAAATCCTAAAATTAGATTGGTCATCCCATTTCCAGAAGCCACCAGCCTTTATCAGATTATATCTTCTAAGGCGTACCTTGCCTGCATTCCTTTCCCCAAATGTCATTATTTAGGAGACAGAAAAAGGCACAATCAAGGAAACAAGTTTTCAAGGAGGAGATTTAATACAAGGTTTAGAGAAAAATACATCTTGGAAACAGTGACAAGAACTTCCAGCCCTGGGTTATTAGTGTGCTCATTAAAATGGAGTCTCTGATTTTTTTTCTTCCCAGGTTTTCTGTGTTGCCTTGATAAGCCATTAATATATTCCCCCATCTGTTTATTGTGTATGTCTAGAGATCCTCTGGTTTCTTTCTCTTTACAATCGCTCCTATTCCAGTTGTGTTGGGCATTGTTCTGCCACAACTCAGATGAATTAAAGTGCAGTTAAAATTGTTCTGTGCATGCGCAGAACTGAAAAACAAGATGGTGGTGCATACAGTGTTGCAAAACCAGTTCAGGGGTATTGGCAGGCCCAGGTTGCTGCCGATTCCAGCGACTCAGGCTGCCAAACCACTACCGGTCTGGCCAAACCCATCCTAACCAGCAGGAACCCACCACTGAAGCAGATGTTATCAGAATCCCACCTCTGGCTCTTTAGAGAGCAATAGCAGACAAGAGACTGGGGGAGTGGAGGGAGGGAGTTTTACATCAGCATACAACTCAGTAAGAGCCTCTCTGATCCCATTCACTATAGTAGGTACTTGTTATCTAGCTTGGGCATCCAGTTTAATGGGCACTGAAGCATAAAAGATTGTATACATCTGGCAGCTGCCCTATATTATGTACCATACATTCAATTTGTTTTGCCCTGTTGCTGTCTTGCTGTACAGTAGATGCTTACTTTCATTGTCGTATTGCTCTTTTATGTTCAACTACTATACTTTCCGCAGAGACAAAGTTGTAGAAAGAAACAAAAATGTTGCACAGCCCTATAACTCTCACCTTTTCAATTGGTCAGTCATGTGTACTTGGAGCAGCAACGGACGGGGGAAATCACAGCCATGGAACAATTTGAGATTGTTGAGATAGGCTTGGATTCTACAATTAAGCTACTGTTTAATTGTTGTATGATGTATTAAGGTATAAGTTGTTAGCAGAGTTTTCCAGTCAACATTTTACATTTTGAGATAGGGGAACACATGACTCCATGACAAATAGGTTGTGATGCATTCCTCTGACAATAGTGAAGGCTGAGTTTTTAAGCATTTACAGGGAATTAAAGTTAAAAATGAGAATAGTTTTGGGCAAAGTGAAGAGATATATAACGATTTAAAAAGCTGGTGTATGCACCATGATTTTGGTGGTATGGCATAGTATGTTAATGCCCCATCTTTGTCTTACAGCCTTCTTGGCATCAATACCTGCAATAATTTTTCAGGATCAGTTGAGTTTCTTTAAAATGAGATGTATTCCATTTTCAGATCTGAGGACAACCTGGGAGTGTGGAATCGGAGTTTTTTCTGGGTCGGGTATTAGTTCAAAGCGAACCAGTGTCAGAGCAAGTGCTATTTTTAGTTCATTCATGGCAAATTGCTGTCCAATGCAATTCCTAACAAGAAAAAGGAGAGAGAAAAATCCTTTGTGTTATACTCAATATAAAAGGAGGCTGGCTGACATTCAGAACAAGTTAGGGTGGGTTTTCCTACTCAGTTATGTACCAGTTAGTAAGCATGCAAATTAGATATAGAGTGTAATGAGAAGAGCAAACATTAACAGATATCTTAAAAACTGAACAGGTGAGGACAGTGTATTGAATCAATTAAAACAAGGTGTGAATGTATGAAATATTTCTCTTCAGTGCAAGCATTTATTCTACAGGGGCTGCATTTAACTGAAGTCACTAAGCAGGAAAGCACCATAGGAAATTATAATCAACGACTGAATATCATATTTGAATTATGCCCAGTTTTCAATCTTTGGCTAGAATTTTCTATCTGGAAAGGCTTCTAAATACAGTGCTAAATACACAACATCCGGTACAGGGTCTGTCCTTCTAACTAGGAAATCATTTTCACACTTAATTTAAAAAAAAAACAGCTGCATCAATTATACAGCTTTGAGGGATGATTATTTTGCTCCTTTAACATATCTGTCTGTCATTCTTAGCTGTAAGAACATTTCATAAGACTCAAAAAAAAAACAGCAAATAACAATGCTTGGGATAGGCATTTCTCACCCTTGGCAACTTGTGTGGACTCAACGCTTCAGAATTTGCATCCAGTTGTCCAAATAAGTTGCCAAGGAGGAGAAACACTGACAGAGATATTCATTTTTAAACCAATCAGGGGTGGGTTCCTGCTAGTTCTAACCTCTTCTATAGAAAAGGTTCCACAAATCTACAGTGCCGTTTAGAAACAGTTCCAGCTCCCTCCCCTCTCCCGTCCACACATCATCAAGATGAAGAGCGAGAGGAGGAATTCTGGGAGTTGAAGTCCACAAGTCTTAAAGCTGTCACGTTTGAACACCCCTGGGTTTTTTTTCCTAAAGGGTTAGGGGTGCAAGGGTCTTGTAACTTGACAGCTTTAAGACTTGCGTGCTTCAAATGCCAGAGTTTCTGAGCCAACATTTTGGTTGCTAAGCAAGAGTGTTGTTAAGTGAGTTTCACCACATTTTACAAGTTGGCCACACCCACCCAGTCACATGGCCAGCAAGCCACTCCTACCCAGTCACATGGCCAGCAAGCCACTCCCACAAAGCAGGCCACACCTACAGAAGAGGTTCTAAAAAATTTTGAAACCCACCATTGAAACCAATAGTCTAAAAAATAGATTGTAGACTCACCTTGATCCAGCTGCAAAAGGAATAAATGCATGAGAATGTCTTTTAGAGGTGTTCTCTGGTGAAAACCTCATAGGATCAAACTCCTGGAATAAAAAAAACAATCGGAGAGAGAGAAAAGTGAATCTGCTATGCTTACAACCCTTTTTCTCATTACAGTACTTGTGCTATTATAAAGCTATTGAAGCATCTCAGAATCACTTTATGCTTTGCTCTGAAAATATAGTGAGTCAATAAAATTGATAAATGGGGATTATCTCTACTATAGAGAATCTGTGTACTTATAAAAGTCTTGATTAAGTGTGACAAATTTTATTTACAACAGTTAGTCCCCTTTATCACTGTCATCATTTCATGAAAAAAACCCCTACTTACTAAAGGATCTGGCCAAATGCTGGAGTTTTTATGAAGAGAATAAATGTCAACTGCAACTGTAATATCTGTAAAATAAAGAACCAGAGAAGACAGCAATTAAAACATTGTCAGTGGTTGAAACAAGATCAAAAGACAGGATGAGAAGAATTCTGCAGCCAGTTCCATCTAGCCAGAGAAGTTTGGCATTTACATTTTTCAAGCAAAATGTTCCTAGGCAGTGTTCAGCAAATTACTCAATTTTTTATTAATTTATTATCTGCTCAATGGATTTCTCTTGCGTTATGATAAATAAGTAATCCTACATACAGAAGTATAAATATCTATACCAGCAATGGTGAACCTTTTTTGGCTCGTGTGCCATAAGGGGGGGAGCGCAGGGGCGTCGTGCATGGGCGTGTCACATCCATAATGCAATGCACCCCCCCAGTGCACATGCACGCATGAGAGGCGCTCCCCCCCATTTTTTACATTCTGTTTTCGGCCTTCCCAGGCTCCAGAGGCTTTATAGGAGCCTGGGGAGGGCAAAAACAGCCTTCCCCGCCCCCCCCCACCCCCGGAGGCCTTCTGGAGATTTCAGGGACCTTCAGGAGGCTTCCCTGAAGCCTCCGGAGGGCAAAAAATGACCCTACAAGAAAACCAGAAGTCACTTCTGGTTTGCTCGTAGGGCGGAGGCTTCAGGGACCTTCAGGAGGCTTTCCTGAAGCCTCCGGAGGACTAAAAACGACCCTACCAGCAAACTGGACGTGACATAGGTTTGCTCGTAGGGCCGCGGTTAGTCCTCCGGAGGCTTCAGGGAAGCCTCCTGAAGGTCCCTGAAACCTCAGGAGGGCTTAAACTGACCAGTACAAGCAAACCAGAAGTCCGTTCCCAAATGTCAGGGATGTCATGTTACCATAGGACCAGTTTTTTGCACTCCGGAGCTCTTTTCACCCTCCCTCTGGAGCCTGGGGAGGGCAAAAAATGGCTTTAAAAAAAGCTGGACTCAGCTGGCCTGCGCGCACATGCGTGCTGGCCAGCTGACAGAGTAACACCTCGTGTGACCTGACAAATGGCTCCGCATGCCACCTGTAGCACGTGTGTCATAGGTTCGCCATCCTGGATCTATCCATTCAATAACTAGTTTGAAGATGAAAAAGAATTCCATATTTGACAACAGGAAAAGGGGTGATCCTGATCCCATTTAAGTATCCAAATCACTCTTAATCCAATTTCATTCCAGCTGCACTAGGCAATAGCTTATCTTGACCTTTGGTATATCTCATTAAGCAGAGTCTTAAGTATTCTGTAGAAAAAAACCTCAGATAATCTTGTATTATCAGAACCATAACTTTAGATAATAGAGAAGAATCAAAGTCAACTGCTAGTATATTCATATAGTTACTTGGTAACAATATAGATGTGGCTTGCCGTAGCTTTGTTCTAGGATGTTTTGTCAGGTTGAACTATAGCCCCAAATTTCCTAATAATCTCTTAATTAAATAAATAATAAATAATCCAAGAACTCTTATCCAAGTTTTTACTTTGCTTAGGCTTGGCAGCTTGCTTTGCAAACTTCCAATTAGTTATTATCTACCGTGTTTTCTCGAAAATAAGACAGGGTCTTATTTTCTTTTGACCTCCAAAATAAGCACTTGGCCTTATTTTCAGGGCGGTCTTATCATTTTTGAGGTGCAGGAGGCGGCGAGCATGGTCACCTTGTGGCTGCTGCTGTGTTGCAATATTTTTGGGGGATGGCTTACTTTTGGGGGAGGGCTTATTTTAGTGCATGCGCTCAAAAGCCTGATTGGTTTTATTATCCAGGGAGGTCTTATTTTGGGGAAAACAGGGTAATGCCTAAAATATTGGCTTCTTGGAACAAAGTTATCAGAGAACTTCAATTAATTCAGAATGGTTGAAATTAGTGTTTTTAATAATTTTGTTATAATGGCAATTGCTTATTCTAACTAGAGTAACTATTTAGATAGATGCACTATCAGTATAGTTTTATAGACATAATGTAATATTTAATTTTGGACTATTTTGAAGAGGTTTAAATAAGCAAAGGATATTTGCCAATCAGAATAGAGTTGGATGGGACCTTCGAGGTCTTCTAGTTGTTGGAGCCCTTTCTCAAGCAGACCCTATACCCGTGATGGCGAACCTATGGCACGCGTGCCACACGTGGCACACGGAGCCATTTATCAGGGCTGAGTTCACCTTTTTTAAAAGTTATTTTTTGCCTTCCCCAGGCTCCAGAGGCTTTATAGGAGCCTGGGGAGGGCGAAAAGAGCCTCCCCGCCCGCCATGAGGCTTCAGGGACCATCCCTGAAGCCTTCAGAACGCTTAAAACCATCCTCTGAGAAAACCGGAAGTCACTTCTGGGTTGCTCGGAGGGTCGTTTTAAGCGCTCCGAAGGCTTCAGGGACCGTCCGAGGCTTCCCTGATGCCTTCGGAGCGCTTTAAACGACCCTCCGAGCAACCCGGAAGTCACTTCCAGTTTGCTCAGAGGGTGGTTTTAAGCGCTCCGAAGGCTTCAGGGAAGCCTCTGGACAGTCCCTGAAGCCTCCGGAGGGCCTCCGGGGGGTCGGGGGAGGCTCTTTTCGCCCTCCCCAGGCTCCTATAAAGCCCCTGGAGCCTGGGGAGGGCAAAAAAATGTAAAAATGGGGGGGTGTTGCACGTTGTGCGTGCATGCGCACTCGGGGGGTTGCGTGTTGCATTATGGGTGCGGCACGCCCGCACTCGACCCCCCTCCACTCCCCCCACTTGTGGCACGCGAGCCAAAAAAGGTTCGCCATCACTGCCCTATACCATTTCAGACAAGTGACTGTCCAGTCTCTTCTTAAAAACTTCTAGTGATGAAGCACCCGCAACTTCTGACAGCAAGCTGTTCCACTGGTTAATTGTTCTCACTCTTAGGAAGTTTCTCTTTAATTCCAGGTTGTTTTCCTCCTCCAGTTCCATTGTTTCCATAGTTTCTTGTCCTGCCCTTAGGTGCTTTGAAAAATAAGTTGACCCTCTCCATTTTGTGGCAGCCTTTCAAATACTGGAATACCACTTTCATATCTTCCCCCCGCCAGTCCTTCTTTTTTCTCTAGACTAGCCAACCCAACTCCTGCAACCGTTCTTCATATGTTTTTGTCTCCAGGCCTTTAATCATCTTAGTTGCTTTTCTCTGCGCTTTTTCCAAAGTTTACATTCAAACGAATTCTAAATAGTAACTATCATGGCCCTGCTTTGCATTTTACTACAGTATACCAGAGGTGGTATTCAGCCAGTTCTGAGACAGGTTCTGGAGAACTGGTAGCGGAAATTTTGAGTATTCGGAGAACTGGCAAATAGGCTGGCCCCACCCCTACTACCTCCCAGCCGATCTTCTTTTGTTGCCCTGAACAGGAGAACAGAGCTGGAAAGCAGGTTAGTGGGGTGGGGAGGGAATGGGGATTTTGCAGTAACCTTCCCCTGCCACGCCCACCAGGGACATGCGGTCAGGGGAGGCAGGGGAGGCAGAGCCTCACCTCTCATCATGAAATAAAAATATATAATAATAATATATATTTCCTCCCATCCCTTTTACACGGCTCCCGCTAAGCTCCAGTAAGGAGAAGAGCCTTTGGGGAGTGAAGAGGAAGAGGAGGGAGGAGGAGGAGGTGTGCGCGCGGGGCGGTGCCAGCTGGGCAATCGGCAGAGGCAGGAGGGTTCTCGGAAGCGCCAGTAACCTTCCTGCCTCCGCTGTACTTTGCGCGCTCCTCGCGACTGCAATAGATGTCCAGAAGTGGCAAGGGCTGTTGGGCTGGAAGCCCAAACCCCATTAGCCACAAAAGCTGCTTCTGGATGTATATTGCAGTCGCGAGGAGTCCGGCCAGCCGTGCCCAGCAGCTGCAGCGACGTCATTAAGATGAAATGGCTTGGAGGTGAAGTGCTTTTCAGTGCTTTTCTGTGCGTCTGGTGTTTAGGTAGATAGCCAGATGTCCTAAACGCCAGACGCACAGAAAAGCACTGAAAAGCAGCTGCTCTTGGGGACCGCAGAGCGCGAGCCAGCGGAGCGCGCTCAGGAAGGAGGGAATGGGATCACGTGTGCTGGAGGCTAAGGCAGCCTCAGCCTCCAGCACACGTGGTCCCATTCCCCGCCTTCCTGATGACATCACTAGCCTCACCAGCCATAAACCTCACCGTACGTCACTGACGCCCACAAAGCCACACCATGCCCACAAAGCCACACCCACAGAACCGGCAGTAAAAAAAATGAATCCCATCACTGCAGTATACAGTATGAATGAATTAAAATTTCTTAACTGTGTCTCCTAGAAGGCAAAGGGGAAGATTGGAAGGGAAGATTTCACATCAGAGTGTGTCGAACATTTTATCATTATTACTGTGATTTTACTCTTTTCCAACTGTATTTATATTGAAAGCTTATGCGTCATCCAACATTGAGCAGAACATAATGGAATGAAACATTAAAAACATATTTTTTTAAAATAAAGAAATTGCAAACCTTCAGGCAAAGTGCGTCCATCAAAGAAAGTAATAGGTTTGCTGAGTTTTCGGGACACCACTGGGACTGGAGAGTATAGACGGAGACTCTCTTTTATGCACATTGTGGTATAGGTCATCTTACCAAGATCATCCCTGAAAGTTATAGAGAAAAATCAATTAACCTTTCTATTAGTAAAATGTTAGGTACCAAAGGAGGGAGCTTTGGAATCAGCTGGAACTCAATCATGCAATTTTATTATTTACTTACACTTAACAATGGCCCCAATGTCTCATGGTATCACCTTTTTAATTCCACCTGTGACATTGCCTTCATCTCATCCCCAGGGCATAAATGAGACAAGCTTAATTTATCCTTGACTGCAATGATGTAAAGTAATACAATAATAATACAATAGTAGAGTTGGAAGGGACCTTGGAGGTCTTCTAGTCCAACCCCCTGCCTAGGCAGGAAACCCTATACCGTTTCAGACAAATAGCGATCCAACATCTTCTTAAAGACTTCCAGTGTTGGGGCATTCACAACTTCTGGAGGCAAGCTGTTCCACTGATTAATTGTTCTGTCAGGAACTTTCTCCTCAGTTCTAAATTGCTTCTCTCCTTGATTAGTTTCCACCCATTGCTTCTTGTTCTACCCTCAGGTGCCTTGGAGAATAGTTTGACTCCCTCTTCTTTGTGGCAACCCCTGAGATATTGGAACAATGCTATCATGTCACCCCTAGTCCTTCTTTCTCTTAAGCTAAACATACCCAGTTCCTGCAACTGTTCTTCATATGTTTTAGTCTCCAGTCCCCTAATCATCTTTTTTGCTCTTCTCTGCACTCTTTCTAGAGTCTCCACACCTTTTCTACATCATGGCGACCAGAACTGAATGCAGTATTCCAAGTGTGGCCTTACCAAGGCATTATAAGGTGGTATTAACACTTCACGTGATCTTGATTCTATCCCTCTGTTGATGCAGCCTAGAACTGTGTTGGCTTTTTTGGCAGCTGCTGCACACTGCTGGCTCATATTTAAATGATTGTCCACTAGGACTCCAAGATCCCTTTCACAGTTACGTAGTATTCCCCCCCCCCCTCCACTGCCATTCTACACCATCCAAGGGAAGCTTCGATGTGCACCAAAAGTACTAGGTTTTGTCTTTTGGTAGGTAACTGCAAGGGGTGGAAGTAAGAATTGACAATGGAACATATGCTAGTTTTGTGGCTGCTCAGGAAATAGTCAGGCACAGGAAGGGTTTTGTGGCAGGAAGGTGTTTTTTTTTCTGTGGGAAATGGGTCCAAATGGCTCTCTGAGTGTTTAAGATTGCTGACCCCTGGGTTAGAGTCTTGGTAGTTCCTGCTATCATCATCTATCTTCCCAGGACATCTAGCCTGACCCCGTGAGAGAAAGCTAAGGCTTACACAACCCAACCTGCCTTTCTGGAAACTAAAAGGTCAAACTAATTTCTATAATGCCACTTCTTAGAAGAGTAACAAAAGTTTTAAAGAATAGCATAAAGAGTCAGTCCTTCCTGGGGAGAATGGGGAATGGACCAGTCTCACTGCAGAAAGTAAGGAAGACGACTTTGATGGACGTTTACAAACCTTGTTGCCCAGGGAAAAAGGGCTGAAGTAAGTGCAGGATGTCCAGATAATATTTAGAAGTGGATCAGACACCCACCTAATTCACTGAACTATAAGGAGGAGGAAAAGGTACAATGCAATCTTTAAACTTCTGAATATTTTAAATTTAAAATTGCTAATTTTAATATGTTTGCCTGAAACATATTCTCATTGAATCATAACCACCTAAATGTGACTGTGTTATGTTTTGTGCTCAGGTATCATCTTGTATCCAATAGTTTTCATCTTTTCTACAGATCTTATAACACTCTAAATAAATGATTTGGTGTATAAAATCAGTATGCAAATTGAGCTGCTACCTAACATTCAAGATAGTACTATGTGTAGCAAGCCTTTTATTCTCTCGCAAGAATAATAGTCTGAACTCTAAGATACTAATAGTCTATTTTTTTTATTGGACAAAAATAAAATCAGAAGCTTTAATTGAGGATGAACAAGTAGATGGGCAATTTTCCTCCCTACAACCTCCACCTCCAGCTGTTCTTTCCCCAGTAGGTTTAAACAAATAGGGTGCAGAAGACGTTTTGCAGTAGACAGACAGCAAGATGTAGCAGTATCCTTCCTAATCCTAATCCCGCACAATGGAATGGAAATAATAATGTCTCTTGTAGCACATTGCCATAGAGAATGATCGTATTGACTGACAGTGGGTCTAAACATAACATAAAGAACCATGTTGGTGGTTATCCTTCCTCTTGATTAAAAAAGGCAGAATATGGTGATATCAGCGAAAGGATTAAACATCCCATCTAACCAATTCATCCACCTGACAGCCTCCAAGTGTTCTGATTCTTGTTTGCTTAAAAATACTTTCTAAATGGGTATCGTGTAGTGTTATGCTTAAATCAAGTCATCAATGAAAAAAAATCTAAAGCAAACAATACTGTATTCACCACTGGATGTCTTCCCTGTCCCCCAAGATTCCCTTGACTTCTTCTCTGCATTTCTGCTGTTGTTCTGGGTGCTTAGCCATTGCATACAGTAGCCAAGAGATGCCAGAGGCTGTTGTATCATGGCCTGCAAACATGAAAGTGTCCACTTCAGCACGGAGATCTTCATCAGATAGTCCAGTTCCATCTTCATACTGATAAACAGAGAAGAACAATCAGCAAGGGGCATCTTCAATGAGCATTCATTTAGAGAAAAATAAAATAAAATGAGGTCATCATAAAATCAGACCAAAAACAAAAGTGTTAAAACTGAGTTTTTAATTTATGATATTATTGGACTAGCTGAATACCCGTGCTCCGCTACGAAACTATATGATCAGGCTTGATAAATCAACACTTACAGCTTAAAAATTGATGAGTAGTTACGATTGGCCTCTCCTCTCCCCTTCTCTCCCTCAGGCTGGCTCCACAGAAGCCTCTCCTCACCTATCCCCTTCTCTCCCTCAGTCTTGCCTATAGGCACTTTTCCTATCCTACTCCTTCTCTCCCTCAGGCTCCTCTCCAAGTTCCCAGCCCGCACACGCTGGCCACGCCCATGTCCAAGTGGCAGTTGGAACAGAGTTATTTTCAGGTTGGGAGGGGGAGTAGAACATCTAACTCCTTAACATCAGAGCGTGTTAATAATAATATAAGAAATACTAATGATCTGATGGTCATTTCAAAAAATCCTTTCTTACCGAGCACCTAGAAGCCAAATGCCAAATTTCAAGTTTGTAGGCTTTATGGTTCTGGAGATTTCATGATTGCGCCATGAGTGGTTTTCATTTTTATATATAGAGAGATTCAGATACACTGATACTATTGGGATTTATTATTCCATGGTTTGAACAAAGACAAGTAAGGTTCTTCCTTTTGGTTCAGTTAATGTATATTGTTTTAGTCTTTGAGTTGCCAAAAAGCATCCTGACATAAACGGCTATCTTTATTTTACTTTCTTTCTCCTGTCTCATCCAAAGAATACTACAAATACATCTGATTCATTCAGTGCTACTTTTGCAAGGAACTGTGAGATTTCACCACGCTACTATCTATCTACCTTTCTGCAATTGTAAATGATAATAGGGTCTTTTTTAAAAAAAAATGGTATACCTCAGAGACTCTTTATCCCACCCTGGCCAATAAAATGCCATAAAATAGATCGCATCCTCAGCAAAAATGTTGGTAGAAGGAAAACTTTTTTTCTCTGCAATTGGCTGGGAATGAAACCAAGGCAACAGTCACATGGGTATGTCCTTTAAAAACGATAAGCTGATTTCCTGACGAGATGGGCAGGACATGAGAGTCAGTCCATAACCATTCGCCTTTTACCAGAGGTGGGTTCCTACCAGTTTGGACCAGCTCGGTCGAGTAGGTAGTAACTCGGCCTGCCACGCCCTCAAACCAGTTCTATTGGTAGCCCCACCATCTTGATTTTCGGTTCTGCGCATGCACAGAACAATCTTCATTGCAAAGTTTTAATTTTTTTTCTTTTCTAACGTGCGCATGCGCAGACCTTTTTACGCGCAAATGTGCATGCGTGCAAAGCGGGCGTTTGGCGTGCACGTGAGCAAAGGGAGTGTATGCGCATGCAAAAAAAATTGCACACCGAACCAGCAGTAATGCCGGTAGCAAGCCTTTTACCCTGGTTAGCAAATTTCCCAGTCTTGCCTCGTTAAAGGAAATGAGAATTGTTTCTGTTTTCCCATTGCATCTGCATGGGAAAGTGTTATAAAAGGGAAAACAGGGAAGCTTTCCTCTTTATAGCCTTGAGCATTTTGTCCAATAATAGGAAAAAAAAACAGAATTGCCATATAGACTTTGCTCCTCTTAGGTGCTGCAATAACAGATCTGATGAAATTCCCCCTCTCTGCAACTTTTAAGGAGAATATTGACTCCCTGACCTGGCAGCCCCATTTGTTCCACAATTTATTTGCACAAATGCTTTGAGTCAGCAAATATTCTCTTTGATAGAGAAAATTCCTATCTCTAGTATAAAAATTGCAAGCTTTTTAAAGTATAGCTTGCTTTAACTGTATTTTTCTCAGGCACTGTTGACTTTCTCATCTGTTTTTTTTTAATACAGACATTGCAAATAAGTCAGTAACAAAGATTCAAATTAATTGTCCCGTTTATTACAATACCTACCCCGATTTACCAGTTTTTCATTAGCACATCAATTTTACATCCAGGTTGTTCTACTTAACCATTGTAACAAAACAATATTTCATTTTGTGTTTTAATAACTTTCATAACAGTGTGAGACAAGAGGCTGTTTTAAAAAAAACCTCTAGTTTCTTACTTTGGCACAAAGAAGAATGTCCAAAAAATCCAAATGTCGCTTCTTTTGGATCTTTTCAAGCTCTCTTTCATTATGTAGTGATTTCTTTCTCTCTTCAATTACTTTTTCTATGAAGTTAATACAAGAGAAGTTAATGCCAAGAATGAGAAATTCACTGTGTTTGCCTCGTTTTATCATGTTGTCCCTTGACTTTGGAAAAAAGGGCTCTGGGAGATTAATTTGATTCCTTTTATTATTAACAAAATTTGCAATATGCAAGCTAAGAACTATTCATAATCAAATAAGTATACACCGAAATCCTTTATTAGGCTCCAAGTAAATTCAACAGTGTCTTTCTGATGCTAATCAATTTTGAGTAGTGATGAATAAAAGTCATTGTGTGTTGGCAGGTCAAGGATTTCACTGACATATCTCAAGGCCATAATGAGGCTTATTCCCATAGCTAGAAGAATCAGAAAACATTGCTTATATTATAATAAGGCTTATTGAAGTCTATGGGACTTGCTTCTAAGATGACATGTGAAGGATAAGGCTATGAAATAAGTGAAAAATTAATGTATGCTGTTTTAAGCATCGTACCATAATCCATACAGGTCATTAACTTTTGAGTGAAGATTGAACTATTTTGCTGCCAAATAAAACAATGTTTTGAAAACATTTCTACTTGTCATATAATAGCTCTTATATAATGGCATTAGATGAAAGAGTTTCACTTCAAGTGGTTTTAACATGTTTGCTTTCGATTAGTGAAACAGTCTCCCAAAGATGACCTCAGGCTACAGCCACTCCTCCTCCGTCTTCATATAATCTGGGAGCTCATAGTAATTTTAATTTAATTTTACCAAAGAACACGAGAGTTACCTGTATGCTGGTGTGCCAATTTACAAGCCTGTTTAAAACGCTGTCCTGATGAGGTACATGAATATAGAAAATCACTCCGAAGTATAGTAGAGGTAATTCTCCGAAATGATAGGAAAGTTAAATCAGATACAGCTTGGACATAATAATCCAGGTCTCTAATGGAAGGGAAAAAAGCATTTTGTTTACAAAAAAAAACATGCTACACAAATATGAGCAACGTTCTCCAATACTCATGTTATTAGAATGTACTATTATAAAAGTTTTAACCTCTTAGTTTGGCAATTGCTGTTGTGACTGAATGCACATTTCATGATGCTGTCAAGAGTCATTAAACTAACATGTTCAAACATCTCCAAAGACTTCATGGGCTCCTTTGCAATCCGTTTCTCCCATTTATCCTAGTGGGGAAAATAGAGATGGAACTGTATCAGCTGTTTATCGGTTTCCCATGCTTTATGCCATTTTGGTGAACTGCTGTCCAATGTACCATTGAGTTCAGCTCAGCTTCAGACACAGCTATGTCCATATTACTTACTTAGCAACAACATGGAAGAGATTTCCCATTCTCATTTTTCTGGAATTGTTCCGGACTAGTTTATAGGTAGTCCTTGACTTACAACTACAATTGAGCCCAAATTTTATGTTGCTAAGCGAGACAGTGCTCACATGAGTTTTGCCCCATTTTAAGATCTTTCTTGCCACAGTTGTTAAGTAAATGACTGCAGTTGTTAGTAACATGGCTAGTAAGTGAATCTGGCTTCCCCATTGACTTGGCTTGGCATAAGGTTACAAAAGATGATCACAAGACCCCAGGATGCTGCAACCAACATAAATATAAGTCAGTTGCCAAGCATCTGGATTTGGATTACATGCTGCAGTGATCATAAGTGTGAAAACTGTCATAGGTCACTTTTTTCAGTGCTGTTGTAACTTTGAATGGTCTCTAAATGAAATGTTGTAAGGACGACCTGTACTTTACAGTCCTAGAAATTCTGACTGTTGCCTATCCAAGAGCTAGATAGGAATGGTCCTACTCAGTTTACAATGGTCCCATTTGCATCTGCTTGTATAACCTCGGAGGAAAAAAAACTTTCCTTACCAGCATAACTTTGGTGGAATCTGAAACTAATGCCACATAGGGCTTCAAAATATTATAGTGAAAAGCTGGTGTTAACAACCGTCTGTGCTGACGCCATTTTGTGCCACTTAAGAGAAGCAGTCCTTTTCCTAGGGGTACAAAAAGAAAAAGATAAATTACATTGAATGAAGTGGTAGTGGCGGTGATGGTGATAATGATGATGATATTATTCCATCTGCTCTGACCGAGCTAAGAGATTGTTTGCACTCAGAATTTGATAGGCAGTTAATCTCATGCTGGAGACATCTGAAAGTGCTAAGACAGAGTCAATGCACCTGCAGTGTCCAGGCCCATCTTTCAAAATCCCATAAAATAAAACTCATCAGAAATGACAGCAGGGTTTTAAAAATGGGTCAGCACCGATCAGAATTGCTTCTTTTGATATTCGTTTGACACAGTGATGGTCATATTTCAAGCACAGAGCTCAAGGACTGTTGCATATCATTTCAAGTTGTCTTAGAATTCCTGAAAGGAATATGATTTCTTTATCTCTCTTTTGCTTATCCAACTGAAACATAGGTAAACTTTACCTTTTCTTCTCCCTGTAGCTTTTCATCCATTCTTTGAATGTTGGGGGAATCAGATATTGAAGCTTTTGAATTGAAGAAACTGCTTTTATTCAAGACAATTCATAAAGACGCTAGACTGTAGTATGCAGTATGTATATGCAGTATGAGCTTTTTTATTTCTATGCAGCAGATTATATAAGAATACCTACTCCATGGAAAATTGCATAGGAACACAAATGGATGGATGGTTTAAATTTTACCTGAGTTGACTTTCTTCCATGCTAATTAAAGAGGAAAGTTATTTTTAAATTATCCCTTCTTCCATCCATATATATATATATATATAAATATGAGGCAGCAGTGTGCAGCAGCTGCCAAAAAAGCCAACACAGTCCTAGGCTGCATTAACAGAGGGATAGAATCAAGATCACATGAAGTGTTAATACCACTTTATAATGCCTTGGTAAGATCACACTTGGAATATAAAACTAATTTTAGTTGCCATGATATAAAAAAGATGTTGAGACTCTAGACAGAGTGTAGAGAAGAGCAGGAAAGATAATTAGGGGACTGGAGCCAAAACATATGAAGAATGGTTACAGGAATTGGTATGCCTAGTTTAATGAAAAGAATTAGGGATGACATGATGGCAGTGTTCCAATATCTCAGAGGCTGTCGCAAAGAAGAGGAGGTCAACCTATTCTTCAAAGCACCTGATGGATGGAAGCTAATCAAGGAGAGAACCAAGCTAGAACTAAGTCAAAATTTCCTGACAATTAGAACAATTAATCAGTGGAATGATTTACTTCCAGAAGTCGTGGATTCTCCAACATTGGAGATTTTTTAAAGAAGAGATTGGACAACCATTTGTCTGAAATGGCACATGGTTTCCCACTTGAGCAGGGGCTTGGACTAGAAGACCTCTAAGGTCCCTTCCAACTCTGTTATTCTATTCTCTATTGTTTTTCTTCCTAGTGTTGTCCCACTTGCAGGGTGAGCTTGTTTTGTATTGTTATAAGAACTGCAATTCTTATAACAAAGCTATCATTACATAGTAGGACAAACTGTTTGAAGTATCGGATACTGATTTGGGCTGAGAAGGTATTACTTTATTGGTTCTAGTCCTCCATTAGGCACAGAAACCATTGGGTGACCTTCCTTAATGCACCATTTCATTCATTAAAGTGTAGATGTGATGATCAGACTCTTATGATCAAACTGAAATTCTTGTAAATTAAATCAAGCCTCCGCAACGTGATAACTTTCAGGTGTGGTTCTGAATATGGTTCCAGATTTTGGTCCCATTATATACAACCAATCTGCAGAAGACCGGAGAAGATCAAATTAACATTGGAAAGCTACACTATAACAAACAACATAATAAGAACATTTAAATTATCAATTGAACTGTTTTTTTTTTAAAAAAAGGGGGGAAATAGAAAAAATACTTATAACTGATTTTAATTTTTACACATACCGATCCAAGGAATCAAAGGTGCATAGATGAATTCAGGCTTTGGATCTAGAAAATTCAAAGAAGAACAGAGCAAAGTTAAAACACAATTCTAAACCTATACTGAAATAATTAATGTATTTGGCATAGATAAAGTCCACATTGGAAGTTTACTGCATCTTTCTTTCATTAAACAAATATGAGAGAAACAGTAATTCTAACATGTAAGATACAGTATGTATGTATGTATGTATGTATGTATGTATGTATGTATGTATGTATGTATATACATACCAGTAGAGGGTTCCGGATCCTGTTGCAATCGGTACGGTGCAACGGGGGCTGGCGTCCATCACATGAATGCGTGCAGCACACATGCATACGCACGCAGCGTGCGCATGCGTCCTTACTCCTGCAATGCTCCGTGACGCCTCCGTGACACCTCCGTGATGCTCCAGCTGCTCGGCGGAGCGTCACACAGGTGCCTTATGCTCTGTGTACATGCACGGAAGCACCAAAGAGCTCAAATACCAGTAAGGAGCGTGGGCGGGCAGGTGGCCCTCCGGAAGACCGTACCGGAACAGTACCCGGTGCTCCCGGCAGGCACTGGTACACCTGTACGGGGGCGTACCGGTTGTAACTCATCACTGATACATACATACACATACACATACACATACACATTAACCATTGGATCACAACAGAAGAAAAATTATTCAAATGTACAGTACAACTTTATACTTATTTACAAGGAAGGGTTTAGCGAAGTTTAGTGGAAATCATTAAGTCTTGATGACACTATTTTTTACTCTTCTGAAGTTGGTCTTTGAGCTGCAGTAGAGACGAGACATACTTTAATGAGTATGAGGTTTAAAAGAGTTCTTAACTAAGTGTATAAAGTGAGTGCCAAATATATACAGGAAGGTAACTCACTTTTGTCTCTTTTAGCATCATCTTGTATTACTATCAATATAAGTTGTGAATGCCCCAACACTGGAAGTCTTTAAGAAGATGTTGGGTAGCTATTTGTCTGAAACGGTATAGGGTTTCTTGCCTAGGCAGGGAGTTGGACTAGAAGACCTCCAAGATCCCTTCCAACAATACTATTGTATTGTATTGTATTGTATTGTATTGTATTGTATTGTATTGTATTGTATTGTATTGTATAAACTTTATAGGAGAAGCTGAAAGGTACTGAAGCTCTGATAGAAATGTGCTCCTTAGCATCCAACAGAGCCTGGGTACTATTCTCTATTACATATCTCTATATACATAACTGCATGGGAAATAGTCATTGTTCTAACTGGCATGGACTTACCTCCTCTGGCAAACAAAGTTTTAACATATTCTGGGTGAGTGACTATTACAGAAGAAAAAAAAATCCCAAACCATCTTGGAAAAGCATAAGAATACTGTTCAGACCACTCCAACATATACTTTAGTTCTTCTTTCTGGCTAGGTATCTGGAAAGAAAGAAAGAAAGAAAGAAAGAAAGAAAGAAAGAAAGAAAGAAAGAAAGAAAGAAAGAAAGAAAGAAAGAAAGAAAGAAAGAAAGGAAGGAAAATTATGTTTACAGTATAGTTGCAAAGCTGTGTGTTTAAACCCTCACACTCATCAGAGTCAGAATATTCGTCCACTTCAATCAGCCTGAGTAATGCAAACAAGGTTAAGAATGGGTAAGGCATTTATAATATAATGCACACTTAAGAAAATATAGTATATTCTCTGAATTAGAGAGATGAGCAGTTAGATAAATTTGATATAAATAAATACATAAAATAAATAACTTAACTGCATCTTAAATTACTTTGTGGAACACGGGCACCAGAATAAAGTTATTCATCTGATAATAACAGAGCCAGAATCAATGATTTAAGAATATTCAATATTATTTAAGGCACAGTTACAATCTTTAAATAATTTCAAGATACACTAGCAATTAACCACATCAGAAATTCCCTGTCTTCTTCTGCCCCATCACCTCACCATATATTTTGCCGCTTCTTACCTGATGGATGTTGCCATATAGCCAGTGAGTTGGAGGGCCTGGGAAATTCTTATAAGCCTTAAGCTGCTTTTGTCTCTTGTAAAACAGTTGGATGATTTTAACCAGGACATAAACAAGACAAAATGCAGAACAAATAAATGTGAGCTGGTAGAAACCTGATGTTTTCTCCATCATGTTTACCACGAGGCTGAAGCAATGGTGCAATGGTGTTACAGTATTTCTCTGGCTGGGTTTTATAAGAGGATGAATGTCATCACCAATAAGGTGCAAAATGGGTGTTCCTCAAGTGAGTCTTTTGTTGTACTTGGCCCACTTCCACATAAACTTTCTCAACCGTTAATCACTTGTTTGGGAGTGAACTCCAGGTAAAGTTTTCAATTTATAATCTCATCTAACCTTTGCCTTAGAAGCCGCTATGAGTAAAATAGCTGATGTCAACAGATTTCTCCTTCTTTCATCAGTAAACTCAAATGACGTTTTTTGTGGAAGTGAAGGGAAAAGTGCCTAAATTCCATTGACGTCTCCAAATTTCATTACAGCATTGAATTGTTAATGTAATAGAAAAGGGAAAACATGAAGTTACAGAATATAGATGTGAAATTAAATTTCGATCCAATGTTAAAATTATTAATGAGATGAAATCAATACTAGTTTCTACATGGCGTGCTGTTGAAAAATAAATTGCGTCCCTTGGCCTTTCAAAACAAGTGTGCTTACATAATTTCCTTTTGCAAATAGGCAGGATGCTGAGAATGTCTACGAAGGATTAAAGGTAGTTATTTTTTTCTAAATACAGTAATGTTTTCATTAGCCATTTTCAGTTTCTCTGCTTCTCCAAATTTTATGAAGTTGCTAAGTGCCTGGACAAAATTTTTTAAAATGGGCTTCTTTACGGTTCCAAACTATAAACTTCAAAAAAGTGTGCATTTAATTGATTATGGTAAATGGTAGAATCTGGGGTTTCTTTTAAGCATCCACATCAGTGCAAATATATATTATCACTGAACAACCTGATTACTGTGCTGTAATTATACATTTTCATGAGCCAACTTTAGTCCCCTTGATAGCAACAGAAAAAGTTTCTTTTAAAGCCAAGATTTAAGAATTTCAGAATTAAGCCAAGAGAGGAAGAGCCTTCCTAAAATACTTAAAAATTACTGACCCGAAGGAGCTTTCTTTCAAAAGGCAACTGAACTTTTTAATTTTGCTTGAAAACATTTAGCTTCTCATACAATAAGCTTCTTCAGTTCTGACTGAATGGTGGAGAATGGAAGGATCAGTGGTGGGTTGCAAATGTTTTTACTACCAGTTCAGGCGCGCTCCCGCACGCACTCGCTTGTGTGTGCAACACATCTGCGCATGCACAGAAGTGTCTGGGAGGATGGGCGGGGCCTCTCACTGCTGCTACCGGGAGCAACTCATCACTGGGAAGGATGTATGTTCTTTGCAGTCATCTTGTTGTTAGCACTCTTTCTGAGAGTCATTGAAGTCACTTGGAGGTGTGTATCTGTGCCTTCAGGGACCGCTGAATAGTGCAAATGGTGTGGAACCTTCTTGGAATTGCTGAAATGACTGTGTTGTAAACAGGAGATACTGTAGGTGGTGTTGTATCCCTCCCCCTCTGTTGAGAGAAGACTGTTCAATCTTAATGTGGATGGCCTCTTTTACCCCTCTTTCAAACCCCTATCTTGTGTTTACCAGACCACACCAAGAGCTGTGGTGGCAAAATGGTTAGAATACAGTACAGCAGGCTACTTCTGCTGAGTGCCAAGTGCCAGCAGTTTGGCAGTTCAATTCTCACCAGTTCAAGGCTGGCTCAGCCTTCGAACCATCTGAGGTCGGTAAAATGAGGACCCAGATTGTTGGGAGCAATATGCTGACTCTTTAAACCATTTACAGAGGTTTTAATAGTACATAGTGAAACAGTATATAAGTCTAAATGCTATTGCTATTGCTATTTTCACTATTCAGGTGACCCTGAGGTATACCAAAGCTGTTAAGCAAATCCATCTTTTAGGGTTAACTTGCTCAAATGATGCATAATTTTAACTTATTGTTTGAAATTATTCTTTTTCATTCTTTTATTTTGTTAACGTATTCTGGTTTTTGAGGCACATACAAAATCCAGGCTTCATAAGACACCTGTACTGAGTGATTCTTGTTGACAATTGCTGGCTTAGCAGGCATAATTTAAAGTTCTAAACAGCTTATCGCTTAATTGTTTAAGGCAGGGATCCCCAACCTCCGGTCTGTGGACTAGCACTGGGCCGCGGCATGCCAGAAACTGGGCCACGCAAACAAGGGAAGCCCCACCCATGTGATGCAGGCATGCAAAACCATTCCCCCCCCCCCAGTCCATGGAACAACCTCTTTCCACAGAACTGTGCCCAAAGGGTTGGGGGCCACTGGTTTAAGGGAGTGCCTCATTCTTTAAAAAGAATGTTCAAAGAGGAATTCCTAATATGGGAGATTTTGAAAAAAAAGTCATTTTTTGCTCACATGAACGTTAGCTAATGGGAATATATGTGAAACCAGCAACATCTTTGTGTACTTATGCATGCAACAGAAACTCTTTTCAACTTACCGTATATATTAAAAGTTGCTCCAGGGATAGAACTTGTATTTGTACAGACTTGTTAACTTACGTAATATTTAATCCATGTAAGTTTGGTACCACATTAAGTAAAACTGTAAATAACATAAAAACAATTTTTAAAATAAAGTGTGATATTTTCAAAGGAACTCTAGTTCGCCCAAAGAGAGATTGTAGCACTTAACTTTGATCTTTTATCATATGTATCAATGTCTGATTAGATGTTTATTATTTACTTATTGTTTCCAGGCTAAATAACCCCAAATCATGTAATACATGCAAACATTTACATGAATGGCAAAATATAGAAAGTCCTACCTTGGATTAGAAAACTGTTTCCGTTTCCTATTTATTTATTTATCAAAGTGACAGACTACCTACCTTATCACATGGTAACTCTCTATATAGTATAAATCCTCCCCTAATGGTCCCCAATCCTTGTGGCTTGGTGCAGGAGTGGGTTCCGGCTGCTGCTACTGCCAGTTCGCTCAGAGATGCGCCTCGCATGTTGTGCATTCTTGATGCATGCTATGTGCACATGCACAGTACTTAAAAAAATGCTTCAGTGCATGTGTAGAAGCCAAAAATCAGATGGCAGCACCTATGGCACTGCCAAGAGAACCAGTTTGGGGGTGTAGCAGGCCTGGGTCGCTGCTGGTTCCAGCAACCCAGGCCACCACGTTACTACCTATTCAGCCAAAGCGTTCCAAACTGGTAAGAACCCAGGAACTCTCTGGCTTAGTGGCCCGGGTGGCAGGGAGGAGAACACGTCTGTGCCAGTGGTGGGCTGGTGCACCTGCACATGTGCATGCAGTTCCACTCATGCAAGAGAGAAGAGAAGGCTTTGGATGCGGTTTTGCACTCCTTCAGGCTTCTCCATGACAGGGATGGAAGACCTGAAGCAGTGCGAGATTGCTCCCCCGAAGCCTTTCATCTGTTCGCAAAAGCTCTTGGAATGGAGAAGAGAATCCTTTGGGGGCACATTCTTTTCTCTTTAATTTTTTTTTAAATTTTATTTTAATTAAACAAGGATACACAAAAAAGAATCACCCTTCATTACATCTTGTAGACAGTGTGTGGATTGGTTACAAATAACTTTTGTGCGTTTCTTCCACAGTCATTACTTATAGCTCATATTAGATTATACACTTTAAATCAAAAATCTTTGTATACCTTACTATCAAGGTACCACAATTCCCATTTGACTACAATTATTTCAACGTGCTTTTTTACCTCAAATCATTCATACTTAAAGACACAACCACATAATGGCATTCGTTAACTATTTCAAAAATCCTCCAATAACATTATACCTTTATGACATATTCTAAGTAAAAGTCAATTAATAAAATTTCTAAACCCTTTCCCCCACCAACTCGCTGTTTAGAGTTTGTATCCAAGTTGCTTTTGCCAATACCAGAGCATGTATATATTATTAAACAAAGGGGGCATATTCTTGTGTTCCTTCAGATTCACCGAGGCTGCCTGACACTCCAAAGGTGGATCGGGTGTCCTGTGCAGGCAGCCTTGTTGAGCCAGCACAGCTGAGTAGGGCTGGCTTGTCCCATTCAGCCTCTGCTCTCACCACTCCATGCACAGCTCCATTCACATGAGAGAATAGAAGCCTTTTGGGTGCGAGTGGAGTTGCATGCGCACACTATCCCACCTCTCACATGGCCTGGTTCCAAATAGGCCACGGCCCGGTAATGGGCCACAGCTCACAGGTTGGGGACCCCTGTCCTACACCAACACCCATTCTTGATACAGCAAAATTAATAATAGGAATTGAATGAGATCTCTATTTAACAGATCACCAATTGGCAGTCCTCAGGTACTACAGTGCAGCAAATTTCTGTTTGGTATCTCCCCAAAATATAGGGAAATTCCTCTGCATCTTAAGTAACCCAGACAAGGCACCTTAAAGTATGATAATTAGCAATGAATTATGCCCTTGGATGCAAACTATGCCAATCATCATTTACATAATGATGTCATTATACAGATGATGCAAAACATATAAATGACCTCATTTGCCATTTAGTGGATAGCTATATATAACGGACACTGCCTCTTCACCCAGCTGGCAGGTTTTATCAAGATTCTATTATCCTATTCAGTGAAGAGCCTGAAAATCAGATGAGAAAAGTATGAGTGCAACATTGGTTCTGATTGGGCATTTGACACACCAGCCAAAATAAGTGATTGTTATTGCTTTTACTGTTTGCTGCAGGTACAACTAAGATTGGTGACCTAGTTTATACTTTCTCTTACTGAAGACTATCATGAAATCCTTGATTAATTAAAGTCATAATGGACAGCAGACGTCAATATCTGTAGGACCATTTGGTGGCAACCTTGGCAATGAAAGATTGCAC
Source organism: Natrix helvetica (assembly GCF_964273705.1). Classification (NCBI taxonomy): domain Eukaryota; kingdom Metazoa; phylum Chordata; class Lepidosauria; order Squamata; family Natricidae; genus Natrix; species Natrix helvetica. Next base: position 114,035,985 of record NC_138549.1, on the reverse strand, counting down.
CTTAGAATGTAAGAGGGGAAATAATGAATTTATATTAATTGAGGCAATGAAATTAAGAAAAAGGTGATGAAAGAGACATGTAATAGAAACAGGGCTTGAATCAGGATAAATGAAATGCTTAGCTAATAGTTCATCTTTGAGCAGAGAGCAAGATAAGCGTTTGGGAAATTTTCTTGCTAATTTAATGGACTTACCATATGAATAAATCTATATAGAATGTTGTGTAATTATTTGCAATGAATGTTATTATGTTATATGAGTCATTATGCATCTAAAAGTAATGTACTGAAGACCAAAGTAGCTATATTTAACAGGGGGAAATTGAAAGAATAGTAAGTGGATATACATAATATTGAAAAAGTAAAGCAAGTCAATAATTTGTGCATCTTGTTGGAACATTTACTAAAGATAGGAAAACACATGGAAAATGTTGAAGATGTGCAAATGCTGATAAAAAGACAGCGGATGTTATGTGGCCTGTTGTAAAGAGTACATATTCATGGAGTAATCCAAAAATGGCTATGTGTAAACAATATCAAAGTGAAAGTTAGTAGGTACTGTAGTCCTGAATTGAGGAATATAATGGGTATATGATATCTAAATTGTGGCTATAGTAAAACAAGAAGAAACAATGGGGTAAAAAAAATGGAACAGATCCTGCATAAATATGGATTTAATTAAAAAATAAGTGAATAATACAACAAAAATATATTATGATGCTTCAGCATACAGATACACAGATAACATCAAACTACGAATCAAGCATATGAAGGAATAGCAAATGGGTCAAAAGAAAAGGGAAAAGTGAGAAAGATGTAATTGGATGTAGCCAATGAAACCCAAAAAAGATATACCTTAGGTGAGAAGTTGAAAGTTCAAAAAATGGTACATGAATGCGGTGGAACTACTGGTTATAAGCCACAGCTTATGCTTTGTAAGGAATTTGTGTCTTTAAGCAACTAGGGAAAAGGTTAACAGAATTGGTTTGGAAAGATAAATGCTGATTTAAAAAAATCCAATGAATGAATGAATAATTAAGGTGACCAACCATCCTCCTTTAGGGAGGACAGTCCTTCTTCTGTAAGTTTTGTCCTCCCTCAAAAAGTGTCCTCCTACATGTCCTCCTTTTCGATATTTGAAGACTAATCTGTTGCGCGTTATGTGATGTATTTGTATTTGACATGACAATTCGTCAAGGCTCGGTATAGTGCAGTATAAGATGCGATTATGAGATGCATGCACTCCGCATGGGAGACCTTGAGAGAGAGCATCGCGTGCAAGTGGCTTTGTTTACTTCTTACTGAAAAACGACACGGCACATACACACGCAGTAGACTGAGATTGAGATTGAATGTTAATACTCTAGCTGCAGCATTTGCCGTAAAATTCAATATGAAGGATATTTCTTGTTCAGATATTTCCAAAATATTGTTAGAAGATGATATATTGACAGAAAATATTTATTCAATGGAAAAGTACTCATTTAAATAATAATTAACAGGCATGTAAGCATAATTACAATATAAAATGTTACAAATGTTTTTATTATGCATATATCATATTTTACTGTATTATTGTTGCAATGAATAAAATATTTCTTTTATTTACGATATTTTTCCCCAATTTATTTGTCCTCCTTTTCATTGTAAAAAAGTTGGTCACCTTAGAATAATGCCTAAAGGAATGGAAGCTGTCAGCCAAAAAAACCACGTATAAGAAATCTAGACATCCAGAAGATCACGAGAGACACGTTGATACATGCTTTAGAGGAACTGGTTCACACGCACTAGAAATGAAAATGAAGTCCCTTTTGTTTCAAAACAGATGGTGGCTGCTGAAAAAGACGAGGGATAATGAAATGGCAATGGCATGGTAAGGAATAGTAAGGTAAGGAAAATAAAAAGACTGAATTTACAGCCATTCTAACAGTTTGCTGATTCCTGGTAATTCTATCTATCAGTAGAGGATTTTCTAGATCTCTGAAGGGAATTCTCTTTGGATGAAATTATAACCACTTTTAAAACCAGAAGATTTTAGGTTTTAGTGAATTGAATGTTTAATGTACATCATGTATACAACGAAATTGGTTTAATTTCTACTGGTGCAATCCATACAAGAATACAAGACAACATAAATAATATAAAGAATAATCCTTATACAAGTAGTTAGGGGGAAAAACCCTAGTCATACATTTCCATATGTACGTCATATTCTGTGCAACATGTACTGTATATTACTCTGGTCTGGTGTATGATCTTATATCATGGTATATACATATTGCACACCACACTGGCACCAGTGAAATTCGTCGTATTAATCTGTTTGTGGTGCTATATTGTGTTTAGGAGTCTGACAGCTTATGGGTAGAAGCTGTTTCTAAACCTGTTTGTCCAGCTGGCTATATTTGGGTGTCTTTTGCCTGATGGTAAAAATGAAAAGAGACACTGGCCAGGGTGTGAATCATCCCTAAGTATTTTTCTTACTCTGCCGAAACAGAGAGACCTGGCAGTGGTGTCAGAGGGCAACCAATGGTTTCTTGTGCCAAATTTATCACTCTCTATAGTGCCTTCCTGTCCGCAGCTGTTAAACCAGTGTACCATATTGTTATACAGTATGTGAGGACACTTTCTATGGTGGACCAATAGAAATAAGTCATCAGCTGTTGTTCCACCTGATTTTTCTGCAGGACTCTAAGGAAATGAAATCTCTGTTGAGTCTTACTAACCATCAGGGATGCATTGTTTTTCCAGGATAGAGTGAATATGGAATATATCTTAGACTTAGACTTGGAGCATAAAAGTAGGGATTGGTTTCTGCTAGTTTTCTAAGGTCCATGTAGACCCCAAGGATCCACTTTGGACTCAACTACCCGCAGAATGTTCTTTCAGAAGTCTGGAGAGCCATTCAATTATTTTGTTTCCTTTACAAACCTGAGATGAACATCAAGATTCAATGGCTTCTACTCTGCTATTTCAAAGTAAGCTCTCTTTTTTCAGTACCGTGCTTTTCTGATGATGGAGTCTTGGCTTTAGTTAAAGCAAATAAGGCCTGTAGATTGCCAGGAATATCGAGCTTTTTTGCTAATCTCTGCTTCATTTTTTCTGCTGCACAGGATATTGTAGGTATTCTATGGAATATTTGGACTTGTCCCAAATCTTCTCCCTTTCATGACCATGTCCTTGACTATGGGGCTGATGTCACACCAGCATTTAAAACATGGTTTTGGCATCAATAACCTTTTTACACAAGGAGTTCTGACACTTTTAAAGAGGGTGTGTGTGTGTTTGTGTGTGCTTAATTCTAGTGCAGCACCTGAAAGCCGGACAAGGAATAATGGATGGAAACTGACCAAGGAGAGATTCAACCTAGAAACAAGGAGGAACTTTCTGACAGTGAGAACAATCAACCAGTGGAACAGAAGTTGCCTTCGGACGTTGTGGGGGCTTCATCACTTGAGACTTTCAAGAAGAGATTGGACTGCCATTTATTAGAAGTGGTGTAGAGTCTCCTGCTGTAGCATGGGGTTGGACTAGACCTATAACAGTAATAGCTAACATTTTTCTAAAGGTGTGCCAAAATTGTGTGCGCAAACGCTATCGCACACACACGTGCCCACCCACTTGTGCATGTGCACATGACCTCCTACACCTGCGCATGCATGTATGACACCCACCCCATGCATGTGTGTGTTCTCCCCTTCATGTGTGTGTGTGGGGGAGTTTTTGCCCTCCCCAGGCTCCGGAGGCTTTCCTGAAGCCTGGGGAGGGTGAAAACGGCCCCCTCCAGCCCTCCAGGGGAGGCCATTTGCACCCTCCCCAGGCTTCAAGAAAACTTCCAGAGCCTGGGGAGGGCGAAAAACAGGCCCAATGGCTCAACCGTCCATTGGGCTGTTTTTCACCCTCCCCAAGTTTCAGGAAAGCCTCCAGAGCAGTGGTTCTCAACCTGTGGGTCGGGACCCCTTTGGGGGTCGAACGACCCTTTCACAGGGGTCGCCTAAGACCATCGGAAAACACATATTTTTAATGGTCTTAGGAACTGAGACACCAATTTTATGGCTGTAGGGTCACCACAACATGAGGAACCGTATTAAAGGGTCACGGCATTGGGAAGGTTGAGAACCACTGCTCCAGAGCCTGGGGAAGGCGAAAAATGACTCAACAGCCCTCCAGAAAGCCAAAAATCTGCTGGACAGCACACACATGCGTGCCGGAGCTGAGGCCTGCCGTGCTGGCAAATATGGCTCCGCATGCCACCTGTGGCACACAGGCTATAAGTTCGCCATCACGGATCTATAAGGTACTTTCCAACTCTGTTAATCTGTTATCTGTTTTTCAAATGGGCAACTTTAAGATGGATAGATTTCAACTTCCAGAATTCCCCAGTTGGGAACCTTTAAATCTATTTAAGAAAAGGAGATTATTTTTTATGCTAGTTTAAGTACTAAAACCTGGAAAGGAATATCTGAACATATCAGGCATAAAAGTGCCAAAGAAAACATAAAGCAATTGCATGTGACTTAAGCAAATAATGTACCATTCACTTGGAACATGAATTTGAATATGTACAAATGGGCGTTATGCGCTAATAGTTTAAACACCTTTCCCCAAATCTAGATTCTAATTTAAAAGTGAGCAAAATAAAGGGTAAACAGTTTAAGCTTTGCTTCGGGAGATGCATACACTACTGAACACACAGGGGGAGTTACTTCTGCAGCTCCTAATGTCTATGCTTTGTGGGATTTATTTATACATATTTATTGGTACATCAAATTTAGAACCTGCTCACTTCTCTGGCAGGGAAATTCTGGGTGGTGTACAATTTAAATATTTGCACTGAGTGGAATGCACGGAGAATTCCAGAGCAGGAATGCACTGGGCCAACAACCAGCCAGCCAAAGGATTGCCTAAGAAATTGTGAAAACTCTTCCCTGGGAACGAGTTGGATGAAGTTATTGTGCAAAACCAGAAAATGAGGTTAACTGAATATAGGTAGTCCTTGAAATATAATCTTTCATTCAGTGACCCTTTGAAGTTACAACAGCATTGGAAAAAAGGGATTTATGACTGCTTTTCACACTTATGCATCCCCATGGTCGGGTGATCCAAATTCAGATGCTTTGCAGCTGACTCATATTTGTGACGGTTGCAGAGTCCTGGGGTCATGGGATGCACTTCCTGCTACCTTCTGACCAGCAAAGTCTATGGGGAAGCCAGATTCACTTAACAACCGTGCTACTAACTTAACGTCTGCAGTGACCTCACAACAACTGTAACAAAAAAAGGTCATAAAATGGGGCTCGCTTAACAACTGTCTTGTTTGGCAACAGAAATTTCAGGCTCAATTATGGTTGTAAGTCAAGGACTATCTTGTAGTGGGCTCTGGATCCTGGTGTAACTGGTACGATGCAACGGGCCAGGCGTCCACCACATACAAATGTGCAGCACGTACATGCGTACTTACCGCCTGCGACGCTCCAGCTGCTCGGTGGAGCATCGCGCAGGTGCTGTATACTCCATGCGCATAAACCCCGATCAGCTCAAATGCAGGTAAGAAGGGCGTGTGGGCCCTTCGGAGCACCATACCGGAACGGTACCTGGTGCTCCCAGCAGGCACTGGTACGCCCGTACTGGGGCGTACCGGTCATATCCCACCACCGATCTGTACACCAAGAGTATGTTAATCATGGCAGGGCAGTTGATTCTTCCCCTTTGGGTGAAAATTTGATTCTCTCAGTTCTGTTTTTTATGAGCAGGCAGGCTAACATGTGCTTAAGAGATAAAAACAGATAGATACATGTGCGAACACCCAATCTTGAAGGCTAAGATATTGATAGAAAGTATAAGCTACCATATCTAGACCGCAAAACTCCAACTGACCACTAGATGGCAATAAAAAGATACAAGAAATTAGTCTTCACTGATCTCTAATAGCATTTGGCATCTCAGATCTGGAAGTTCTTGGGACAATGCTCTAAATCAGGGGTGTCAAACTTACAATCCGTGGGCCGGGTGCAACACATGCTAGCCACGCCCACACTCGGTTTAGCAAAGGGGGGAAAAGTCACGATACATCAGGTGACCCCACCGTGATGAACCAAGTTTGACACCTCCGCTCTCAATGCTTCCACTGACTTTACCAATTATAGTTTACTGTTGTGTATTAAAGAGCAAGTGAATCTTCTGATTTTGAACGATAATTTATATTTCAAATAGTTTTAGTGAACTTTAGTATGATAAATAAGAGTATGGAATTCTTGACAATGATAAAAAAAAGAAAAAAATGTGTGAATTGAGCTTTAGGAGATCCAATTCTCCTCTGGCAACATAAAGAAGCTCAACAAAGGACTATCAATTATAGATGATTGATACATCATCAGATTATTTCCCCCTCTACTTCTTTTCTTGGCAAACATGATTTCTATTCAGATCACTCAGAAAGCAATGTTTTTGTCTCAGTCTCAGATTCATTGGCTTTATGTCATAAATCATTTCCCAGTGAAGATTCTGCTAATTTTTAGTCAGAGGGGTGAATCAAAGGAAAAATGGGAGGGGATTAATGTTATATTGAATCCAACCACTAGATGGCAGCAAAAGGATTTAGAAAGCACAGGAACCTGTCCTTGCTTTATTGTACCATTGCTGGATATGGAGTAAAAATACTCCACAGATTGGCTTGAAATATCAGGGTTGCTGAGCTGTGTGCCTCTTTCTCAGTTCTTACTTATAGAAGATTTCCCATATTGAGTTTCTGGCACCTTAGTAGGCAACCTGTGACAATCCAACTGAATAATTATAATGATCATCATCTCTAGCATTGTAGGAATACGAATTGTACTTCATCTGCAGCACTTCAGAAATTCACCCTGCATATCCAGTTCAGGAAATTGATGTATGGAACTGAACTTGTGAAATCTTCAGCTAAGGAACCTATTGTTCTGCATCTTAGGCTTCCTAGAAATTAAAACGCCAAGGTGAGATTTGAACCAACTTTCCCCCTTATTTACTTTATTTTAATATCCCAGACTATTTGACAGGAAGCTACTGTATGTGACTGCCCAGAGTTTTCTCTCTTGGATTTGTTTTGCAGAATCTGTAACTGATTCTACTTTTAAAATATTTTTATCTATTTGTAAATTTATTTTAAAATGTGACATACATTTTATGTATTTCAAATACATTTAAAGGAAAGACATCTGGTGGCTAAAACTGATGAATCAAACTGAATAATATCATCACCACCATTAAAAAATACAGACTATACAGTTCTATGCAAGTGTTCCCTGAGTGACAGTCCCAGATTTGATCCTTGGCTTACAAACAAGTAGTTACAAATTGCTCTATTATCCTTAGGATATGACGAAATTACTCCCTTGGGGGTAACTGCATCCAGTTTAAGAACCGCTGCTATATACTAATTCTTCTATGGTGTATATAAGGAATTATAATCAGTTTACACATTCTTTTGCTGATGGCAAGTTTCAGGGAAAAAAAACCATGGTGTTTGATAGCTGATGTAATAACTGTATTCATCTTTAATGTAATTTGTCTGGCAGTTCTATGGCGATACATTAATCCTGGGCAATAAATTTCCTTATTGATTGAGAAAGACCTGACTAAATACTAATCATTAAACATACGTCTGTCCTTAATGGTACCTCATTCACTTTGCTAGTTGAGAAAGTTTATTAACTTGGAGAGGAATAACTATTGGATGAACATGGCATCATTGTTCTGTCCTAGGCTTCCCAAAAACACGAAGCCAACTCCTCGTCCAATAAAACCCCTTTTATTTAGTTTTAAGTGAATTCCTCTCCAGCAAAGTTCCAGCCAAGAGTCTTTCAAGAGATTTCACAACTACAGACCTTTAACAGGCTGATATCTTCTGTAGCAGACAACACTTGGCAAGAAGTCAGGAACAGATCTTCACTCTAATGAATTGAACTGTCTCCTGCAAACTCCCCCCCTTTCACTTTCACTCCTCTTCATTCCCTATGGGAGAGGCCATTCACTGTCCACCTGTGGCTTTACTCCCGAGTCGACCCTTGTTCCTTAGTTCTTCCCTTCTCCTGGCAGCTCTGCACATGCACACACTGGGAACAGGCTTCAGCTGTTCTTCTGCCCCACTGATGTCCGACTCCAAAGGCAGCTGATAACCATCAGACGGCCCTGGCCTCTGCCTCCAATGCAGAGAACTCATCAGAGCCTTCCCCAGGCTCCAGGACTGGCCCATGTTCCTCCCCAACCTCCACGCTGTCCAAATCTGTTGCCAGATCTGTAGCCGCTGACAGGCCACAACAATCATTGATGAAGATTCAGAATATATCTCAATCCATCTCACATATGCTCTGGTGCCTATGATGTCCTTCAACATGTGTAGAAGAAGACGTCATGCTGGCAAGAGAAAATGCTGTTGATGTGGCCAGATACTGGAAGAATGTCACTTAGTTTTAATCCTATTTATATTACATTCTTTTTAACATGCTATATTTCTATGACCTATTTTATACCTATTTTATTTGCTCAGTGTTGAATGTTACATGTTTACAATTTGCAGGTGCTTCTGACATGAATAAGGAAGATTCAGAATATACCTCCTATTTCTGCTCCTTTCAAGCAGAAAAAGTTCATGCAAAATTGGTGAGAGTTTTGAGATGAAGTCCAGGAGGTGAGCTTTCAGTCAGAAACAGTGATTGTGTTACCTGATGTTTTCATGATATGCTAAATGATACTCTAACCACTGAGGTTAGTTTCACATGTATGGCTGAAATGAGGTTGTTGGCTAGTAGGTCAATGTGTATACAAACACATCATTTTTTGTGTCATGAGTGAGGGCAAGAGAAACACCCATAGCTCCATTGCTGACTTCCTCTCTTGAAGGATCCATTGAATCTGCTCATTATAGAATCAGATGGAGTGGGAGATTGAGGTAGCTGGTTCTGGCGATAGATATCTAATCATCTATCGAGTCCCTTTGGGGAGAGGGGGCGGTATAAAAATCTAAATAAAAGTAAAAAAAGTAAAGTATCTCAGTGTTCAGCCCAAAGGGCTGCTCTTATCACCATGCTATTTCTGTTCCCTCCCTCCCTCCCTCCCTCCCTCCCTCCCTCCCTCCCTCTCTCTCTCTCCAGTCGCCATGGTAACAATGGCTGCACCTCAACTAGCCAATTATTAAAGAGGTTCTGATGGGATGGGCCATAAATCCAATTAAACAGCTCGGTAGGTTCTAGTTGCACTTACAACAAGGTTACATCACGGGGCTGAAGAAGACGTGTGTGTGTGTGTGTGTGTGTGTGTGTGTGTGTGTAGATGCTAAGCACCCAGGATGCTCATCTCTCTCTCTCTCTCTCTCTCTCTCTCTCTCTCTCTCTCTCTCTCTCTCTCTCTCTCTCTCTCTCTCTCTCTCTCTCTCTCTCTCTCTCTCTCTCTCTTTTTAGAAGTGCTAAAAAGGTCATGTATCGGGGAGATAATCATAAATGACGTGTCATTATTACATACTGTGCATCTATTATCTCCTGCTACAGCCATGTCAGAGGCGGCTACTGAGGGTTAGATAATTGGGTTCCTTCATGCAGATGGTTTATTATCAGTGTCTTCCAGAAGGAGGTTTAAGACAGTTAGTGATGCTGTTTGCCGGTTAAAGATTAGAGACCCCAGAGAATAATTAACAATCCCCGACCCACTCTTTCTGGGAGATTCTTCTGCCTTCCCTCCCTCCCATTGCCTTTTAATCTATTCATTCTAGCAGGTGTAATAAAGTGATAAGGGAAGGCTCAGGGGCTGTTTGTTTGAGTGCTTCTGGGTGTACAGACCACAAAGGATGGCATTCTTATTTCTTTCACGCGTGTGAACAAAGACTAGGAAAACTTTTGTGCTCTCTTGTGTTGCCCACACACATGTGCAATTGTATGTTCACTTGCACCCACTACTGTGGCCACTGCTCAGATTTTGGCCCACATGGAGAGGCTTCCAACAGGAAAAAAAGAAGATTTCATGGAGCTATTGCATTGAGATTTCTAGACAAAATGGAAATCAAATGTACATTCAAAGCTGTTTTGCTTTGAAAAAAGAATCTGAATTTTTTTAAAAAAATGCGCACTGATTTGTCCCATTGGCTCCAGGCCCCCAAAGATGAGTGAGAATATCCTACTTATTCTAAGAGACCATCTGAATTGCTCTTTCATTCCCTCCAGACATATTCAGGGAATTAAATTCCAGGGCTGATATCTGACAAGCCAACAACACTTAAAATGGTCTATTTGCTCCTAAGACCGACTTTCTAAGTGAAGGCATGCTGAATCTGGAAATATTAAAGCTTATCAATACACATTGCTATAAATTTAGAATGAAGTTCACAGTTCTTGAATTTGGAAAATGTCTTAACTCCATCCATAGTATTCTACAACTGAAATTACCATATATGGTCAAATATTTGAATCTATAATTTTAGTTTATAACTTGAAAACTGAGGGACAAAGCTCATTTTGTACTTCCATCTTTTAGTTAAAAATAGAGAAAGAATCTATATTTTAATATACAGGAAAATATGTGTCATTTGTTATATGCTAAAAGAAAAAAAAACTACAGTGGTTTAATTGCTTTTTAGTTTGAGTCATGTTTCCTGCCACAATTTCCCTAAGAATTAAGCTTTGGGTTTGTGTGATTTATCAATACCACCTCCAGAAATAAGTTTATAAATAGTTTTAAACAGTGGTGGGATTCAGTCAGTTTGCATCTATTCAGGAGAACCAGTTGTTAACTTTCTAAGCACTTCGGAGAACCGATTGTTGGAAGAAATCTCAGTTTGTTTGTTCCCACTTTACAGGGCAAATCCTGTAAGGAGGACAGGAAGAAAACATTCTGGTGTTGTTTCTAGCCTAATCTTTGTTGCCCTGCTTACAGAAACTGCCTCTCTGGTTAACCCTTATTACATTGTAACAGCTAAGGCAAAGTGCCCATCTACCTGAGTGATGTTGAGTTGGCCATACCCACACGGTCACATGACCACCGAGCCACGCCTACGCAGATGGTCATTAGGGCAGAGAACTGGTTGTTAAATGATTTGAATCCCATCACTGGTTTTAAAGGCATCTGATAACCGGAAGGACGTGAGTTGGAAAATGAAGATAACCCATGCCACTTACTAAAAAGCAGTCTTTCTGATGATATAACATCAAAATTCTGTCCTTCTTTTTAACAACATCAAATTAAAAAAACATTGCACTTCAAGAGGCATTTGCAAAAGCACAACAAAGCAGGGCCTTGTTTATGTTAACAATGAACACAACTCTTACATCAAGATTTGTACACAAGATTGCCTTTTATGTTTCTTCCTGACTGCATCCTGCATTTTAGAGTGAATGCATATATAAAATAGTTATTTATCCCTTAGTTTGCTTTTTACAATGCATTGGCCAGTGGATATATCTATCATCCATCATCCATCCATCCATCCATCCATCCATCCATCCATCCATCCATCCATCCATCCATCCATCCATCCATCCATCTATCTATCTATCTATCTATCTATCTATCTATCTATCTATCATCTCTATTTTTTATTTTTATTCTGCCTTTATTATTTTATAAGAAACTCAAGTAGCCCACATTCCTAATACAGTATTCCTTCCTAACACTGAAAATCTTTTAACAATATTTGGGTTGATACCCTTTGTTTCTAGATATTACATTTGCCACAGTCATTATACAGGTGGATCGGCTGTTTTCCTGATAGTAACAAATAAACCTACCTATAGATAAGTAGCTTTTTTTTCAAGAGAAAAAAATCCACTGCACATGCACCACTACCCTGACACAAAGTTCACAGTTTCTTTCAGTGAAGGAAGAAATACCCCAATTCCAAATTTTGATTGATCCTGAGGAATTACTTGAAGGGCCTAAATTCATATTTTTCTTTAAGCACTTTCCAGATATACCGTGTTTCTCCGAAAATACGACATGTCCTGATAATAAGGCCATGCCACATTTTTCTGGTGGGCAAAAACATAAGCCATCCCCTGCAAATATGCCCCCTGGGCAACCCCCCACCTCTGGCCAGGCAGAGCACCACTCACCAACCTAGCGGTATCCCGAAGGTGCCAAGCCAAGGGAACCGGGGGGGGGGGAGGTGATCACATTGCTTGGTGCCTTTGGGATACCGCTAGGTTGGTGAGCGGTGCTCTGCCTGGCCAGAGGTGCGGGGTTGCCGAGCAGCTGCTCTCTTGCGAGCGGGCCCCCAAAGAGCCAGGCACAGCCTAATGGGTGAATGGCTGTGTTACGCTGTCGCAGCAGTGCAACACAACAGCCATGAAGTGACCACGCTCACGAGCAGCCACCTGGCAAACCCCCTTTCCAGCCAGGCACAGCACCATTCACTGACCTGGGGGTATCGCCAAGCCATGTGAGCGCCTGTTCGTCACTGCCTGGCTCCCGTGGCTTGGCACCTTCGAAATGCCAGTGAAAGGCGCTCTGCACAGCTGGAGAGGGGGGTTGCATGAGCAGCTGTTCCGCTCCCACTAGTGCACCTCCCAGCCTCATGATGCCCTGGCCCAGCTTTCCCCGCAGAGCCAGAGCATCTCCGCTGCTGCTGCCGCCGCCGCCATCCCAGCATGGCTTTTTCAGCGGCTTCCAAACCGAGGCTTCCGGCATACACTCTATGGTTGTGGGCCAGCTGCCAGCAGAACGTACAACCATAGAGTGTATGCCCAGAGTGGCCACTGCTGGAAGACTTGGTTTGGAAGCCGCTGAAAAAGCCATGCTGGGATGGCGGTGGCGGTGGCGGCAGCGGCAGCAGCAGAGGTGCCCTGGATCTGCAGGGAGAGCTGGGCCAGGGCATTGTGAGGCTGGGAGGCGTGTAAGTGAGAGCGGAACAGCCGCTCGCGCAACCCCCCTCTCCAGCTGTGCAGAGCGTCATTCAGTGGCATTTTGAAGGGGCCAAGCCATGGGAGCCGGGCGGTGATGAACAGGCACTCACGCGGCTTGGCGATACCCCTAGGTCAGTGAATGGTGCTGTGCTCAGCTGCAAAGGGGGTTTGCCGGGTGGCTGCTCATGAGTGTGGTCGCTACATGGGTGCTGTGTTGTGCTGCTGCGACAGCGCAACACAGCTATTCTCCCATGAGGCTGTGCCCGGCTCTTTGGGAGCCCACTCGCAAGAGAGCAGCCACCCGGCAACCCCAAAACAATAAACCCTCCCCTCATAATAAGGCCCAAGCCATATTTTGTGGGTAAAAAGAAAATAAGACCCTGTTTTATTTTCGGAGAAACACAGTAATAGCTAAAATATCTTTTCCAACACAAGAGAAGAGGAACAGTTTTATTGACAGAAAGATATAAAGCAAATTAAGCTGTGGAAATATGTATTTCATTTTTAAAAACCCTCACATTTGAAAAACAAATGTAGTTTTTCAGGCTCTCGCTGACTTCTTTGCATACAAACAGTCAGTAACTGACATGGTCTGTATTTCAAACTAATGCCTTTATAAACTTTCTTCTTTTAAGCTATTGGGATTTCACACTCATTCCTGACTTCTAGGGAGAAGCACATCCAGTCTTTTAAACATGCTGAATGCTATATGGATGCAGTGAGGATGGTCTTATAGCAATAGCACTTAGACTTATATACCATTTCACAGTCCTTTAGAGCCCTCTCTAAGTGGTTTATAGAGTCAGCATATTGCCCCCAACAATTTGGGTCCTCATTTTACCCACCTCGGAAAGATGGAAGGTTGAGTCAACCTTGAGCTGGTGAGAATCGCACTGCCAAACTGCAACCAGCAGTCAGCAGAAGTAGCCTGCAGTACTGCATTCTAACCACTGCGCCACCATGGCTCATATGTTCCTTATACAGTCCTTGCTCAACAACTGTCTTGTTTAGAGACCATTTGAAGCTACAACAGTGCAAAAAAAAGCTTTGTGACCAATCCTCACATTATATATTTATATTTATAAGATATGACAAGACAACTGAGCACCCAATTCTAAATCATGTAGAAATAAGCTACATATTTCTACTTTCTTGTTTATATGCTTATGGGAAGCATTCATTTACATCCTTTAAAGAAAGCATAATATTGCTGATTTGCAAAGGGACTGTTTATCTCATAAATTCTACATTTACTTAGACCCTTCAGGGATACTATCTTTTCAAAGGCCTTTGGAAGAGCCAATTATAGCATAGTTAGGGACTGATAACCTGATACTTCAATAAAATTGTATCACTAGCATTAGCACTTAGACTTATATATGGCCTCCTAATGCTTTTCAGCATTTTCTGGGCAGTTTATAATGTCAACATATTTCTCCCAACAATCTGAAACCTCATTTTACTGAGCTCAGAAGAATGGAAGGCTGAGTCAACCTTGAGTCCATCAGGTTCAAACTCCAGGATGTGAGCAGAGTTTGCCTACAATATTGTATTCTAGCCATTTCAACCCATATGGCCCATGGCAAGGGACTGTGGAAGTGATAATCAAAAACATGGTCTAGTTTCGGTCTACCATCAAATATACCACCGATAATCACACCCACACATTTGTTGAGATTCTCCAAGAATTCTGAAAAGTTAATTTTGTGGAAGAACCATGTTAGTCTGTGGTAGTGAAAAAATCAGGAGACTGGTAGCACCTTTTTTTGATTCACGAATTTTATTAGAAAAGTAACAACGAGTTATATATGCTCATAGATAAGGAGTGTTTAATGCAGATAAGAAAAAGAAAATTCATGTGAAAAAAAATTATCTAAAAATAATTCCAACCTCATCCAAAAAAGTATGTTTTTATGGGGACGCTATAAACAAGAATAAAAAATAAAATGAGAGCAATTGGTCGAAGACTACCACTATGCCTTCAGCTTTATTAACAATAATATTGATGTGCTTCTATAGATTGTTGGGAGGGGGGTGGAATCTTTTACCATGAAGAAAAATAATTTTCAAATAAGAAATTCCCTGGTAATAAACAGGATCATAACACTGAGTTGCAGAGGGCCCGAAAGTGAGATTGTGGATCATCTGTAGCACTAATCTTACAAAGATTATGACGTACAAAAACATGCAACAAGAAAAGTAAAATAGAATAAAATAGGTAGTGAGTTTCCTTTGGTGAAAAGACCATATTACGAGGTACTATGTACCAGTGGTGGGTTGCTAACCGGTTTACTATCAGTTCGCTCGTGCACGCATGCACCCTCGCACAGAAGCATCCGATTGGGTGGGTGGACCTCCCGCCACCGCTGCCACTACTGGTTCGGCTGAACTGGGCCGAACCAGCTGCAACCCACCTCTGCTATGTACCAATTAATTCTATCTGACATGTGCAGAACTTAGACACAATAAACCCACTGCAAAAATGTTAATATGCCTCTACATAGTTGGCCTTTGAATAAATTGATTAAAATCATGCATCATAAATGATGTGGGCTTATCTTGTAAGGAATCTATATTATAGGGAGGTTTTAAAATGTAAGAATAAATAACAAAATGATGTTACATATTTGTGGTAACCACGTCTACATTTGGGTGTGACATTCAGTCGTGGTGTCGCAATGGGAGTCAACACTTGTATGACATTCAGTGTGATGATTGGTCACAGCGTCACATTCAAACTCAACTTGGTTTTCATAGTAATGAGGGCCTTCTTCACAGCTGAAATATTAGAAAAAGAAGATCTATTATTTCTGTATCATATTGGCACTCCTCCTATGTTCAAGGATACCATGCATAGATCTCCCTCCAATTTCTTCTCCCAATTTGAGAGATAGCTGCATTGATATTCATAATAGTGTCCTGGTCATATGATTCCTCCCTCCCTTGAAAGAGCAGTGGGTAGAAATAAATGATGGACAGAATTGGTATTTGCACTCTTGAGAATGGGTGACAAATGCCCTTAATCCATAATCTGGTAAAAGTCATATTTTCTTTTTAGCCACGGATACAACCACTTGTTGCTTCTGATGTAATGATATGTGATGTTAGAGATGTAACCTTAGGCTTCGCTTACCAATGTATATAAGCTATGATTACTTTACTGTTACTTTAAATGATTCAGAGATGTAATTGGTTTATTACCTCAAGCAGCCATGAAAGGAAGCCAGACTGACTGTTAGTTCTCTCTCCGTTTTGTTAGAAGCTGATCAGGTGTATACTGAGGCATTGTGGTTTACTACTGTTTAGCTATACTTTGTGTGTTAGACTGTCTATTATTGATAACTGACTGACTGAACCGTGTATGACTTGGACTGTAAACTGGACTCTGAATACTCTATATTTCTACATAGTAAACTACTACTTTTATTTCTATTTGAATTGTTAAATGTTGATGTATTTACCTCCTCCATGCCACACGCTTATTTATTTGATTGTACGTCGCCCCGAGTCCCTTCGTGGAGAGGGTGCGACTGATAAATTGAATAAAATAAATAAATAAATAAATACTATATTTTTATACTATTCAGTGTCTCTGTATACTGGTTTGTGCGTGTTATTCCATATCACTCTCATTACGCTTCTCTGCATACTCGCTCTCCCAACGGGGAGCTCAATTACTTAACAATATGATATGTAATGATACCTTGGGGGCAGGACAGAGCCAGAGACTGGACTCAGCCCATAGATGGAAGGAAGGCATGGGAAAGGATTCACAAGGGACCATCTCTAATTTTCTGGAGCATAAAAGGTAAGGAGAAACACTTTCAATCTTGCAAGAGTCTGTTAATGCAATGTTGCAATGAGGATTAGTACTCCTTGTTGAACTTCTTATCTGGACTTCCTCAAAGGGCTGATACCTGTACCTGGTTAACCTAGTAGAATTGTTGCCTTGGAAAATGGTCAACTCTGTGTTCTAAATAACAAAATAACAGAATTGGAAGGGACCTTAGAGATCTTCTAACCCAATCCCTTGCTCAAGTAGGAAACCCCTATCTATACCATTTTAAACAAAAGGTTGTCTGAATGATATTTTGATGTTCCCAAATGGTCCAAGAGGGTTAAAATATCCATAAATCAATTTCTTTTTCCTATAGATTTCAGAAGTGAAGTATTTCAGGGTTGCTGGTTATAATGGTAAAGGTTCTCCTTGCACATATGTGCTAGTCATTCCCGACTCTAGGGGGCAGTGTTCATCTCTGTTTCGAAGCCGGAGAGCCAGTGCTGTCCGAAGACGTCTCTGTGGTCATGGGGCCTAAATGCCAATGACTAAATGTCAAAGGCACACGGAATGCTGTTGCCTTCCCACCAAGGTGGTTCCTATTTTTCTACTTGGATTTTTACATGCTTTCGAACTGCTAGGTTGTCAGAAGCTGGGAAAGTAACAAGAACTCACTCCGTTACGCAGTGCTAGGGATTCAAACCACCAAACTGCCAACCTTTCTGATCAACAAGCTCAGCATCTTAGCCACTGAGCCACCATATATATGCCGGTTATACACACAGCCAAATTAACAGCTAAAAGAAACAATTAAGTAAAAAAAATGTGAGACTTTTCATTTGTCAGTCATTATTAATCACATTGTCAGACCCTGTTAGGATATATAGTTAACGGGCAGTAAAACAGAGAGAAAATGATAAATCAAGGACAAGTCATCACAACCAAATCAAAAAGGCACTTTGTTTTCAGAAGCAGGCTGACTACCTGGCATTTGCTTTCTTTAGAATAAACCCCCTTGAACACAATGAGATTTACTTCTGCAGGTATTTCTGGAAAGGTGCTGTTAGTTATAATTTTTAATAGTTTAGGAAACAACCTGAAGTCTGCTGCGGATGCTGAATAGGTTCCTTGGATTCCATTAGAAGTGATGGATGCTTTAATATTTCTATTCCTGAAGGTCACTCGTTTATCTTCTTCTTCGGAATCCCTGCAGAAGCAATTAGAAGGAGCATAACAAGACAAAAAGGATGGAAAAAGACTTGGGAGAAAAAAATCGGAACTTTGATCTTATATATGTTGACAGCAGCAACGTTAGTGTATGCAGAAAAATGGAAGGACATTTTGATTCCCACCATGGACGAATGGCTACAGAAGCTGATGGACTTGGCAGAAATGGCTAAATTGACCATTTTGATTAAAGAAAAGAATATAAATTTATTATGTTGCCTCACAGAGACTTTATGCTTGAAGTGGGGAGAAAATGAAACTTTGATTTTGAGTTCTACCAATTACATTGATATATGTTTATAGAAACGGATAGTTTATATTATATTATTATGGAAAAGCAAAAAGCTGTGGTTTAATGTTAATGCTTTATTTTACTGCAACAGAGGAAGTCGGAAATAAACTTTTTTTCCTTTTCCCCAGTCCCTCCTCACTTCTCTTTCCCCTCCCCCGTATTCCTATTTACTTTTGTGTTTTGTATTTTATGTCAAGCTTACATCATAAATAACATTAATTAAAAATAACCATATAGCTGAAACAATGACATAATCAATAATAAAGATGCATCTCAGATGATTAAGATTAAAAATCTGATGAGGACTTCTGATGAATTAGACATCCCTTAAGGAGCAGGAATGGCATCACAGTTAAGATTAGTGACCAGAAAATGAATCCTGGCTGGTGAAATCTCTCCAGAAAGATTGTGGGACTGTGTACATCATTTTGGACAGCTGCTCCTTGCAAGTAGGCCACAGGAACTGAGGTTTTTGCAATCAGCTGGTGAATAGAGTGACTGGGAGTTGAGAGATTTCATTTGTGCCCACAATCATAATGTAGCCATTATGGACATAAAGTTCAGTTGAGGATCATTTCTTAATCACCTTCAGATTTACTTTGTTTTTTACTGCTGGGTCTCAGTTCAGCATGCCACCCCACTGCCAATGGAGCCTTTGAAAGAGCGAATGCAATGGTGGTCTCTGAAGCCTCCTGGGTCTAAAAACAGACCACATTCACACCTGTGGTCCCCCACACTTCTCCTCTCATGTATGCACGTGTGAACCCCCTCTGTGAGCAGCAGAGACCCAAAAATCAGCTGGCCGGTGCGAGGCAGGTGCACATGCACGGTGCAGCTGAGCCGGGCAATGGGCGACGGCTCGCATGCCTGCATCGAGGGCTCCACATGCCACCTGTGGCACGCATCCCAAAATTTCGCCATCATGGCCCTAAACTGTCTCTTTGTCAGGCCTGCAAGTCATCTTTTCTTGTGGACTTCAGGCATGCCACACGTTCTATTATTCTACTATGCATTTCTATTGTGGGAAAATGAGAGGGGGGATTGTACAGAGTTAGATGGTATGTAGCCATAACAAAATTCTTTCTTGAAAGCCAAGGTCACCCTTTGTCTCTACACCTCTGCATCTGACTGGAACTGGATGGATGGAAGCTGCCAGCATGGCAGTGGAAGATTGGACCATGTGATGGACTTATAGATGTGGGGGCAAGATCTTGAACTTTCAACTGGGTGGAAAAAGCAGGAAGCCTTCAGATGTACCAACATGGATCTCTTAATAAATTGGAAATTTAAAGAATCATTTGCCTCGGACTCTTATTTAATTTTGGATGCTATTTGGAACCCTGACACTCTTTAGTTCCTCAACCTGGATTCAGGGACTTCCTGGCAGGGAAAGAAATGTGGACAGTATTTCTTAAAAGCAGATCCCAAAAAGGATTTATTTAATGAAGTATATAATATCATACACATCTTGTTTCATGATTGTTTTAACTGTCTGAATCAACAGAGAGAATTTTTCTGTTATGCAAACTTTTCAGCAGACCTAGGTAGCCTCCCATTCTGTCTAATAAATATGAGACACCCTGGGTTAAAATTTAAAAAGCCAGCATTTGCTAAGCAGTGTGCACTTCAGATCTTCTGTGTTAATTCATTTGTTAATCTGCATATAGTTTTTGTATGTGGTCATCATGTCTCCACAAGATTTGGTACGCAATTTGTATTTATCTAATTGCTAGGAGAAATGGCTTAGTTGCATAACCCAATACCATGAGGACAACAGTCTAACTAAATTTAGAAAGTGAACTTCAAAAGAAACCACAAAATAGAAGTATAAAAGGAAGTATGGAATTGATTAAACATGAATTGGTTATATTTGAAAAAAATGGCACAGTCTATAAAAAAAGCAAAACAAAATTTCTTTGAGAATGCAAATAAACCGGGGCGGTGGCTATCCTATAGGCTGAGGAAGCAGAAGCAAGAGAATTGGATCAATAAATTACAGGATGAAAAAGGTGAGATCTGCTATCAACTAGAGGAAAAGAAAAGGATTACCCAAGAGTTCTATGAACAATTATATAGAGAAAACTGAGGCTATACAAAGGAAGGAATACTACAATATCTGGAAAAGTCAGAACTGCCAAAGATACCAGAGGAAATAAAAGATATGCTCAATGAAGAAATTAAAACATCAGAGATAATTCCTTACATCGTTCATCCACACAGATCAAAATGGATTCCTCCCCAGAAGACAAATTAAAACAATATGAGAATTATGCTGAACATTCTCAAATATTATGAAGTACATAATGAAAAACAGGTTGCACTATTTTTTCTCAATGCCCAAAAGGCATTTGATAATGTGAACTGGGAATTTTTGCATCAACAATTGGAACACATGGAATTTGGGGATGAATTTATAAACACGATTAGAGCAATATATACAAATCAAAAAGCCAAAGTAATAATTAATGATGAATTAACGCAAAGTATAGCAATTCAGAAAGGTACAAGACAAGGTTGCCCTCTATCCCCACTGCTATTTATATTAACCTTAGAAGTTCTAGCTAGGAATGTACGTAAAGAGGAACAGATAAAGGGACTAGAAATCAAAAAGGAACAATTTAAGTTACAGGCTTTTGCGGACGATCTAGTTTTCGTGTTAAAGGATCCTATAAAGTCTAGTATGAAACTTATTGAGGAATTGACAGAGTATGGGAAAGTAGCGGGTTTAAATATAAATATGACAAAGACTAAAATGCTGGTTAAAAATATGACATCAAAATCAAAAGAGGAGTTAACAAAGAAATTGGGTATCCAAACTGTCAAAAAAGTCAAATATCTAGGTATACATTTATCTGCGAGGTGTGTGTCCATCAAAGAAGATAACTATACTAATTTGATCAATAAAACTAAGAAAGACTTAGAAAGGTGGAAAAACCTACAATTGTCCCTGATGGGTAGGATCGCAGTCATAAAAATGAATGTATTACCAAAATTTCTTTTCCTATTTCAGAATATTCCCATTAAATTAGAAAAAGGTTTTTTTTAAGGATTTGAATCAATTGGTTTCAAAATTTATTTGGCAGGGAAGAAAACCAAGAATAAAACTCAAGGCTATGCAAGACACTAAAGAAAAAGGATGATTTGGTGTACCAGATTGGGAACTTTATTATACTGCGGCCACTCTAACATGGTTAAAAGAATGGATAATGTTGAGAAATAAAAGATTACTCAAATTGGAAGGTCATGATCTCCAAGTAGGATGGCATGCCTTCCTTTGGTATGAAAAAGGATCGGCACACAAATATTTCAATAGATACTACATTAGACAGTCCCTGTTATTAATATGGAACAAAATTAAACACGACCACTATACTAAAACACCCATTTGGCTATCTACGATGGAAGCATACATACATCCAAATTTAATTATTATGGAAAATATAGTTACATATAAAGAGTTATTGAACAGACAGGGAGAGATCAAAACTAGATTAGAATTGGCATCACAAGGAGTACAAGTAGAATGGTGGTCCTAATTAAAGATACAATCAAGGTGTGCACAGGATAGGAAGAAGGAAGGTACTGCCAAAGATTACACAATATTAGATAAACTTTTGATACAGACAGAAAACAAGCTGATCAAAATGTTGTACAGATTTTTGTTGGAATATAAGCTAGAGGAGGAACATGTCAAAGAAACTATGGTTGCCTGGGCGAAAAATTTCGGTGATAATGTGGAATTGGCTAAGTGGGAAAAACTTTGGATACTTGATCAGAAACTAACATTGGCTACAGCGTATTAAGAAAATCTTTATAAGATGTTCTACAAATGGCATCTCCCCCCAGCACAGCTCTCCAAAATGTTTAAAAATCTGGCCCCAAATTGTTGGAAGTGTAAAAAAAAACACCAGGCACTTTTTATCGTATGTGGTGGACGTGCAATGAGGCAAAAAAATATATTGGAAAATGATTCAATCATAGTTAGAACAAATGGTGGGAGACCAAATCTTGTTTAAACCAGAAATTTTTCTCCTAGGTATAATACCGGAGAGGCTTAAGAAAGATACACTTTATCTAATTATGCATGTACTAACTGTGGCGCGCATAACCTATGCACTATATTGGAAAAAAGAAAATAACCACCAGAGCTAAATATAATCAGAAAAGTGTTGGCCTGTGTGGAAGCAGATAGGCTCACTCTTGAACTTAAAAATAAAGGGGAATCAGAATATTTTGAAGTCTGGAACAGATTTTATGATTGGTATAAGACAAGGTGACAAGACTTGAACAAACTGTATATATTGTGATTGGACAGAAGGATAGACAATGTACTAAGTAGGCTAATAGTTAATGGTTGAGACTAATTGTGTATAATGTGAATGTATGGTCACTTCGACTTCGCGGCACTGCATTGTTTTAAATGTAAAAATAATAAAAATATATTTTAAACAAACCAAACAGTCTAACTGTATCAGTTTTGGACTGCAAAATTCCAAACAACTATTATACATATATATTAAATCTAAGTCTTTACTAACGTGATAACAAATCCATTTGGATTTTTTGTACTCAGATCTTACATCCACAGCTAAATCAGGTGTGGCACTGGGAGATCTCCCACTCTATTAGGAGGAAACAATGAGAAAGGAGAAAGGAATCCAGCCCAGGCCATGGAATCAGTTTACTCTTACTACTCTTAAATAATAGCGAAATTAATTTTCTAATTTCAATCACACAGTATAAAATATTACGAAATCCGCTTTTTTTTTCATTTCCATTTTTTTCCATTTAAATACAAAATTGAGGATGAACCGCTCTGAGAAAACTCTAAAGAAAATCTTCAATATTTTATTCATGTTATAAGCGATTCTCAATCATCAAGGCCATGGTTGTTCCACAGGTGGTTTTTCCAAAAAGCAACTGGATTTTCTTTGCTTTTTATCCCTTGGAAAACATTTCATTTCTCATCCAACAAAAAGATGAAGAAGCTTCTTAGATGAGAAGTAAAACATTTTTCAAAAGAAAAAGAAAACAAGTCCAGTTGCCTTTTGGAAAAAGCACCATCGGGACCTTGTTCCATTAATACCTTGACTTTAGTTGAATGGCCTCTACAGCCAATTTACTTTAGGAAAATGAGGAGTCCAATCACAGAGCTCACAGACTTACTGTATATAGCTGTAATGGCGAACCTATGGCACATGTGCCGGAAGTGGCAGACACAGCCATCTCCCCGGGCACGCGAGCTGTCGCCCGTTGCTCTTCTGGGATCCGGTGTGCTGGCTGGCTGTCTTCACGCATGTGGGAGCGCTGGAAACCGGAAGAGCAGCTGCCCAGTGTACATGCCCACAGTGGGAAGATGATCTTCCAGTTTCCAGCATGCACATATGCACTAGCCATATGCACTAGCCATGGTCTTCTCAAGCACATGCACACCAGAAATTGGCTGACTGGTGTGTATTTGCACGCTGGAAACCGGAAGATCATCTTCCTGGTGCGCATATGTGCACCAGGCCGCTGCTCTTCCCGTTTACGGCATGTGTGTGCTCCCGTTTTGGCACTCGGTGCTGAAAAGGTTCGCCAACACTGATATATAGAATAAAACCAAGTGAAATGCCACATGTTGTAACAAGGGAAAGCAAAGTCAGCACTTACTTTTCATCCTGGCACCAAAATTTGTTGATGATAAAGGTAATCATTGCCAAAACCAAAAACACTGAAACAGCAATTACACCTTGTTGCCATGGCTCAAGCGTCCTGGTAACTGTGAAGAAAAGGAATTAATGCAAGATTATGGTAAATATGCATTTTGTGGAGGGCTTAGTGCTGTCTGAGCTTGTTGTTTGCTTGCAGTTGTTTCATTACTTAACCAGGTAACATCATCAGTGCTAGTGAGAGTGGGGTTTGCTTCCAGTTTATATACAGTAGCTTGGCTGCCATTTTTCAAGTGCCCTTTGGGCAAATCCCTAGCTAAACCAATGAATAAACGGAAGTGAGGAAAGTAATCTCTTGTCCTACCTGCCCAAAACATTATATTATAGATGGCATGTTGAAACCTATAGAGCAAATTTTTGACAAATCTCTTTCTGAAGAAAATGGTTTGTTTCTTTTGCAACATTGTGATTAATTGACCCAGCCCAGTTGTGTTTTGCTGTCAATCTTTCTCAGGAAAAATGCCCAACCTTTGCCACACCTTGAAAATATTTTTTTCGTTTAAGCTGACGCCTACTGCTTCAGTGACTCCATTCAACCACCTCATTCTCTGTCGCTCCCTTCTTCTTTTGCCCTCAATCTTTTCCAGCATTAGGCTCTTCTCCAGTGTGTCCTTCCTTCTCATTAGGTGGCCAAAGTATTTGAGTTTCATCTTCAGGATCTGGCCTTCTAAAGAGCACTCGGGGATGATCTCAGTTTCAAAAGTGGTGATGATAATTTGGAAAACAGACCTGATTTGCCAAAAGTGATTCTAGTGCTCTCGGTCTTAATTTTTGTCTTCTCTAAAGCAAAAGTGTACGCATCTTTTTTTGGGGAAATTTTTTTTCCATGTCCTGATGGCATTTTCATTATTGCTGAGTGTTGGTGCAATAAGGATATACACTTACTCCCTGCTCCTTTTGAATTTAAAAGCCTCTCTGCCTTGGTTTCCATTTTGTATAAAGCCCTAACTAAGACTTTTAAAATCTAAACCAGGTATGTCCAATCCTGGCAACTTTAAGACTTGTGAACTTCAACTCCCAGAATTCCTCAACCAGCCATGGAATTCTGGGAATTGAAGTTCATAAGTCTTAAAATCCCAAGGTTGGACACCCCTAAACATTCTCAGCTATAGATGTGCTTTTTATAGCTTTTGAATACATTTACTTGGTTAAGCACTCCAATTTTCTAAACTGTGGATACTGAGCAATTCACACAGGGTCTCTTCAGAACTACAGTCAAATCTCTGAGGATCTAAAGCAGTATCAGCTTCCCCTGCACTCAGTTTTAAGAAAATTGAGAGAATTGTCAGAAGATGAGGAAGAAAAGTGCATACTAGTAATTCTTTTCTGTTATCAGTAGTGTCGTTCTGAGTAATCCTCAGTAATCCTGAAACTTCGGAGGAATTCTAAAAGCAAATAAAAGCTCTACCTCTGTTAATATAGGAGCAGATTGTTCTGTCATAGTTAATGCTAGACTTGAATAACCAATGGAAAGCAGTCCAAAGTCCTCTCTTTATTCTGCAGCTTGCCTTTATTTTTAAAAATAGAACTGTATTTTACTTTTTTTTACATTGTTAAAAATAGGGGATTAGACTTTAGTTCAATTTGGTGAGATCCAATTCAGAAAAGGTAAGCAGTAGACTTGAAAGCCCTGGAAAAGCCGGGTACTAAAAAGCTCAGAACGTAATGTACCAACAGTAATTAGGCAGATAAATGGATTTTCAGATGAAATAGATTTTTCCCCCCTTCGTGGCTTTGGAAAGTCATCCTTGTGCACAAGCGTGAAAGGGAAAAGAGCTCAGTGTCCTTAAAGGTAGTCTTCATTTGTAGAATTATAAACTAAAAACAAATGGAAGAGTCATCTATTTTATTCCCCATCAGTCATTCTGCATCCTGTCTCAGACAATTCTAAGAGATTGCTCAGTAACTTCTACGTAATGTAAAACAACCAAAGAACAAATAGAGAAAAGATGTGCCAAATTAGAGGCATTTGGAGAACAAATATGTTTGTTTTAATAAACTACACCTGAAAGGAAGCAAGTTCTGCCAATTCCTGATAAGGCTACCCTCATGTCTTCAAGTGTGGCACAAGAATGAAATTTTGCTCAGCATATTGATCCAATAATAAAGTTTCATCTATCTGATTTATTGATTGATTGATTGATGTTGAGTCTCTAGAAAGAGTGCAGAGAAGAACAACAAAGATGAT
Source organism: Natrix helvetica (assembly GCF_964273705.1). NCBI lineage: Eukaryota > Metazoa > Chordata > Lepidosauria > Squamata > Natricidae > Natrix > Natrix helvetica. The sequence continues at coordinate 114,009,927 of NC_138549.1, read as the reverse complement.
TAGGGTACTGGAAGCTAAAACATATGAAGAATGGTTGCAGGAACTGGGTATGTCTAGTTTAATGCAAATAAGGACTAGGGGAGACATGATAGCAGTGTTCCTACTGCTCTACTCTATTCTATTCTACCCTACCCTACCCTACCCTATCCTATCCTATCCTATCCTATCCTATCCTACCCTGCAGTTGTTTACAGCCCAGAACTTTTACCTTAATAATAATTGACAACTCTGAAATATATTGTTGGATGTTGCAATGAGCCAAGGTCCATTGATAAAAAAAATTGCATTTGGTGGCCAAATCTGACATCATGACGAATGTTTCAGACATGTGTTATTTCTTTTACAAGAAACAGCTACTGGAACCCTATCTTCCCGCAAGAGTCCTACCAATACCTCTTTCCTTTAACAACAGTTCATTAGTGTTATCATTTCTAGGATACAAACATATTGGACAATGAAGCAAAATGATACAAAGACATCTTAAACTATTGTCTGCCCTCCAGAAAGCATTTGGGAATCTTCATTGTCTGCCTCTGTTTGCTGCCATTTCATGATCATCCAGATTTTTTTAAACCAAAATATGGTAGCTCTAAGATAATCAATAAGAAAATGTTGCTGTCTCTATATTATGTGGATTAATTAATATTCAGCACAGTGTTTTCAATCTTATTGAGTTGGCTGGGGAATTCTGCAAGTTGAAGTCCAAACATCTTAACATTACTGATGTTGAGAAACATGGATTTAGGGTAACATGGCTGCCGATTTACTTCCAATTTCAATTCAAGGTGCTGGTTGTCACCTTTAAAGCCCTTCATGGCTTGGGACCAGGTTATCTGAGGGACTGTCTCTTGCCGGTCACATCTACCCAACCCATCAGAACAGGGAGGCAGGGAATGCTGCAAGTCCCATCCCCTAGGGAGATACACCTGGTGGGATCCAGAAGAAGGGCCTTCTCCGTGGTGGCTCCCTCTCTCTGTGACATCATTCCCCCAGAGATTAGAATGGCCCCCACTCTAACACTCTTCTGGAAGGCACTGAAGACCTGGTTCTGCCAGCTGGCCTGGAGAACCCAGAGCAGGATGGAGCCCTTTAAATGGCTCATGTGATCTGCTATCATGGCATGGGGAGTGGAGGCCGGGCGTGTATGATTTTATCGTATTATATTATATGAATTAATTTGATTATTTTTAATTATTTATATTGTTTTTATATTCTGTACGCTGCTTGAGTTGCCATGGGCAAATAGGCGGCAATATAAATTCAATAAATAATAACAATAACAACAACAACAATAATATGAACAATCTCAATAAAATTTACTTATTACATTCCTTTGAGTTAATATACATAAAAATACCAGAACACAGATAGTAGAAAAGAAAAGAAAAACTCATATATACTAATGAACATCAAGTTTCATAAGACTCTGAACACAGGGCTATCTAATTGTTAAGAGTGTCATCCTATATTCACTAATTCAGGAATTTCACTGAACCTACTGGGATTTACTTCCAAGTAAACATGAACAGGATTGCAAAACCATTCTGAAACATTCCCATGGGCTCACAAAGCCAATCTACTTAGTATTTTCCACAAGGCTGAGTTACTTTTTTACATGTGCAACTCTACTGTTTTAAATGTGTAACCCTTTAAACCCTGGTTAAGAGTTACATATTACCATATGGGTTCAAAAAGGAACCCATCAACCATGAGGGCTAAGAAAATATTCTAGGCAATCTGTGGATGATAAACTTAGGAAATGGAATTGTGAACCCCGAGAATTTGATGCAAATCGTATTTCTAAATAAAAGGCCAAAGGCAAGATAGATGACACAAGAGAAAGGAAGCATTCCAATAAGGTAAAATTAAATAAGCTGCAGAAAAATTCTTTTTCGATTTGCAAAAATAGGACTCACCTATACATATCGATCCATCATTCTGTACCTTTTGGGGCAAGCCATGATATGCACAGAGGATAAACATGCTAAGCAATGATCAGTAAACAAAATTAAAAGCATGATCACAGTTGACACCACTTTGCAATTGTCATCTCGTTTTCCAGTAAGTCTCACTGAATTTATTGTTTCTTACGAATTAATATGCACAGGACACACTACAACATGATGAATATGGCTGTAATGTTTTACCTAGTTTCCTGAGATGAAACCCTAATAAATCTAAATGAACCTATTTAGAGTTCATTTGCATATACAATGGCCAGATCAGAGCCCTAACAAGACTCATTAGCTGCACTGGCTGCCTGTGGCTTTTCGGGTGCGTTTCAAGGTGTTGATTGTCATCTTTAAAGCGCTCCATGGCTCAGGACCTAGTTATCTGCGGGATAGCATCCTACCCCACACATCCCTGAGGCCAATCCGCTCTCACAGAGAGGGACTCCTCCGGGTACCATCCGCTAAGCAATGCGGGCGGGCGGTGCCCAGGAGTAGGGCCTTCTCTGTGATGGGCCCAACCCTCTGGAACGACCTCCCCCCCGATATTAGAACTACTGTTGATCTCCGCTCCTTCCGTAAGAAACTCAAGACCCACTTGTTCAAATTAGCTGGCCCGGCCCAATGGTAATTGTAATCAGAAATATAGTATAATTTAATCCTGACCTTCCTGGATGGCATTTTAAATTTTGGGGTTTTTAAATTGGTTTTAATTAGAACTATTTTTAACTATCGCTAGTTTGGTTATTGTACGGACTGTATGTGTAAGTTGGTTTGTCTGGGTTTTGTGTTTTGCCTTGTTGTCCTATTGTATATTTATTGTCTGTACACCGCCCCGAGTCCCTTCGGGGAGAGGGGGCGGTTTATAAATTAAATAAACTCAAACTCAAACTCATTAGAAAATAAGTTCCTATTCATCTTGTTTTTGAGTAAATATGCCTAAGATTATTTTTTTATGAATCACATTGCTCTCTTTTTTTTCTCCAATAAGTTTAACATTGGATTTTTCATTTTCGGGGACTAGTACAAACTTCCATTAATTATCAGCTATTTTATGTGTGTGTTAATGAAGGTATTTTGTGTTTAAATCAATGAGAACCCAGCAGTGTAAATATTTAAAAAAATCATTGAAATGAGAAGATATATGACCTTGTTTATTCACTGAGCTAAGGTGCAATGTGATATTGATATATACAGTTTGCAACTCTGGTTTCTGACTTTGTATGCAATGGGAATTCAGATATAGTCTTCCATTCACTTTCATGAATGTGAATAACTAATGTTAACTTTAGTAGCTTTTCAAAAAGAGAAGCATAAAAATGTCTAATGCTGTCAGTTTTAGGCCCCCATAAGCTGCCTGTTATAGACCTTTGATGAACAAGAGGTTAATGGAATGCACCCATTCATGTATAATATGCAGGATTTTATAGAAGACATATCAAACTTAAAATTGGTGGTCAAATGCCAAAGAAGATAGGACTTCAGTCCACCAAGTGAAACTTTTACTCCACCATTAAAGATATAGGAATTCTTCTTGTTTTGCATCTGGCCATTATAAAGTATAAAAAAGTAAAGATCACCTTTGAATCAAGAAGAACAGCAGGTGACTACTGTACATGGATAAAAACATACATGTTTCTTGGCAACAGGACAAAAGTGGTTTCGATATTACTTTCTTCTATTGTGTTTTGTAAGTTCCCAGTCTACTTTACAGAGCAAGGAACATAAAAATGTCATTAGAACGTCTGGTTTTTCAAGTGTCATTAAAAAGAGAAATACTTGGGTGGGAAATAGACAGATTAGAGTTTATCTGATAAATTATTATTTAGAATACTTCCTAGATAACTTTAAAGAAAAGACTCTTGTTTGATTAAGCAATCTTGAAATCTCATTCATTTGTGTGAACTTTGAACTGGCTTAATAAGCATCTTGCCCACCAAAGAACTATGAATTTCTAGACCACAGTCTATCTAATACATATATAAAGGGTTTCTGGCAGGGGATTGGCTACACTTTACAAGAATAGGGAAGAACGTTTTTGAAAATCAAGTGACTCAGCTTATCCAGAGTGCTTTAAACTAAAACTGGAGTGGGAGGGAAACAAAATTTTAAGATCTAATCCAGAGCATAAGCCTCATGGCAATCAGCCAAGTGGTAAAAAAAAGAAGGGGGGGAACTGAAATACAAAATAGGAGATATAGGAAACAAACACAGGACTCAAATGCCTATCCTACCGGTTTAGCAACCAGTTCACAGGAAAACAGCTGAGGCGCAGCAATACACTCTGCCATGCCTATCAGCTGGGCTAAAAAACAAGGAAATATATGTAGGTATAGCCCAGGGTCGAGCGGATCAGCAAACTGCTGTGGACATGGTATCCTTGGACTTCACTAAGGCATTTAACAAAGTAGTCCACAGCCTACTTCTTTGTAAGATAGAAAAAAAATGTGAACTAGACAACATCAACACCAGATGGATTCATAACTGACTGATCAACTGCACTCAGCATGTAGTTCTTCAGTGGAACTACATCTACATGGAGGGAAGCATGGAGTGTATCCCAAGGTTCTGTCCTAGGTCCAGAACTCTTCAACATCTTCAATTATTATTTAGATGACAGAATAGAAGGGAAACTTATCAAATTTGCAGACAACACCAAGCTGGGGAGAATAGCCAACACGTTAAAAAACAAAAGAACCCTACAGACTTGAAAACTGGACCCGATTCAACAAAGTCCAATTCAGGGGTGATAAAAATAGGTTTTATACTTAGAGAAGAAAAACCAAATCCACAGGTGTAGAATAGGTGGTATGTGGCTCAACACATGAGACAATTGTAGGAGTCCTAATGGGCATCCACTTGAGCAGGAGCCAGTGATGTGCTGCAGCTGCAAAAAAAGCCAATGCGGTACTAGGCTGTATCAACAGAAGAATAGTATCAAGATCAAGTGAAGTATTAGTACCGCTATATATTGCCTTGGTAAGACTACACTTGTGTCCAGTTCTGGTCAACACGAGACAAAAAAGATTTTGAGACAGCAAAATATGTTTTCCTTCCTTCCTTCCTCTCTCCCTCCTTCCCTTCTTTTTTCTTCCCGCCTTCCTTCTTTCCTTCCTTCCTCCCTCTCTGTTTCCCTTTTCCTTTTTTTATTTTTTTGCTACACGTCATATTGAAAAGAAGAAATCCCCTTTGCCTTTTTTTTCAATAAGTGGAACTAAGAGGGCAACATTAGTGGGAAGAAGAGTAATGGGCACTTTCCACCTGGTATATTCTCAGTCCTGGCTGCAAAGTTTTCTACTACTGAGCCTTAACTTGTTCTATCCAGATAGAGATTGTTAAAAAGTTATGGAACTACAATCTGGGAAATCTTGTCATTTTTATTACGATAAGTACATTATTTCCATGTAAATTTGACAGATAAATTACATCACCTAACAAGATGAGAAACCAGTGTCTGAACTCATCCTTCTTCAAACAATTCCTTCGTGTTACAGGATTTCTTTCCCCAGAAGCATCAGTGTCATTTGGAAATCCTGTCATTACTGCATGCAAATCAATCATGTTTCAGATAGTCATCACACAGGATTGCTCTGGATTTTCCCAGCTTATGACATTTGTAGCTTATGCCCGCTCTTCATTTACATGTTTACTGTGCCAGCCTTCTTTGGCTCACAATTAACTCAGGGCCAGGAAATAGGTTTTATTTTTTTAGCTTCAACAAGTAATCTCACATGTGCTCAACCGATTCCCAGAAGCGTATATTTATATCTTCCATCTATTGTAAGTTTATTTCATTTTACATTATGAAAACCTTTATTCTTCCAAGTTGCAGGACAGATGCACCTAGACTCTGCCTACCCAGAAGTTATGGCTGCTAAATATTGAATGTCTACTGAAATTATTTCAAAATTTGTATCTCTGCGTATGCGTTAGCATCTTCAATGTTATGCAACCACGTATTTTTTAGGATCTGTTTCCTCTTTTGTTTTTTCAAAACAGGAAACGCAATTCTAGTAATCTTGGATTTAAAAGCCAGGTAAAACATATCCACAATGGAGAAAGAAATAAAGCAGGCATTATAATGTGCTGTAATTTGTTTACTCAAATAACTCAATTTGAGTTATTCGTTTAGCTTAAATAAGCCCTTCAAGCAATATAGGAATTCCTGGTAATATTAACCCCACAAAGTGCTAATTTTTACAGCTAAAAATAGAAAAGCAACAGACAAACCAAGAGGGAACTGAAGTGAAGAGAAGAAACTGTGTGAAGAAAACAAACACTTAAAAGAAACATGTAGAAGGAAACATCAAGCTGCCATACGCAACCTACCCAACTCAAAGCAAACATCTAAAATGGAATATATTACCTCCTTGGCAGTTCACAGGATCCCAAGCAGCAAAAAGGCAAAGGGTAACAAACAGAAAAGTTTTCATGCTGGTGGCATACAGACGTCACTTGCCAGATCAATAACTTATATTTGTTGGTGGTGGCAGAAGTAAAGTTACTCCTTCCCTGGAAAAGGCAAGAAAGCAATCTGTGCACTCACAGGATTGAAGGTGTTTCTATGCAGGACACGCCTAGATTAGCCTGTTAAATTATCAAACCATTATTTGGAGGTTGTCCCTCACAAACATTCCTGAACACTTTAGCTACCTAAGAAGAGAACAGAGTGATGTTTACCACTTCTCCTTTCTTCCTGCACAACTGGGAGATCTGTGGGTTGAGTTTTTGGCAGCTCCTTCATGGCTTGGAGAGAGTCCAGTGGGAAAAAAGGCGGAAGCATGTTAAGTATTTTGCAAAGAAGGGCTGAGAAACCAAAACTGCATGCTGTTGCAATGGCTTTGATATATAGGACAGCTCAAAGAACCAATGGAAATAAATCTTTAAAGAGGAATAAGAATTATTTTCTACAAACAAGAACTTCAGCAACTGCCCCAAGATATTTTTTGATTTATCACTAAAGCTAGAGAGCAGAATACATAGATAGGCACTCAACTTTTTTCATCTGTTTCGAGAAAGGAAAATGGACAAGAATTTCAGTTTTGGGAAATACATGCAGGACACCACTCTGTTCAGAGAACAGGAAAGGAATCTGACTAAGGGGAAGTTTGTTCAATGTGTCTTAATTATGTTGGCTTGGTGGATGCTGCATGAAATACCAATGGTATAAATTGGGAAGGTACTACAAAAAAAAATCAGAAGATTGGACATAGACATGCATTGAAACATACAATCCTGCCCTATACACAAACCTCTAACACCACCCAAACATGGATTGTTAAGTTTTTTAAAAAATATATTAACAAAGAGAGAGAAATGCACACTATTATGCCTTTCCAGAATGTTTGTTCATTCAAATAATTGGCATGTATGCTGTCTCATTTTTACCTCCATAAGACCATAAGGAAAAATTAGACTGAACTCCATGGTTGAATGGAAGTTTCTTGTCTAACACTCAGACCATTGAAAGATATCCTCTAATGATACAATTCAGTTTTTGATCACTGAATTTCAAAAAAGTGGGACCATGAACTTGGTAGTTAGCCCTCTAGAATCAATTTTCTTTAAGGCAGGCGTCTCCAAAATGGACTATAAATACCATTCATTCTACTCAATGTCCCTGCTGTTGGGCAGGAAGATAAAGAACCAAAGTTTACCATGAATGGAGAATGTGAGATTGGGAAGGCAGCTGTAACAACAGAAGAAAATGTACCGTAGTTTTTCTGCCCACTAATGCGTCAATCAGGCAAATGAGGCTATACATGGACAGGTGTGAGTTGTATTATTCCACTTGACAGAATTATACTTTATTTTATATTACCTGCAACAAGCAAGGCCTGGTTAGATGCAAATGAACTTATCCATTCCACTAGGAATTCTGGAAGTTGAAATCCACACATTTTAAAAGTTGCCAAGTTTGAGAAACACTGATATATAGACAATGTAGCATAATTTCAGCTGAAATGTGCCTATCTGATGTTGAAATAAAAAGGATAATTGTAATATTATATAGCAAGAAAGCTTCATTTTGAAGGGGATCATGTACATTTCAAAAGGAAATGGAGGGAGGGGTGAAGGAGGGAGGGAGACAGGAAGGAAGGAACTTGTTGATCATCATTTACAATTGTATTTATTTTGATTGGATTTCAACAATCTGAATATTGCCAATAAAAACTAAGTTTCCTAAATATATAAATATGTCTTAACCCCAATGAAGGAAATCAGTGTGCTTAAAGTTGGCATTAGTTATGGCTGAATTGCTAAACACAGTTAACTAAAATATAATTGACTTTTAATTTGATATTTAGAATTCTATTCTGTATCCAACACCATAAATTAATCAGGACACATTTCAGCAACATTACTTTTAGTGAGGCTTAATCATCTTTAATTTACCTGGACTAAACAGCCAATTCATGTACTTATGCTCAAATTTAAATTTAAAACTGTTGTAGAATAGAAAGACCATCACACTTATGCTGATGGCAAACCACAGACATTTGGTAGATCCATGATTATATACAGTATCTCTCCCCCATCCTCAAACACTCACACAGATACACACAGCTTTAAAGCAGTTACAATAAAGTTCAGTTTTGTGTGGATAATACAACATTAATCTATTACCCATCCTTGTCTGCATTTAGATTCCCACTTACCTCTATTTTAATGGCAACTTTGTAAGGTAAAAAACAGGCCTCATATTAAAAAGGGAATTACCTGCTTCTGCACTACATCATTTCCAAGTTTCATCCCAATCTCAGAACTCTTTGACTTTATACCAGTAAAGTGTTTAGTTTACTTTGTGGTCTTTGCACCTCATACAACAAAATTAGATGCCATCTTCAGTGTACATCATACCAGTGACGTGCGGTGAGGTTTATGGCTGGTGAGGCTGGTGACGTCATCAGGAAGGCGGGGAATGGGACGTGTGCAGGAGGCTGAGGCAACCTCAGCCTCCTGCACACGTGGTCCCATTCCCCACCTTCCTGAGTCAACATGAAGGGGACTGCGGAGCGCAAGCCGCGGGATCGCGGAGTGCGAGCCACAGTCCCCTTCATGTTGACTCAGGAAGGCGGGGAATGGGACTACATGTGCCTTTTCCCTTTTCCCTTTTTCTTTTCTTTTCATGATGAGAGCGGTGAGGCTCTGCCTCCCCTGTCTCCCCTGACCGCACGTCCCTGCTTCATACATAAGACTACTATAAAAATAAAACAAAAACACACATCATTCACATTCTGTAACAACTGAATTGAAAAACCCCTGATACTGCATTAATATTATACTATTCACTATACACCATAAGGTGATGCTGGTAGTCCTGGACTTACAACCACAATTGAGCTCAAAATTGCTGTTGTTAAGTAAGACATTTGTTAAGTGTGTTTGTCCCACTTTATGACCTTGCTTGCCTCAGTTGTTAAGTGAATCATTGCAGTTGATAAGTAAACAATATGGTTGTTAAGTGAATCTGGCTTCCCTATTGACTTTGTTCGTCAGAAGGTCTCAAAAGGTGATCGCATGCATGACCCTGGGACACAGCAAAGGTCATAAGTATGAATCAGTTGCCAAGCATCTGAATTTTGATCACACGAACATGCAAAAGTCGCAACTGTGGAAAAACAGTCATAGCTCACTTTTTTCAGTGCTATTGTAACTTTGAACAGTCACTAAATGAACTTTTGCAAGTTCAGGACTATCTGTACTTCAATTTTAGAAATGTGATTTCCTAAAACTAAACACTTGTACAATAAGATGCACTATTACCGTATTTTTCGGAGTATAAGACGCACCAAGGTTTTGAAGAGGCAAATTTTTTTAAAAAAGGTTTTGGACTCTGCAAGCCTCCCCCAAACAGCCCATTTTTCATGAAAACAGGCCTGTTTTTTTTTTAAAAAAGGGCATGTATCGCCTTTAGGAAGCTTGTAGAGTGCTCCGGGGGGGGGGCAATAAAGCCCGTTTTCTGCTCATTTCTGCCCTCCCCAGCCCCCAGGAGCTCTCTGAAAGCCTCCTTAAAGCTGTGCATGGCCATTTTGGTGAAGGGGGCAGAGTTTCGGGAGGCAAAAAATGCTGTATTCAGTGTATAAGATGCACCCAGATTTTCAGCCTGTTTTTTGAGGCCAAAAGATGCATCTTATACTCAAAAAAATACGGCATATTGTTAACCAGAGGAGGATGTCAAGAGATAATCCAACCTTCCTGAAGCAGCTTGAGAATTCAGAAATTCATATGTTTTCTTTCAAAATCTTTCAGGTTGAGACAACTCAATAAGAATCAAATTATAGCTGTCCCTAAAGGTAGCCTGTGGTTAAACTGTTTTCTCTGGGAGATACGCTTTAGCCATTTCTTGACAAATCTACAAACGGCAAGGGTGAGCACAAATGCCACCAAGGGTGGAGGGGCCTTCCAAGCATATAGTTGCAATTAGGAGGAGATCACCCATTCCATCTGAGGTTAACCTAGATAGTGGAACAAGGGCAGAAAATGCTCCCGTGGCTAGCTCCTGTGACAGATTATCACTTTCATGTGACTTCCCAGGCTAGCTGCCTGGCAACTTATCAGCAAATGCAGCTTGCACTCAGAAATATGCTCCCATCTTTGCCGTCAATTTGAAGCGGGGTGAAGATTAGGGACAATGGAACACTCCATTATTCATTCTGTTTGATGTCCACTGGGTACCAGAGGTGGCCACCTGCAATTAGCCTTTTCCACCCTCCAAATTCCAAATTGGGAATGTCTTTCAGATAAATCCTCTGGGCGCAAACGCTCACTCAAATGAATGGATATGACTTGTTATGCAGTGATTCTAGCATTTCTGTGACTGACTGACTAACTGGCTGATTATGTGCCATCAAGTCAGTGTCAACTCTTAGCAAGAACGTAGATTCCCCCACTCCCCACCCCCAGAACACATCTCTATAGCATGAGGAATATATTTGTCATATATGAAATGAAAAAGCTAACATTTCTATAGAGAACTGAAGACTGGTGCTTTGTGCCAAGCACCTTACTTCTATGACAAGAGCCAACTGAGTAATGTATTTATTCTTACAAAATGTGACTTGAATAAGTACCATGCTGTTACTGCTTCTCTATTTATTTGTTTTTTTGTTTATTTATTTATTTCATTGTTTCAGCGTATGTGCTGCAATTCATTATTCTTATCCATGGAATTACCTGCTACAGTCCAGGATAATTTTCTTATGCTGCATATTAAAGTTCTCTGTTGATTGCAACCTATTGCTGAGAGCACCATGGTGGTGCAGTGGTTAGAAAGCAGTATTGCATGAACCTTTTTTGGCTCACGTGCCATAAGTGGGGGGAGCGCAGGAGGGTCGTGTGTAGACGTGCCGCACCCATAATGCAATGCATGACCCCCCCAGTGCACATGCGTGCACTACAGATGTGACCCCCCCCATTTTTGCATGCTTTTTTGCCCTCCTCAGGCTCCAGAGGCTTTATAGGAGCCTGGGGAGGGTGAGAACAGCCTCCCCCCCCCAGAAGCCCTCCGGAGGCTTCAGGGACCTTCAGGAGGCTTCCCTGAAGTCTCCGAAGCAGTCAAAATGACTCTCCGAGCAAACCGGAAGTCACTTCCGGTTTGCTCGGAGGGTCGTTTTAAGCGCTCCGAAGGCTTCAGGGACCGTCAAGAGGCTGCCCTAAAGCCTCTGGGGCACTCAAAATGACCCTCTGAGCAAACCGAAAGTCCGTTCCTGAACTTCCGGTTTGCCCGTAGGGCCGGTTTTTTGCACTCCGGGGGCTTCAGAAAAGCTCATGAAGCCTCCGGAGGGCCTCTGGGGGGGGTCAGTGGGGGCTCTTTTCGCCCTCCCCAGACTCCTATAAAGCCTCTGGAGCCTGGGGAGGCCGAAAAATGGCTTTAAAAAAGGGTGAACTCAGCTGGCCAGCTGGCAGGGCAGCGCCTTGCGTGCCCTGACAAATGGCTCCGCGTGCCACTTGTGGCACGTGTGCCATAGGTTCGCGATCACTGGCATAGGATATTTACCGTAATTTACACGCATCAAAACATCATCTTACTTATGTCTGCTTTTTGTAACATTGAGTTAGATACAATATAAAAATCTTAATTCTGCCCATGGTCCTTCTGACTCTGGTATTTAGAGAGAGGGGAGGAGGGAGGGAAAGTAAGAGGGGGAGGGGGAGAGAGAAAGAGAGGAGGGAGGAGGGAGGGGAGGGAGGGGAAGGGAGGGAGAGGGAAGGAGGGGAAAGAAAGAGGGGGAGGGCGAGAGGGCGAGAGAGGGGGAGAGAGAGGAGGGAGGGAGGGGGACAGAGGGAGGGAGAGGGAGAAGGAGCGGGAGAGAAAAGGATACACACACACACACATATACATATACATATACATATACATATTCATACATACATACATACGTGTGTGTGTGTGTGTGTGTGTGTATGTGTATTCAAGCATGCACAGACACAATGTTGTGAACAGAATGTACCTAATCTAGTGATCAAAGGTCTGTAATTTAATTGCTTGCTTAATTTCCTGGAGTTAGAGAAGGAAAAGAAACCACATTTTGTGGAAAACAACTATCTAGGAAAGTAAGGAAAAATTAAATGTATAATTTGTAATCAAATATTACATAGCTTCTTTTTTTTTTGCTAACTGAAATTACCTTCTGCTAACCCAGCTAGGTTCATATATGAATTCTATTCCTTTCAAATGCTAAATCCCTAAAAGGCACCGACTTACGATTACAAATTCATAGGCATCTTTCCCAGGAGCTGGAATTGTTTTGTCCCATAATAACCTCCATAATGAGATCTTAATAGAAATTCACGAACAGCCAGTGGTGAAGCTTCATTAGCCAAAGAGAAAAGACAAGGAGAGGCAGCGGTGGTTCCCTAACCACTCTAGGGAAAAATTAATTCAAATTACTTCATGAAGTAACAAGCCCAGATAATGTGCTCCTTTGCAGGATTACTGTTTTTGCACATTCTAATGTGTTTGTAGATTACATTGCTGTATTTAATCCCACAGTGGACCACAGCAACAAGACTGGGAAGAAATAAGATCACTGCCTTCTCGAAACATTTACTGTAACATGACTGGGTTGAAAATGAGGTGTGGGAGACTGATTCAGTGCTTATCTGTTTCTCTGCCAATGTGTTCAAGAGCCTTGATTTCCAGGAATGGGAGCACTGCAGTCAAAGAGGAAAGAAGCTTCATGCATCTATTTGTTATAACTGAGTATGACTCACGAGGAAGACATTTTGGTCTTCCAGTAACTTTTAATTGTGATCTTGAATCAGAATCAGAATAGAGGAAGGGACCTTGGCTGTGGTCGGATTCAAAAAGTTTTACTACCGGTTCGGTGGGCGTGGCTTGGTAGGCATGCTGTGGCTTGGGGTGTGTGGCAGGGGAAGGATACTGAAAAATATCCATCCCCTCCCCACCCCACTAACCTGCTTTCCAACTCTGTTTCTCCTACGCGAGGCAACAAAAGAAGACCCAGCTGATCAGCTGGGACTCAGGAGGAAGTGAATAGATGGGGGTGGAGCCAACCAGAGGTTGTATTTGTCAGTTCTCCAAACTACTCAAAATTTCCGCTGCTGGTTCTCGAGAGCCAGTCAGAACCAGCTGAATACCCTAACCCTAACCACCTCTGGACCTTGGAGGTCTTTTAGTCCAGTCCCCTGCTCAAACAGGAGTTCCTATACCCTTTCAGACAAGTGACCATTCAGTCTCTTCTTAAAATCCTCCAGTGATGAAGCATCCGCAACATCTGAAGTCAAGCTGTTCCATTGGTTAATTGTCCTCACTGTTAGGAAGTTTCTCCTTAATTCCAATTCTCCTTGATTAGTTTCCATCCATTGTTTCTTGTCCTGCCCTCTGGTGCTTTGGAAAATAAATTTACCCCCTCCTCTTTGTGCCAGCCTCTCAAATACTGGAATACTGCTACCATGTCCTTCTTTTCTCTAGACGAGCCAAACCAAAATCCTCCAACCGTTCTTCATATGTTTTAGCCTCCAGGCCTTTAAACATCTTAGCTGCTTTTCTTTGCACTTTTCACAAAATCTCAACATCTTTTTTTTTAATGTGGTGACCCAAACTGGAGGCAGTATTCCAGGTGTGGTCTTACCAAGGCTTCATAAAGTGGTACTAATAAGCTAAAGGAAGACCTGTCCTTTGTTCCTCAGATTTAAAACATTCCAGAACTTTATATCTTTTTCATCCAATGAAAAAGAAACACATGAATGTCAGTAAGGTCAAGTATAATAGTATTCTCCCACATATTTTATTTGTATCCTTCCTTTGTTATTTTTATAAACACCTCGAGGTGGTGAACATACCCAACACACTTCCTCCTTCCTCCACAACAACAATCCTGTGAGGTGGGGTGGGCTGAGAGTAAATGACTGGCCCAAAGTCACCAGATGGCTTTCATCGCTAAGGCAGGACTTGAATTCATGGTCTCCTGCTTTCTATCTGGAATGTAGGACTAGACCAAATGTACGATCTGAGAATTACTATTTGAATGCCACATAACATGCATTTGGTCCTCAATGACCTGGTTGACTAGTAGTTTATCATTCATTCTTGAGATGCTGCCTTTCCTCTCCACCTTTAGCGAGGACAATGAAGCTCTTCTAGCACTTGCAGCTTAGTTTTCAATGCCATTCATCTTGGAATGACTGTTTTTGCGTAGACTCGCAGGCCTGGATGTAAGCAAGGCCATCAAGTAGTCAGGATGAAAACTTGTATAGTAGACCATCAAGTAGTCCACCTGGTTATCTGATCAGTGCAGAAAAAACACACATTGATCAGATAGATAAACAGGTAAGTGCTTGTTTCTGACCAAAGTAGGGGTGGGCTGCTGCGGTTCGCACGGGTTCGGGAGGACCTTTAACTAAGAATCTGCCCTGTTCAGAGAACCCGCAAATCCCACCCCTGGCTGACCCCACCCAGCCTGACCCCCATCCCACCCCACCTCTCCCAGGAGTCCCAAAGCGGACCTTTAGGATGTCAGGTAAGTACAGGGCCTGCGTGGATGCTTGGGGAGGATGAAAAATGAGCCTCCTGGAAGTACCGGAAGGCCAGAAACGGCCCTGTTTCCATTTCCCGCTTCCGGCCTCTGGAGCCTGGGGGAGGGCGTTTTTGCACCCGTGGAGGCTCAAAGAAAGTCTCTGACTAGGCCACACCCACCATGGACAATCATTGCTAAAATTTTTGAAGCCCACTCCTGGTCTAAAGTCTCTAGGGATGAAGCTACAAAGTTACAAACCCTGAGTTTTTTGTGTAGTGTTTTATTTTTTTTAGTAGAACCCTCAATAAAATAGGATGTAGTACAAGTTTCCAAAGACCACCATTTCTCTCCACTACTTCCATCCAAAGTCTGCTTTTGGACTTTGCGTTCTCTTAGGGTCTTCCCAAACTCTACACAGAGAGAGATATATATATAGAGAGACACACATGTACATATATGTAATGGTAGAAGAAAATATGTGTAGCTCAGGGTTGGGGGGCTGGGGGGGTCCTAGGGTTTTCTGAGCTTGGTTGTTTTCTTGGAGACATCTCATTACCAAATTGGGTAACATCATCAGTAGTAATATGAAATGGGGTTTTGTCTCATTTTATATACAAGTACTAGTATATACAATATTATATTATAGCATTATTATAGTACTATGGTATTTAGTGTTATAATGGTATAGTAATATTTTATAATATATATTAATATATAAAGTCAGAGCAAATCCCATTCTCTATACCAGCACTGATGATATCTAGTTTGGCAATTAAACATCTCCAAGGAAACAACGAAGCTCAGAGAGCACAAAGGACCCCACAAATATGTAAATGTTTTTTTTTCCTCTTCCTTGTTTCACTACATTTTAAAATTGGGTGTGAATTTTTTCCCCTATTCCCCATAATTTTCTATTTACAGTTTGAAAGAGCAATGCACATCTGCAATGCCCTTGAAAGATCTCTAATGTAGAAGGAAACCAGAGTATTTCAATTGCTCAGTGGGGCCACCTGGTGATAGAAAAGACACATAAAGGAGAAGCAGATATGTTGTTTAAGAAATGCATAAAGGCAGTTTATTTCTTATCAGTGTGCAAAGAAAATAGCTGATAGAATACGTAATTAATACTCCCTTCCCCTGTCATTACCCTGTATCTCGACTTTAGACTCAATATTTCAGATTATTATTATTATTTATTTGTGCTGCTCATTATAGAATTAAAACAAAGAATAATGTAGTTTGGAGAAATAGGACTTTAGAAAGTATAGAAAGTACAGAATAACAGAGTTAAAAGGGACCTTGGAGGTCTTCTAGTCAAACCCTGCTCAGGCAGGGAACCCTAAAACATTTCTGATAAATGGTTATCTTATCTCTTCTTTTAAAATTCCAGTATTAGGACACCCACAATTTCTGGAGAAAAGTTGTTCCACTGATTAATTGTATAATATTTAACTTTTTAAAAATATCTTGTGCTTGCGTGTAAATTGCGTGGGGGGGGGGGAGAGAGCTGTAGTTCCTGGATGTAGAAATGCAGCAAATTCTGTGCTTCTCTTGAGTCTCAATACCCTAGATTGGTTGAACAGGATTAATTTACAATCTTATAGAATCCAAGTAATTTTTGAAAAACTGGATATGGTATTCTGTGGCATGCTAGGGTTATCACAATATTTTTGTGCCTCTTTAGTCTGCATGCATAGCCAGGCAGACTTTTGAAGAAGTATATTTTATCTTCCTCTTCTCAAGAAATGTCTCCAATAATAATTTAATATACCCTTTCATCAATTTTTAGATCAACCCTGGTGTCAGTGCTATCAATTCCCCAGGTTTATTTACTGAAGATCAGCAACTGATAATATTTTTTACGATTGATATATGTATTGAATAGATAGGTGTACGTCTGCCTTTTCTTAAAGAGCTGACGGCATATACATAACCCTCCCTCCACCTCCCCCAACCCCAGAAATGTGTGAGGTAGATGAGAAGTGGTTTGAAGAACAGTGATGGCACAGTGGTTAGAATGCAGTATTTCAGGCTAATTCTGCCTACTGCCAGAAGTTTGATCCTGACCAGCTCAAGGTTGACTCAGCTTTCCATCCTTCTGAGGTTGGTAAAATGAGGATCCAAATTGTCGGGGACAATATACTGGCTCTGTAAACCATTTGGAGAGGGTTGTAAAGCACTATAAAGTGGTATATAAATCTAACTTCTATTGCTAAGTGACCTAATGAGATTCTGTGGTTGACAGTAGATTTGAACCTGCATCTCCCCAATCCTAATCCAACATCTTCACCATTACATCCTTCTTACTTTTGGATTTATATTGCACTTACACATTCATATATAAATCTCATTCTCTGAGTATTATAAAGCATGGAGTAGATGGTATAAATGGTTGGATGATAGACGCAAGATACTGTATAAGAACTAAGTATCTACAACAAATACGATAACACTGTATATATCTGTAAATATTACTATATTCTAAGCGACGATATAATATAGAGAATTAGAGAATTAGAGAATATAGAAACTGAGCTTATGTAAATATGAATGACATTAATGATACCGATATGGAATTGCTGTAATGAATGGAAATTTGTGTTTTGTTTTTTAGTGTTTAAATAAGTTCAATAAAAATAATTTTAAAGAAAATCTCATTCTCATTTTTATATACAAAACCCATTAATACTGTCATTTACTCTCATCCCATTCACATATATCATTCATACATATGTATTATATATACAGCAGTGTTAATCGGTGCAAATGGCAACCTAGCAGATACATTTGCACTGTGCATGGTACTAAGCTTGGTTAGAATTAATCTTGATATAGTGGGGGAGTTGCTGTTATGGTGCCAGGTGCCTTCGGTCCATTTAATTGTGTTACCCAGCATATTGTGCAAATCCAGAAAATGGGTGGATTTATTTATTCCATCTCCATAGCTGCCCATCTCAAAGCAGTGACTCAGGGCAGTGAACAGTCATTAGTTTCAATTTGCCATCAATTTAAGAGTGCTATATAAACATTTCTTTTTTCTCTCTCTTATACACATGCACAATCCATTCACACACACCCAGCTTGACAACTTTTCCATCAGGGAACCAAATTTATGATAGATGAAAGTTAGATGAATGGACAGAAGAGAGAGAGAGAGAGAGAGAGGGAGGGAGGGAGGGAGGGAGGAGAGAGAGAGAGAGAGAGAGAGAGAGAGAGAGAGAGAGAGAGAGAGAGAGAGAGAGAGAGAGAGAGAGAGAGAGAGAGAGAGAGAGAGAGAGAGAGAGAAGTGATGTGAGACATGCAATGTGAGATAATTCATGCCATGATTTATCTATTTGGGTCTTTTGTTAGATGCAAATGCAAACTATTTAGTCCTGGGACATGGTGTCATATTTTTGGTCACTGCAGCTGAGAGCGGATACTGTGCTGAATCCATCTGTTCTCTCAGCTTGCAGCCATCAGGTCTCAAGTCCTTCTCCTTCCTATGTTCCCTAGTGAGAAGAACCCTGGTGAGTTCTCTTCCTAGCAGCCACCCAAGCCAAGGACCACTTGAAAAGCATCTTCTCTAAAGCTAGGGGATTGATTGTTGGAGTTTACTTCCAAGTCACTTCCATAATTAAGCTGAAAGGGGAGGAGGAGAACCCATCAGGAGCAAATGAAATGCATCTAATCGCTTCTACTTGCAGTCAATGAACTCTAGTTGCACACTGTTGTTTCCTTACAAGTGCACTCAAAACCCCAGCAAGTGTCTCAACAAAAGCTTGCGTCTCCTCTTTGCTGTCTGGTTAAACAAGCTCTTTATTTACCAGACTGCATCTGCTTAGCAATGGCAAGAGACCTCTTGCATTACCATAACACTGAGAGGAAATTTTTGCCTGGCTACCCAGGCACAAGAACCACAACAACCGATGGCTGATTCGGTCAGATTGTGGAATTTTATTTTCAATCAGATTAACAAGGAAGAGGGGAAGGAAAGAAATCAGATATGCAGAGAAAGGCTTTAGTCCCTTTGCTCTGGATGACAATCAATTGAGCAGTTTTAGGTGTAGGTGGCTACATAAGATCTGGCAATTGCTATGAAAGAGGACAGTGTGGCATTAAATGAGCAGATGATTTTGCCAAAGCCGGCAGAATAATATCTCCAATAGACCAAGTCAAAATGGCTGGGAAGGGCAATTCCTAGCAACCAGAATGGAGGATAGGGGAGATCCTAACTCATGACTCCATTACACCAGATTATGAGTAAAGCATGACAAATTATGAACAGGCAAAAAAATGTGCCAGGACATAAGAGAAAATAGAATTTTAAAGTGTTTTAAGTATTTTAATACCTCAGAGCAGTTTAAAGCTACCTCATCAAAAATAGCAATAGCACTTAGACTTATATACTGCTTTACAGTGCCCTCTAAGGGGTTTACAGACTCAGCATACTTCCCCCAACAATTTGGGTCCTCATTTTATCAACCCGGGAAGGATGGAAGGCAGAGTCAACCTTGAGCCTGGTGAGATTTGAACTGCCAAATTGCAAGCAGCCAACGGTCAGCAGAAATAGCCTGCAGTACTGCAATCTAACCACTGCACCACCACGGCTCAAGCTGGGGAGGTGAGATTAAAGCAACATCATGGGGGGAGAGCAAAGTGCTCATACTATAATTAAGGGGACAGAAAGACAAGCCCAGAGAGAAACAGGATTCTCTATACAGTCTGTCCGTTTTCCACTCCTGCATAATTTACCCGTGTCTCTTGTGTACTTTCAACTGTTTACTTTGGTGTGTATTGGAAAAAGAACAGATTCTACACGGCAGTGAAGCCTGGGAAACAGTGAGGCTGGGAGTGAAGAGAACACCAGTTTTTCAGACCTCCTAATTGGAAAATCATAATCTGCTCGTATTCCCACTGAGAACAAGTGGTCCTGCTGCTATTCAGAGATTCTCAGGCTGCATTGAACAAGCAGTTAGTAGCTAGTCCCTGGGGATCTGTGGAAATGTCAGCCTTTCCAGGATCCCAGCATCCATTTATAAGACTCTGCCCTGCAAAAACAAAGCAAGGTAGTACAGCCGGCTTTTCAAAGTCATCATGACTTTTTTTAGCTTAAATGATGTGCAGTCATGTCCTATTGTTTGTCTTGGGGATGGATGAGTAAAATTTTAAGAACTGATTCAACTGGAAAGCTCATGAATGAAACAAGAGGTTCAAAATACAATGTGTATGCTAATAGCTTAAGGGGTGGGGTGGAGAACAAATTAAGGTGAAATTGTTTTAGTTAGGAGTGGGAGAATTGCATGATCTCCTTGGGGTGATATTTATATTCGGGTCTTCTAGGAAAGCATAGTAAGTTGCCTTAAACGAGATAAGACTTTTATACAGCTAGCCCAGAATGATATATTCTAAGTGATAATGGTATGCCAAGGCCTCAGATAGATTTCTTTCTCATGGTCACAGTTGGGACCCATTCAGAAATGGTATTCTATTTTCTTCACTACCGGTTCAGTAGATGGAGTCCGCATCTCTGGGCATGCGCAGAAGGTTATTGATGATGTCAGAGTGGGTAGGCGGAGTCTCACGTCACCGTCACTACCGGTTTGCGTAAACCAGTGCGAACTGGCAGCATGCCACCTCTAAACCCATCGCATACAAAATTTAGAAATGAATTGTTGTTGTGTGATTGACGCCATACCAGTTTTACTACAATAATCATTTTAGGGATCATTTGTGAGTTTGTGTAATTCAGACCACCTGAAAACTGAATTACACAAACTCACAAATGTATTAATCTCCAATGGATTCCAAAGAAAAACAATCACCAACCTAATCCAAAAGGAGACTCCCCCAAAAAACCAAGATACAGAACAGGAAAATGGCATCGCCCTCCTCCCTTACATCAAAGGCACCACAGATAAAATCAGCAAAATTCTCCACAAGCACAATATCAGGACAGCCTTCACCACTGACCAAAAAATAGCCAACATCTTAAGAAACCCCAAAGACAAAATCCAGCTAGAAAACCAAGGAGTCTACGAAATACCATGCAAAATCTGCCCAGCAATATACATAGGACAAACAAACAGGAGAATAAATGCACGCATCACAGAACACAAAAATGCAGTAAGAAAAAAAGAAAAAACTTCTTCCCTTTTCCAGCACCTTAAAGCTACAGGACACGAAATCAACTTTGAAGGAGCCAGGTTAATCTCCAAAACAGAACACCTCCACAAGAGAATAATCATGGAAGCCATCGAAATAGAGAAACACCCCCACAGCATGAACAAACGTGATGATACCTCCAGCCTACCAAACATCTGGAAACCAGCCCTAGCCAACAAACGAACACCACCCACCACCCAAGCCGTTAAAATACAAAACAACAATGCACACACAACCTGCACCAATCAGCACCAATCTACCAATCATGATACAACCACATAACCAATCATTCCACTTACTGAAACAAAGCCAGCACCCCATCCCCTCCCACCAAGACTTACAGAAAGACGGCAGCTCCGATCACATTTTAAGCCCACAGCTTGAAGATGGCAGGTGTGATCCTGCCGAAACGTTGCAAAGACAATCTCAACCTTACACGGGAAAAGACCCGAATACAACAAAACCAGCATATATATATATATATATATATATATATATATATATATATATATATATATATATGTATGTGTGTGTGTGTGTGTGTGTGTGTGTGTGTGTGTGTGTGTGTGTGTGTGTGTGTGTGTGTGTGTGTGTGTGTGTGTGTTGTATTTGTACTGATAAATAAATAGGCATACCAGGGGTTGTAACACTAATACATACATACATACATACATACATACATACATACATATATATATATATATATATGTTTGTTTTCTGAGGTTTATATATATATAGTTGTATTTGTACTGATAAATAAATAAAGGGAGACTAGTATAGATCTATTTCGAGCTAATTAGCTCTCATCAGCTAGCCATACCCTTACTGGGATTTGAACCAGGGCTGTATTATATATTAGGCAGGAGTCTTAGCCACTAAGCCACAGGCGCTCCTCCTTATCAGTTGAGCCAGGGAAATAGGTATGTATTTGTGTTACAACGGGACAGAAAGAGGGAGTAGTGAGCTTCCTCCCATATTTGGGCATACCAGGGGTTGTAACACAAATACATACCTATTTCCCTGGCTCAACTGATAAGGAGGAGAGCCTGTGGCATAGTGGCTAAGACTCCTGCCTAATATATAATACAGCCCAGGTTCAAATCCCAGTAAGGGTATGGCTAGCTGATGAGAGCTAATTAGCTCGAAATAGATCTATACTAGTCTCCCTTTATTTATTTATCAGTACAAATACAACACAAATATAAAAAGGCAACATTAAAAATTAAAATATGGTTTTCTGCCTGCATGGTCTTCTGTAATGAGCCGAAGGACAGAAAGAGGGAGTAGTGAGCTTCCTCCCATATTTGGGCATACCAGGGGTTGTAACACAAATACATATGTGTGTGTGTTTGTGTGTGTGTGTGTGTGTGTTGTATTTGTGCTGATAAATAAATAAATCAGCACAATACAACACAAATATAAAAAGCAGTGGCGTAGCGTGGGTTGTCAGCACCCGGGGCAAGGCAAGTAATTTGCGCCCCCTAACCCGTGGATTTTAGCACTCGAGTCTATTCCACTAGATTAGTTAAAGAAACCCTTACCCCCTAAGCACATGTATTGTTTGTTATGAAAATACTGATGTAATTAAAGTAAAATGCATCTAAATACAAGTTTATTTTCAAACATTTTATTGAGTGCGAACATGCATTACACATTCTCCACATTTTCAGCAGGTCTATGAATGCAAATCTACAAATGTAGTAACCTAGCATGGGCCATGCTATTATATGTCGTCTCACAACCATCGTAAACGACAAAAAATATCAAGAACAAAAACTAAACATCAAAATGGAACCATACCCTAGAGATGATCCAAGACTGGGCTAGATGGAGCCAACTTCCTCAATCCTGTACCTCTAATTGTAATTCTTTAATAGAAGTGCAAGATATCAATCTGTATATACAGATTAATTTAAATTCGCCTGCTTTTAATTAGCGCAAATTTTTCAACAACGGAATTGAAATCTACATTAAAGTCTCTCTCAATGGACAGTATTGCTAGATTACTCAGTCTTTCTTGGCTCATTGTGGATCTCTGATATGTTTTAATTAGTTTAAGTTTTGAGAAACTTCTTTCACAACTCTCTGTAGAAACAGTGATAATAAGAAAGATTCTTAATGTGACAACAAAGTTAGTTAAACTTTCTTGCAGCTTCCACTTATACACCCAGCGAAGCAAATCTAAAGCTGACCGCTGCTAGAAGGATAACTGGCTTCTAAAAGCCAACATTGTGGAATGAACTAACATGTCTCTGTCCATATCTAAATTGTGGCATATTTAAATATAATCCTATATTTTAAATATAGTTATGAGTGAACAGGATTTTTAAGTGTTTAATTGGTAGCCAATATGTAAATTAGAATTTACTTTCAAATAATAACCAAAGAATATATAATACTGAGAAGGTGACATAGACAAAGAAAATTGCATGACCATAACAGGATGAAAAAAAAGGAATAGCATGGCCATCTTTGCATATTGAGACTAATCTTGGGGCCCAACGTAACTTTTTATCAAGCAGACATCTTTCTTAAATTGGTTTTTAATGCCTTGGGACCTATAGATGGATATAGGTTATGCACATCTGACAAATTATGCTTTATTTATTTTTATGTACCATTGTGGGATTCACTTTTTCAAGCATAGGTAATAAAATGCTTCAAATAAGTACAAAACCTGATATATTTATTACCATTGTATGTAGTTAATATTTTTCAGTGTCACCGCTTGAAAATACAGATTAATGTTTCTAGCCACTTTTCCCTTTTAAGTTACTTCTAATTACTCCTTTTGCAGGATTAATCAATATTGATATACAAAAAAGTAGTAATAGTACAAAAATAGTAACAATTAACGTCAGATAAAGTATTTCTGTAGTATTAGAATCCATGTTTATTTACAGCCATGCTGCCTGAACTGTTCTATGACCCATGTTCTGTAATGCTTATCCCTACAGGGTAGCTATAGCTCACTTGTGAAATTAAGAGTTGAGATAGCAAAGAACAGCCTGTCTGCAGTTGCTTACCCATCCTTTCTTTCTGGAAGACAATTTTTTAAGAATAGGGAGTGATGAATTATCCAGAAAAAGAAGTATTTTTTAACTTACTTGCATTCTTTTTATATAGTGTAAAGGAGAAAAAAAAATGAATTAGAAACAAACTGCCCAGAGAGAACACATACACAAGACAATACTGTCTTTTTATATTTCATTATTTGGGCCTGTGAAACTTTCCTCCCAAACAGCACAAACAATCATTTCTGCCATGTCATCTTCTTTCTGTGAACAGCAAAGGGGTCCAAACTTGATCAATTTTTCTAAATGGTAAAAGAATGAATAAAGTTATATAAGAAAGTTAGGGGTATCATTTTATACAAAACACACTAGCTTTGGAGATTCTGCCATCAGGGATTGAATTGAGCA
This sequence comes from Natrix helvetica, assembly GCF_964273705.1. Lineage (NCBI taxonomy): Eukaryota > Metazoa > Chordata > Lepidosauria > Squamata > Natricidae > Natrix > Natrix helvetica. The sequence goes on along the minus strand of NC_138549.1, from coordinate 113,985,429 downwards.
AGTGTACTTTTTATTGTAAAGTCCTAGAGGAAGAGGAAAGAGAGGAAAAATTATGAGCAAGAAACATGGTAGGGATCTCATTGAATGAATAACAAAAAGTAATACACTGACTTTTTCTAACCTGAAATCCATAAGGCATCTTTTAGCATGATCAGCCATCTGAGAGGTTTTCAATAAGCATCCAATACTGGATGAATCAGTGATAATATATCTGGGCTTCAAAAAACCATATAACCACTAGATAGCAGCAGTGACGGCAAAAAAAAACCTACTCTTTTTTTTTGCTGTTAGTAGTTGTTCGGGTTTTTTGAGCTTTGGTAAAATGCTATTGTAGCACTAAGTGTGATTTAACCAGCTCATATTGAGTATTGCCCAACCAGAAAGCAAGGAACTAACTAGATACCAAAGTGAAAATGCATATAAACAATCTGAAATGTAGTAATTGTTCTTTATAATCATCAATTGAAAATGCTGGTATTTTGGTGTGCAGGGAAGATCAAAAGAAGCAATTCCTATTCCACTGCCCTTTATTCCTCTCAGAATGGAATACCAAAGGAGGAGCAGCCTTCAGTCATATGGGCATGTGCAAATTTTCTACCTGTTGACACACCTCTCTTTGTAAGATGCTTGCTGGAAAGTCAGGCTCCAGAGGAAGTGTGTAGGAAATAAGAGGAAACAGCTTTGAAGAATAACTCTATTCTTCTGTTTGTTTCCCTGCTTTTTACACAATACTGAGGAAAGGACAAGGCTCATCTAGCCTAGCTCCTATTCATATGGAGAAAAGGAAATGGAACAACATTGAAAATCTGGTGCCTCCTTCCTACCATGCTACTCCATCACAGAAAGTACATGATCAACTATTTTGGCCCAACACATTTCTGCCGTCTTCTGTTCCTTAAGGTGGGGCAGTCAGAAGTGGAGAATGGTTCGAAATCGGCTGTTTTTATTTATTCCTGGATGGTCCCATCTTAGCACAACCAGGGGCGGGATTCAATTGTACCCATCAGGCACCCTTTCGCTGTCTTTTTTGGCTTAAACTTCCAACCCGCGCCTCAAGTTCTTCTCCTCGATTGGTTCAGCTCTCCGGTTCTCTGGAAGGCCTGCACACGTATATTGTACTCTCTCTCTCTCTCTCTCTCTCTCTCTCTCTCTCTCTCTCTCTCTCTCTCTCTCTCTCTCTCTCTCTCTCTCTCTCTCAATCTCTCTCTCTCTCTCTCTCTCACACACACACACACACACACACACACACACACGTTAAATACATAAATAAATACATACCTCACTGCCCTCCCTTCCCCGCTGGAGTGTTTGGGCACGGAAAGTGTGTCCGCAAGAGAAAGCTAGGGCGGGGGGGGGGAGAGAGAGAGAGAGAGAGAGAGAGAGAGAGAGAGAGAGAGAGAGAGAGAGAGAGAGAGAGAGAGAGAAGCTCACCGAGCAACTACTGACAGAGTCTAGCCCAACAGCGCGACTGAGACTCTTCAACTGGGAGAGCGTGAGAACGCGAAAGCAGTAACAGCCCTTCTCGGCTCCACCAGCCGCTTCTCTTCTCCAGCTGCAAGCGCCCGACTATCGCCGGGAGAGAAAAGGCGGGGAGGGGATTCTGGAGGGGCCACATTCCCTGAATCCAGTTTCACTCTTTCTCTTTCCCTTCCCCAACCCCAACCTCCTCTCTCTCCCCCTCCTCCCCTCCCCGCCTCGCTCTCCCCTCCTTTCTTTCTTCCTCTCGCTTCCCCTCTCTCCTTTCCTCCGCGCCCCCCCCAGATGTTGCGCCCGGTGCGCCCGGCCCCCCCTGCACCCCCCACGCTACGCCACTGATAAAAAGGCAACATTAAAAATAAAAATATGGTTTTCTGCCTGGATGGTCCTCTGTAATGAGCCGAAGGACAGAAAGAGGGAGTAGTGAGCTTCCTCCCATATTTGGGCATACCAGGGGTTGTAACACAAATACATATGTGTGTGTGTTTGTGTGTGTGTGTGTGTGTATGTGTTGTATTTGTGCTGATAAATAAATAAATCAGCACAATACAACACAAATATAAAAAGGCAACATTAAAAATAAAAATATGGTTTTCTGCCTGGATGGTCCTCTGTAATGAGCCGAAGGACAGAAAGGGGGAGCAGTGAGCTCCCTCCCATATTTGGGCATACCAGGGGTTATGTAACACAAATACATACATACATACATATATGTATGTATGTATATAGCATTTGTGCTGATAAATAAATGGAGACAACACAAATGTAACAAGGTAACATAAAAAAATAGTTTTCTGCCTGGATGGCGCCTAGGGTGAGCCGATTGACAGAAAAGGGAAGCAGTATGCTCCCTCCCATATTTGAGCATACCAGGGGTTGTGAGTGACCCAATACATATACATATTATCCTTGAATTATGTTCTAAAGAAGCAAATCACATTTTGTAATATGTACCATTTTGTAACATACGGTATACCTATACCATTTCAGACAAATGGTTGTCCAATCTCTTCTTTAAAAACTTCTAGTTTTGGAGCATTCACAATTTCTGGAGGATGGTCCACTGATTAATGGTTCTATCAGGAAATTTCACAGGGTTATTTTTATTTATATCAGACAAAATGCCTTAATTTAACTTGTAAATTGACTGAAACTCTTTCCAATCTAAGATAGTTTACCTATGCTCAGGTAACCTCTAGATTAGATTCCCATAAAATGCTGCTTATGAAGCTATCACTGACAACTTTAAAATGAATTAATGTCCTATTCAGTTGAAATTGTGTTTGCTCCCAGAGGCAGGCAGGCCGACAGGCCGGCAGGCAGTCGTCCAGTGATAGGTGTTGGCCATCTTCTTGTTCTTTAGTGCACATGTCTTAACACTTCTGAGGTTGGGATTGGCCAGCTTCAGGAAGTGGCAGCTTTAGAAATGGTCTCCAGAACAATCCCACTATAAACTGATTATTAGGCATAACTAAAAGGGCTAGTGGTATTCCACTTACACACAAAGTTATCCTATTCTGATATTATTTTCCCACCTTTCCCCCATGTATGGTGAAGTGCTAGCTTTGAATGTGGAGGGTATTGTCATTGCAGTGTTGGCCTTTTGGTGAGAAGCTCATGGTACCAATATTGATGTCATTTTATCACTTTTTAATTCTCCCTAAAAGTTATGAACCTTTGACATGATTGCTTTGTTTTACCTTGATCCTCTTGTAACATTTACTGTGCTATATTTATTGCACCTTGATCTTGTATTATATCATTAGTAACAAAAAAAGTCCCTGCCTGCTTGCTGGTGAGAGTCACCAGTGCCCTATAACACAGGTTTTCCAAATACTGCATTGGCTTATAAGTCTACTTCAAAATGGCTCAGGACCTAGTTACCTGCGGGATCGTATTCTGCCCCATACATCCCTACGACCCATCCGCTCGCACAGAGAGGGACTTCTCCAGGTGCCGTCTACCAGACAGTGCCATGGGGCGGCGCCTAGGAGCAGAGCCTTCTCTGTGGCGGGCCCAGCCCTGTGGAATGACCTCCCCCCGGATATTAGGACTACTACTGACCTCCGCTCCTTCCGTGTCAAGCTCAAGACCCACCTTTTCCAAATAGCTGGCCTGGCTCGACCATAACTTAGTAACGCTCCTGATGGGTTTTTTAATTTGGTAATTTTATTAGGGGATTTTAAATTGTATTTTTTAACTGTCTTTCACTTAAGTCCATCCTCCTCCATGCACATATGTATATGTCTCTGTTTTTGTATATATGTTTGTCTTATGTGTATTTTTATCTGCTTGATTGTACGCCGCCCCGAGTCCTTCGGGAGAGGGTTGCGGCTAATCAAATAAAATTATTATTATTATTATTATTATTAAAATGGTGGTCCTAGCCTGTGAAATCCTGAAGTTGTGCATTAACTTGGAACCTAGATATTTGCAAGACCACCTAGTTCAGAGCAAATTGACACATCTACTTTACTTGGCTTATATGTGAACATTTAATTTGTGTGTGTATTATACACACACAATTACTATGTTTTGAGTGAGAAATTACCCTTTTCAGATTGCCTGACCCTCCTAAGTCAAGTGTCCTATTTACTGAAGGAATTCACCTGTTACAACCTGACTGTACTAGAATGACTGATAGTTCCAAGTTCAACTCCAAGCAGATAGAGTGAGTGGCATAAAATGCTTACTCATGGGTTTCACGTAGATAGATCTGCTTAAGATTGATTTATTTAAAGCAGAAGCTTCAAAGAAGTGCAACAGATAGATATCCTGCCTCTTTTATTTTCAGCTCTTCAGATTAGTCTTAAATTCTGAGGCTCATCTTCATGTTCTGCAAACCATGCCATAATGTTGTCTCATTAGATATACTTAGAAGCCTTATTCTCATGACATTGTCTCCAATTTCCCTCTTGGCTTCTGGACACTACCATTGCGGAAGTCATCATTCCCACAATGTTGCTAGTGCTTCCAATCCTGTTGATTTTTCTATTATCTGGAAAATCATGTCCTACTTATCTCAACATTCAATTACCATTTTTTAAGAAGTAATATCAAATGCTAAGTTTCTTCATCTCTACCAGACTCAACTAAGAAATGTTATCTGTGTTCTTTCCAGGGACTGGTAATTCACTGGGGCGTTTGTCCTGCTATGAGAATAAGTAAAGCCAAGCACATGACTGGCAGGTCTCTGTCTAGCATATGGCATGAGATAAGTGCTATGTAGACTCAGAAAGCAGTAAGAATTTGTTCCCATTGCAGTTTCTGTATACTAATGAGATGAAGAATTTTTCATCGCTATGACTGGGAACGATTGGAGCCAAGAGGCTTAATTGACTGTAGAAGCTCCGTCAATGAAGCAGATAAAAGGAAGTCACACCATCTGATCTGATTACTTTGGCATCAATGTAGCAATGGCACTTAGACTTATATAGTGCTTTACAGTGCTTTACAGCCCTCTCTAAGTGGTTTACAGAGTCAGCCTATTACCCCTAACAATTTGGTCCTCATTTTACCCACTTCGGAAGGATGGAAGGCTGAGTCAACCTTGAGCCTGGTGAGATTCGATCTGCCAAACTGCTGGCAGCCGATGATCAGCAGTAGTACTGCACTCTAACCACTGCGCCACCATAGCTCATATATATTGTTTTTTTTTTAAAAAAAAATTAAATGTAGTGATGGAGGGATTTCCTTTGGTTTTCTAACATGGATCAAAATACATTGTACAGCCTGCACCTGGTCTGGTCAGCAAAGACAAATTGATCTGGGTTCAAATTATAATTCAAAGGATGACTTGAGGATGTCATTTCAAAATCCTAGATGGCATTTCCCAACGTATGTGTGTGTGTGTGTGTGTGTGTGTGTGTGTGTGTGTGATGCCAAAGCACCTAGTGGCTTTGGCTTAGTGGCTAATACAACTGCCTAACTTGTAAAAACAGCCCAGGTTCAAATCCCAGTAAGGGTATGGCAAGCTGATGACAGCTAAATAGCTTGAAATAGATCTATACTAGTCTCCCTTTATTTATTTATCAGCACAAATGTAACTATATATATATATATATATATATATATATATATATATATGTGTGTGTGTGTGTGTGTGTGTGTGTGTGTGTGTGTGTGTGTGTGCGCGCGCGCGCGTGTGTAATATATGTAAAAAGGATGTATGTATGTATACTAACAGATTAACAGAGTTGGAAGGGATATTGCAGGTCATCTAGTCCAACCCCCTACATATATATATTCAAGCATAACTCGGGAACACCTCGAACAATTTTGACCAAATTTGGTACACAGATGACTTACCCTCTGGAGACAAACACTGTGGGGGTAAGATACCCCTGGTGTGTGTGTGTGTGTTTGTGTGTGTGTGTGCATTTGTGTGTTCCTGCATAACTCTGTAACGCCTTGAGCAATTTCAACCAAACTTGCTACACAGATGACTTATTCTCTGGAAAAAATACTGTGGAGGTAAGACACCCCTTGCTCCCCTCAGTGTGTGTGTGTTTGTGTTCCAGCATAACTCTGGAGCGCCTCAACAAATTTTGACCAAACTTGGAACACATATGACCTACCCTCTGGAAACAAATACTGAGGGGGGGGGAGACTCCTCTAGTGTGTGTGTGTATGCGTATGTGTGTGTGTGTGTGTGTTCCAGCATAACTCTGGAATGCCTGGCCCATTAAGGAGAGTGAGTGCGACATCCTAGAGCAGCAATTTTTTGTGATGTCAATTCTTTTGCAGCTTTCTTTGGAAAGCCAGCCATAATGATTCACTCTCCAGTAGACCAATGTGGAAGCGCCTGAAGGATTTGGGGCAATGTTCCAGGATCGTAGACAGGGTGGGAAAGAGCAGTGCATGGGAGGGGGAAGGGAGTGGGAGGGAGGATGGGCATGGGAGTAAGGGGAAGAAAGGCCTCTCTCAATGGCTCCCTGTCAGACAAACACTTTGGGGCAAAGTTCCAGGATTGTAGATAGAGCGGAAAAGAGGAGCGCATGGGAGAGGAAAGGGAGAGGGAGGGATGATGGGAGTAGGGGGAGGAAAGGCCCCTCTCAATGGCTCCCTGTCAGACAAACACTTCGACATCTATAAATACCCAGACAATGCTGAGTCATCAGCTACTGTAGCCATAAAAACAGTGAGTGGGAAGGACCCCATCATAAATCCCATAAAAAGAGTTTAAAAAGTGGAGATGGAAATCTTAACCATGATGCTAAGACTCAGCTCCATCTTTTACCCAACACACTGGGTCCAGTACCAGCGAGAGATCATATTTTTCCCATGCTGTGCTCTTACTAGCATGCTTCTCCATCTCTGTATTGAGCACATATTTCTAAGATGAGAAGAGATGTAAAGGAGGAGCAACTTTCTGCATATGCACCATGGTTGTTTAAAAAGAGAAGGAACCAATAAGAAAACCATCAGTTGTCTACATTTCAAACTGTAGCTCAGAAAACAAACACATAAAAATGTAGTAAAACCAATTTAGGATTTACTAAAATGGCCTGAGCCATGATTTGCCCTTTTTAATAAAAAAAAAAATCAGCTCCAAAGGAACTTTTTCAAGGCTACTAAATAAGGTAATGTGAAACCTTTTCTTTAAATTTTCTCCAGTATAGGAGATGTATACTAGGATATGATTGTGCTGAGTTTACTTGGTGTTAAGTGCCATATCTGAAGTACTTTGAATTTCCCCTAAATTTCATTGACATCAATTTCAGTGGTTTCCTCTGCCTGTCAGATAAATTCAAAGGTAAGGAAGCCATGGGATCTGAATCCTATGTTGTTTTTAACTGATTTGTTTTTTAACTGTTTATGTTTTTAACTGATTCAAGTGAGGTGAGAAAAACTCCTGTTTGAACTTATGGAGTCGATAATTTCTGCTCCTTATTACTGTTAGTACTGGAATAAATGGACAGTTATTGAAAGTGGGGGGGAAAGATATGTTGCATTACTTTTTTTAGCAGATCAAAGACTGGCCCATCAAACTAACCCAAATAGTGTGGGAAGTAGTGTAACCTTAGACCGGTGATGGCTAACCTTTTCTGGACTGAGTGCCAAAAATGTGTGCGCCCAGACCCCAAAATGCAATGCATGTGCGTCCCTGTGCATGCATACCAACCCAGCATGTGTGCGTGTGTGCCCCCACACATATACCGCCCCAGTGTGCATGCACAACCCCTCATGCGCATGTGGCCTCCCTCATGCCCCCCGCATGCACGTGCCCCCCACATGCACCTTGCCTCCCTGCATGCGTGGCAGGGACCCAACAACCAGCTGGCCAGCAGGAGATGCTCACACGCATTCACGGCAAAACTGAACTGGGGTGATGGCTCACATGCCCACAGAGGGGCACTGCGTGCCACCTGTGGCATGCGTGCCATAGATTCGCCATCATGGCCTTAGACCAAAGAAGCGATACAGACCATGTTGATTTGCAAACCTTTATTTAGAAATGTCTTCAATATAGTCATTTGATATTTTTATATATATTTATGTAATTATTTATATATATACATACACATTACAACCAATGTGTTTTTTTTTAATACCTCATCATCTTGTGGACTGTACAAAGTTAGTAAGAATAAAAGGTACCAATTCTGATTATTTAATTTCGGCTGCAAAATCCAGAAAACCAAATGGGTTTAAAATGAATCCATTACACAGTACATCACTGACCAAAAGTGCCTTAGAATCAGAACCTAAAATGTTAAAGAGTATTATATACACAAGACACACGGGGCAGGGCAGGAAACGGAGGGGAGACATGAAGAACTAGAGATGTACCATTAAAGCACAATTTAAAACACGCCAACAGATCCCCAACATTCCTATGAAGGGGGTGACAAAGAGACGGATGTAATATTCCATGGAAAAATACCTACGTATACAGTATGCCATCATTTTTAAAGCTAATTCTTCTTGTCTCCCATCTAGAAACAAAATATTAAAAAAACATTAATCTTCTTCACCAACCTCGTGGCCTCCAGATAGGATGGAATGAGAGCTCATAGACCTACCAGCCAATAGTCCTAATATATCTACAGCGCACACAAATGTATGGAAAGCTTAAACTGATCCATAGAAATCCTTCATACTGAACTGGGATGCATAGCACTTAGCACTTAGACTTATATACTGCTTTGCAGTGCTTTACAGCCCTCTCTTAAGTGGTTTTACAGAGTCAGCATTTTGCCCCCAATAATCTGGGTCCTCATTTTACCGACCTCGGAAGGATGGAAGGCTGAGTCAACCTTGAGCCGGTGAGATTTGAACTGCCGAACTGCTGGCAGCCGGTGATCAGCAGAAGTAGCCTGCAGTACTGCATTCTTAACCACTGCGCCACCACAGCATAAATATCCTGAAATGTAAAGAGGGGAAAGGAGGAAGAAAAGAAGCCAAAGGGGATAAGAGTTATGTTGCATAATTCCAGGTTGGAATTCTGGAACATTTTCAACTTCTCAATCTGCAAATGAAATGTATTTGTGGTTCTTCTACCTGCTTTGCACTCGTATTCATTAGCTGTATTGTAATACAAGTTGCACTTATATTTTGTTCTTGAGTTCACTATTATTTCCCTCCTTTCAATTTTAAATTTCGTGCAGATTGTGTTGATATTTTCTTCAAATTTCATGAGCACTAAGCAATTCAATGAAGTTAATGCTTAAGTTAAACATATGGTTTGATCCTAGGCTACTTTACGTTCCACTCCAACCAACAGGAGGTATGACATGTCCCATTGACATATTATGAATTATTGAAAAACTTGCTCTACAATAAGACTCTTGAACAAATTTCAATTGTTATAACACGAGAGTTGCAATTCTATAACATGTTCCAGAGAGAGATTTGCTGAATCAAAACAGAAACAATCAGTATGCGTAAAGACTTCCACTCTACATTTCTTTAATAGAAGACTATTTAAATAATTATGGAGAATAGTTTCACATTTTTCTAGAAGATTGCTTTTTATCATGTCTGCCATGTTATTTTGCTCTTTTTTTTAAAAGAAATCTTGCTTAAAACAGATAAATAGCCTGGAGCAGAACACTGTTGGATAGGAATACAGGCTGATTTGAAAATATTTTGAAATAAAATTGAGATTCTGAGAGAATTTCTGACACATCCAAAGTAGTCCCCTTTAGACCCCCAAAATCATTAACTTATTTTGTAAAGTCATAATATTGCCTTTGGATTTGGTCAATGAATAGTGTCTCTTATGTTGGAGTCTATCAGAATTTTAGCTAATAAATTTGGGAGGTTAGAGTTTCAAAACATCTGGAAGGCATTTGAAAGACTGGAAAATGATCACTTGGTGCATTTTACTATAAACAGGAGATGGACAAGTTCATAAAATCTAGATTAATTTTTCCCAAGATACAAGAACATGCATAAGGAGAAATCAGTTCTAAAAGGGAAACCAAACTAAATAAAAAAATTGAAAGCCAATACTTCTTAGCAAAAATACTTGTTTAGACGAGATCCTGCTCCACAAGATATTAATGGGGTAAGTACTTTCTACTGTAAAAAGAAGGATGCCTTGCTTTTCACTTCTAAACATTTCAGTTTGGGCATGTTTTTTTTCCCTGTTCAGAAACTCTGGTAAGATGCAGTCAAGTCTACTAAAGTTGCAAGCTTAGAAGTAGTTAAGACCAACTCCTCTGAGCTTATTACAATTTTCTTCTGAGAAAACAGGTATTAAAACCCAAAGACTTAAGCAGTTCACATGTGAAGCAGTCAGTTAAAATACACCATGCTTGTTTCCCAGATCATATTTAAAAATAATTTAGCAAATGCAAGCATCTCATCCAAAGTGCTTTGGAACTGTACACTTTGGATGAGATGCATGCATTTGCTAAATTATTTTATATTATATTTTATACATTATAAATAATATAATAAACCATTATCTTACAAGAAATGTACCACACTGAGGAATGTTGACATTAACTGCCATGAGTATGGGAATAAAAACAGAATATGGAATTTATTGCAGGCTGATCCATCTGGGATAGTAAATTAATACATAAGTAAACAAAACCTGAAATAAGTATATTTTATGGTCAGTTGGTTGACAATTAATTGGGAGAAATATAACATTACCCATCAAGTAAATCAGCTTTGCATAATTCATACAAATGTGAGCCAACTCAATTTTTACTCTCATCTAAATATGCATATAATTTTCCTAACAGGAAGCATCTGTTTGACACAGGTGCCATTTCAGTTACTGTACTGTATTCGTTTTAAAAAGTGGATTCGGAAGAATGAATGGATCTGAGATATTACGTAATTATTTCTTGTAAGAATAATTAATTATTTTGGGCGAATTGGTGGCGGGGGGGAGCATGAAAGATCAGGATCTCTAGCAAGCTGCTTTTTAAAAAATAGTTTCAGGATTCAAATCCTGTCACTTTACAATTGAACTGACAAAAGATATAACAGAAAGAAAACTGAGATCATAGCAAATGAACAGAGAATTCTACACTAGCCACAAGTGACATGCTCTGTTGTGTGAACAATACTATCTCCCAAGAATGAATGTGTGAAATAGCCCTTTAATTACCACTGAAGTGACAGTGGCCATCTGAGTCAACAATCTAGTTTTTAGGCACAGGCAGACTTCAGAATTAGGAGATGTATTTTGTATGTCAAAACAAACAAGTGTGGCAAAAGCAAAATGACAGCCCAGGACAAGTCAGCACTGCCCAGACTTCACAAGAATCCAGTGAGGGATCTTCATATGAAACTATAGCCTACATCTGCAACATGGATTTTAAAACTAGAGATTTCAGCAGCAGAACTGGGCAGGGGAAAGAGGTGCGTTCAGGATTGAGATTGGTCTCTACTGAACCTTAGAAGGCCAACATTAGCTTTCCCATCCCAGCTGTCCATAGTGTATCCACACTTATTCTCATGGTTGACAAGTTAAAACATCATTCACTTCACAGACAATAGCATCTAAAACAGAGGCAGGCACCTTTCGGTAGAGAGGTTGTTGCCCTACTAATTTAATGTATTTTGGAAGAGGGATTGATTGAAAACTACAGCGCAATAATGTCACACTTGTGGAAAGAGCCAGACATTTCCATTTTTGAGGGGACACTGGGGGTGGGGATTGGGAGTATTGTTTAGATGCATTAAAGTTGCTTATTCTTTCAAGAAGCATACAAATCAGCATGAAATTGTGTGTCTAGTTTTAGTAGTTGGTTTCAATTTTCAAGGGCCTAATTTCTGAGGGGTTGGGACCTGCCTCTTTTGCAGCTGCGGGCCTTACGTTGTCCCACTTCTGACCTTGTTAAGGAGTACCATGTTCTCCTTAATAATCTTCTTCATTCTATATTTTTTTTTTTGGCTTGGCCTACTAGCATTGTAACCCATATATCTGAAGTTCCCTAGAAATATTTTACAAATTTGTGAAGCATAAAGTTGCTAAAAGAAGTGTTTTCTAGATTAAGAAGAAAAGGGGAACGTAAAGAAGAACAAATCTTTAGCGTTGTACAAAAATTATATTTAAAAGTTTTTTCCCCCTGGAATTGTTCTCACAGCATTAACTATTCTAGAAAACCCAATACTGCTATTTGTTTAGGATGAGCAACGTATCTTTCAATTTCCCTTGGCCAAAAGACCAGAAGAAGCTGTTTTTACTTTTTAATGTTGATTAGTATCTAAAATGAACACAAAAAGAAGGTAAACAATCTATTGCTGGCCAAGATTGTAGTAGGTTTGAGGGATATGGTAGGTCTGGAACAGTGGTGGGTTCCGGATTCCGTTCCAACTGTACGGGTTGGAATGGGCCTGGCGGCATCCACATGGATGTGAGCAATGCGCGCATGTGTCTTACTGCTTCTGCAAGCCTCCGTGACACTCCAGCTGCTCAGTGGAGCATCACACAGGCGTGTACACACCGTGCGTGTGCGCGGAAGCACTGAATACTTAAAAGACCCGTAAGGAGCTCGGGCGGGTGGGCAGGCCCTCCGGAGCACCATACCAGAACGGTATCCAGTGCTCAGGGCAGGCTCCGGTACGTCCGTACCGGGGCGTACCGCCTACAACCCACCACTGGTCTGGAACCTCCAGGTGATTCCACTTCTGAGAGATGGAAACATTATATAAAAAATAAAGAAAGCACAAATAAGGTGGAAACATCTGAGGCTCACCCTAACTATGATGGCTAGGCTATAAAAGATCATGAAGGAAACAGGTTAGCAGAGTAGTTCTTGAAAGAATTTGGACATATAGAGCACAGTGTTCATGGGAGCAATGAAAAAAAGAAAAACAAGATGGCAGCTACACAGTAAAATCAAAGCCCCATCCCTTTGTATATTTTGTCACATAGATAAGAGCAGGAGTTTGATCATACAGCTACCACCTTCTTTAACACATAACACACCCCAGTGGGCACCACTGGTTAAACATGCCCTTCTCAGTAAGTGTAAATCAGTTTGGTCTGTAACCTAAAAATCACAATCAGATGCTTTCCAATTGCTTTAATTTGACTTTCAAGTACTGTTTCCAGTTCTACATATCCCTTTCCTATTATTGTTGTTGTTTCTAGATTTTTGAAGGGAGAGGCTTTAATAATAAGCAATGGTTAATAAGCCATTTATTCCTCAGCAATAACTTTTACATTATTCACAATACCTTTGAATCTTTTTGGAGCAACATGCAGCTCACGAAGCAATGTGTCTTTCACTCCCACCCATACAAACAACAAAAGACAGTATTTCTTTTTTTCAAAACTGTTTGCTCAATAGAAAAATACTTTAACAAACACATATATACACATATCAGGGAATTCATGAACAATCTGGGACAGGGGGAAAAACCTTGTATACATCTGTCTGAATGCCCAGGAAACTATATTTTTTTATTAACAAGGCAAACAGTACAACTGAGAAGGAAAAAACAAGTCTTCCTTAAATTTTCTACACTGCATCCTTCATAGTCAACAATGGATGAACATACTAAGTTCTGAATCGTGCCTTGAATCACTAAAATTGCTGTAGTTCTTTATAACATAGTCAAATCTAGAAAAGTCAACCCAATGTAATTTCGCAGCATAGGTACTTCAATCATACCTGCATTTGCAGACACTTTGTTTAACAAATTCACATTCCACTTGTTTATGTGTGATTATATATTTAAGATCTCAGGTGCACATCTGAAAAATATAATGTTTCCATAAAACTATCCAAGAATGAATAACCATGATTTCACAAACTCCACAGAAAAAAAAGGTTGACTGTAACCAACAAATATTATGCCAAAATCAATCTCAAACTAATTTCACAATTTTCAGCAGTCTTCCTTTGATAATGTAGACTGCCATTGTTTAAATGGTAAAAGGGGAAACAAGATGGAACAGGTACTTCAGATTCATTAGCTGCCCCAGCATGAGGGAATGGCTGGAGAGAGAGGGGGGAAGAGAGTGCATGGCACAGAAAACAGACACTTAGGCATCTGCAGAGAAGCAAGGAAGGGAATTGACAAAACCGTGTGACACTGTCATCACACAACTGTGGCTAACATACTTGTATCAGACATTGGGACACATTTGCATAATGCAACATCATGTTCATATTGTTGTTTTGGCATCATCATGGTTTGCTGCATATACCACTGTTCACAGAATTACAATCCCCAACAGAATGCAAATTCATTCTGGAACCAAGCAACTTTTGGAAAGAAAAGTACCACTTGAGCATTGTCCTCCAGGAGCTTCTTCTGCAAAAACTCCTATATATGGAGCAAAGTACAATTTGGAGCAATCAGCATGTACCAAATTTATTAAATAACCACGTAACACACAACTTTCTATGGATTTTCCATGGAGATTTCCCATTGATTTCCATGGATCTCGTGAAGAAGAAGCTCCAGTTGGATTGTGCCTTATTATCACCTTAATATATGTAAATCTAAGCAAGTCAAAGTGCATTACTGAAACATTGTTTGTACCAGCCTTACATATAAATACACACAAACAACATTTCTCATTACACTTTTGTCAGGAGAAAATAAAACCAGGGAAACTGAAGGTAACACCTCAGCCAAAGCTTGAAGGAAACATCCCTCTGATGAAATGTCAAAAGTGGAGAAATAAATCTTAAATGGTGTACCTTTATTGTTCAGCAAATACTGCACATTAGAATTTCTTTTAAATCCACATCAGAAATACCTCAAACGATTCAAACCTGTGTAAAATGAATGGAGGTGTGTGTTTCTTTAAAAAAAAAAGAAAAAAAAAAGCCAGAATGCAAATTATGTGTTGCTCACAAATAGTACTTCATCAAAGCTCTGGTGTGAAGGTAAATGAGTTGCGTACATTTCCTCATAGATACCTTAAAAAAGAACACCATACAACATGGAAAAAAAAATCAATGTCAACAGCCACACAGAACTGAAGAAGCTTGGGTCCAAACAGCTGAGAGACAAGGCAAAACAAGAGCATAGGTAATCAGCAGAAGGATGAAGTCTCAGTTCAATCCTTTTGTAAACCTCGAACAAACACAAAATGAGCTGCCTGCATATTTCAGCCGTTCTGTTTTAAACTTTTCAAAAATGCAACTAGCAAGACCTATGTTTCACTGGTGACATAAGCAGGAAATTGTTCTGGATGCTCATTCTTTATTTGAATCAACTTGATCAAGTTGAAAAAGAAACTTGGAAGTACCCCTTATTCGCTCTGTCTTAGATGAAGGAGGAAGAAGAAAGGGAGGACATGCATACAATCCAGATATCAAGTGTTCTGGGATGCTCTTTGCTGGTTCATCATCGCTGGGCATTGTTCTCGATGGGAAGAAGGGAATGATGGAGGCCTCTTGTATGCTTAGGATCTAACGTTTCATGTTCCTCTGTGAAACTGTCTGGGCTTCCTGCTCCATCTAATGAGCTTTCACAGCTTGAATTTGGGGACAACATGTCCTGAAGAAGGTCTTCTTGCACTGTGCCAGTCTCTTTGTTTACTTTACCCCGCTGGTTCCCTTCCTCTTCTTGGTCATTGAGCAGTTTGGCCAAGAAGTTGATGTATTTCATAGCCAGGCGTAATATTTCATTCTTGCTGAGCTTTTTGTCCGGTGGGTGAGTTGGGATGAGCTTCCGAAGTTCAGCAAAAGCTCCATTGACGTTCTGCTGCCTCCATCTCTCGCGGCTGTTTGTGAATATTCGACGGACCACTTTTGTGTGGGGGCCTAAAGAAGAACAGAAACGTGAAGTTAGTTACAGAAAAACAGCCTGAATGCCAGCTAGTTGGCACACATGCATCTGTTAGTTAAAAAATAATAATGGGGTTAAAGTTAAATAAATGTTGTTCCATAAGTTGGGATCAGATCATCTGATACATATAGAAAACAAATATGAAAACAAAGCGGCTTTGTTGTTATTTTGTTCTGTAAGAATAATTTAAATGTTAAAGCCTCGTGGAAACAAAATAACAAGATATTTGGATGTTAGGAGGGTTGCCAGCCATGAAAAAGACATTTCATTTTTGGCTTGCAGAAATTGATACCTTTCTCAAAGTATCCTCCTACATCAGTGAGCCTCCAGCTGCAGGCATATCTCCTGGGAGTAATAATAACCCACCATTTTGAATTTTACTCAAAGGCCCCCAAAATGGACTGTTCTGAGCCCTTCAAAACAGTTAAAAATGAGCCTAAATGATCATTTTTTAACGTTATTCATTATTTTATCATAAAAAAATAAAATACAAAACAGTAAAACAAACAAATAAAATAAAAGCATACATTCAACCCTCACAACAACAACAACAAAGAAAAAAAATAGTGTGCAAAAAAAAGAAGAGGAAAAATAGTCAATTAAATTTAACAATTAACACCCTGGCTGGATTCTGAAAAAAAAGAAAAGGCAGTAAATTTTCATCCCTAAATATTCCTTAATGAAATGGGGAATATTGGTGAAAATTGTAAATGGCAGTTTTAGATATTAGTGCCAGTAGAAACCCAGCAATATCAATAGCCCTTTAATGAGGCCAAAAGATGGCCTGAGCTTGGACAGAAATATGTAAATATTTAAGTAAAATTGTCCTCATATGCATTAACCGGTTAAGGCAAGAGCTGGTTTCTTGTTGATTATCTGAATAACTTTTCAAAGTTCAAGTTGGTTTAGAATCACTCACCAGAATCGGTCAAGAATGATTAAGCAAGCATGGGGGGTCATGGTAGACCTCTCCTGCAAGTTTCATAATTTGTCTGGCAGAATAGTTTGGGGTCCATTTACAAGAAAAATAGCTTTCTTCCATACCAGTTGCTTGCTTTCTATTATTAGGAAGGTTTCTTTGAGATGAAAGCATGGTTGGTGATAACCAATAAGACCTTCCTTGGTGATTCCACCAACACTGTAGAATTCTCTGCCCTCTGAAGAATGGATAGTCCTTCTCCAAATATTTTTCACAAACTGGTAAGGATATTTCTATTCTGGCAGGTTTTTGCCTAACTAGTTTAAAAGCTGTTTATCTATTAGCTTCCCTCTGTATATTTATTGCCTTGGTATCTTTATAGTACTAATTGTATTCCTTTGTGGCTTTAAATGGTTGCAAGACACATTCTGTCCAGTAGCACACTGCCATTAGAATATGTATTCTTTTGGTAGGAAAACAAATAACCAATATTGTTTGCGAAGAAACATCCTGTTCCTATGACATCCTTATTCTAAATTCAATTTTTATGAGGAATAGAGATAATTAATAGAAGCAAAGTTACACTAGTAGCTTGAATTGACATTGGTGCTAGAAAACTATGCAAAACTCAGCTTCGTCGTAGGACTATGTGAGTTTGATATTATTCTACACCGGAGAACACACCAAATCAGTGATCCATCTGTTAGATATTTAATAGAAGAAGTTCCATCTGTCTAAGATAACTAGAATAAAAATCTGTTTTGAAAGTGTAGCTACGTCCTGGAATCATTTGTGCACATCTTAGAAATGTTGACCACTTATCTTGATTATATGACAAGTGAAATATAAAAGGACATGAATGGGCAATGTGAAAGTATGACAAAGAGTGTTCTGTAAAGGATTGATCCAAAAATAAATACAAACAAATAGTGATTCTTTGAAGCATTGGGACATCAATTGACCAGAGTTACAGATGTTTTCAGAAAATATTGAGACGGCCTCCTTTTTTTTCAGAAGTTTAATATGTATTTTTTCCTAGTAAATACTTTTCATATAACTATAGCATTTTTAAGTTTTTAAATGATCCAAGCCTTGAGACTCTTATGTATAACTGCCCATATAACAAAACAGATTTTTGTAGAAATCAAATACAATTTAGGGTTGCTTCTTCATATGATTGATTGCCATTTCTAATGTATCCTTATCATTGTGGTTTTTGTTAATTTTGAAAAGTAATGAAATTTCTGGAAAAGGAACCAAATCCAATATTGAAAGCATAATTATCTGAGATGTTATTCTGTGTTGTATTGTACTTCGATGTTCTATAATATTCTCTTCGTTAATCTGGTATTTAAACTGAAATGTGTTATCATCATAGTCTTGAGCTGACACGGATGTAGTCTATAGGTTTTTAATGAACTGAGAAAATCAATTTTTACTCTATTTGCTCGTCAGTTTCTTATGTGATTATTCTATCTACTCTACAATAGGTTTTCTCTAATCCCTCTGGTTTTATAAGGATTTCATGGTTAACTTTTTTCACAGTATTTATTCTAAAAGAACAACATCACACATCATCCCTTCTCGGATATGAGGTCTAAGCAGAAGAGATTCTTGCATTATAAAATAAATGGATTTTAAAGATTATGTTTTCTGTAAAGTATCAGCATTATTCTTTCCATATTAAAATTATAATTTTATATTATATTGCTATTAGTTGCCTTTGCTTCTTCCATTTCTCATTGGCTTCATTTCTGAGGGGGCATCACCACTGCCCTGTACAGCCAGTTCAGGTTTAGATTTCTCATTGTTGTACATCCTTTCCTGTAACTGTGTATTGTATCTTCTTTCCTTTTTATATCCAATAATCCTGTGTATTAGAATAACAAAGTTGGAAGGGATCATGGTGGTCTTCTAGTCCAACCCCCTACCTAGGCAGGAAAACCTACGCCACTTCAGACAAGATGTTGGTGATCCAACATCTTCTTTAAAACTTCCAGTGTTGGGGCATTCACAACTTCTGGAGGCAAGCTGTTCCACTGATTAATTGTTCTAACTGTCAGGAAATTTCTCCTCAGTTCGAAGCTGCTTCTCTCCTTGATTAGTTTCCACCCATTGCTTCTTGTTCTACCCTCAGGTGCTTTGGAGAATAGTTTGACTCCCTCTTCTTTGTGGCAACCCCTGAGATATTGGAACACTGCTATCATATCTCTCCTAGTCCTTTTTTTCATTAAACTATAGACATACCCAGTTCCTGCAACCAGGGCCGGATTTTCCTATAGGCTAACTAGGCTTCAGCCTAGGGCCTCAAGATCAAGAGGGGCCTTTTATTTTTATTTATTATCCATGCCACATTTTTATAAAGGTTAGTACCAATCACAACATGTTTCATTTAATATATTGATATATATCACAGTAATGATGTATTTTATTATCTCTCATGTAATTTACAAACTTAAAAATGGGAGGTGAAAGGGCCCCATAAGTGGAATAGCCTAGGGCCTCTTTTCATCTAAATCCGGCCCTGCCTGCAACTGTTCTTCATATGTTTTAGCCTCCAGTCCCCTAATCATCTTTGTTGTTCTTCTCTGCACTCTTTCTAGAGTCTCCACATCTTTTCTACATCGTGGCGACCAAAACTGAATGCAGTATTCCAAGTGTGGCCTTACCAAGGCATTATAGTGTGGTATTAACACTTCACGTGATCTTGATTCTATCCCTCTGTTGATGTAGCCTAGAACTGTGTTGGCTTTTTTGACAGTTGCTGCACACTGCTGGCTCATAATTAAATGGTTGTCCACTAGGACTCCAAGATCCCTTTCACAATTACTACTGTTGAGCAAGGTACCACCTATACTGTACCTGTGCTTTTTGTTTTTCTTGCCTAAATGTAGAACCTTACATTTTTCACTATTCAATTTCATTTTATTAGATAGTGCCCAATATTCAAGTCTGTCAAGATCCATCTGTATCTTAAGCCTGTCTTCTGGAGTGTTGGCTATTCCCGCCAGCTTGGTGTCATCTGCAAATTTCATGAGTTCCCTATTTATCCCCTCAACCAAACCATTGATGAAGATGTTGAAGAGTACTGGGCCCAAAACAGAGTCTTGGGGTACTCCACTGCATACTTCCCTCCATGTAGATGCAGTTCCATTGAGGACTACACGTTGAGTGTAGTTGGTTAGCCAGTTACGAATCCATCTGGTGGTGATGCTGTCTAACCCACATTTTTCTACTTTATCTAGTAGTAGGTTATGGTCTACTTTATCAAATGCCTTACTGAAGTCCAAGTAAATTATATCGACAGCATTCCTCCGGTCCACTATTCTATGTTGCTTGGCAGGGACAGAAGAATCTGTGCTGTGAACCTTCATTTAGGCATTTGATGGCTCGTGAATGCACAGGCTTATTTTGAGGAGGGGTACTGGAGAGTTAGAAGAAGGCTTCTACTTTAAAGATGTTGAGCTTGTCAGCTGGAAAACTGACAGCCTCGGGTTCAAGATCTGAGCACTGCGCGATAGGGTGAGCTTCCATTACTTTCCCCAGCTCCTGAAAACCTAGCAGTTTGGAAAGCATGTGAATAGATAAATAGGTACCATTTAAGTGACAAGTACAACATTCCATGTACTGCAGCGTATCGCCAAGCTGGCCACATGACCACAGAAGCAACTTCTATCAATGCTGGCTCCCTCAGCTATAAAACAGAGAGTAGCAGCACCCCCTAGAGTTGGACATGACTGGACAGGGGAAACCTTTACTTTTACTGTACCTTTTTTCTTCTCCTGAACTAACATTTCACAGTATGTATATCTTAATATTGATTTAGTTTGATCGGTCCTGGGGCCATTCCACTGTTCCAAAGCCTTGGGTTAATTGAGTCGACATTTACGGTGCAAAGTAGTAAATCATCCATTGTCCCAAGATTGCACCAAAAGTCAGTATTGAAATGTCCTGAAAGCTTGCTTACTATTTCACTAACATTTTAATTGTATGTTAGAATTTTCTTTCTTTTCCAAATTATGTACTTCCCCAATCCCTCTCAAACGCCATAATTTTGAGTCTAGTCCAGCTCTAAATACTTTGAAGAAATGCTATGAGAAACCCTAAAAGTGGCTCTGTATGCCTTCTACTTTGGTACTCAACATGTCACTGTTAGATGCTTTTAAATTTTATCACTAAATAATGCAAAAAAAATTTTTTTTTTGAAAACCTGGACAATATTTTACATTTTTCATCTAAATATCACATTTGCTGACTGAAAAGTAGACAAATCAGGTTTAACCTGTTCATACTCAACTATTAAAAAGACATTTCACTGATTTTTAGCATTCAGTGGTAAGATGGGCAAAGTAAATACTGGCACTTGTGTTTTTAATTCTTATTTTTAATCAGAAACAAAAGGAACTTACAGGGGACATGGGCCTTAAAGGTATGAATGACCATACCTGCAATTCTGTTGATTGCAATGATGCTAGAAGATTAATTTCTATTAATTTATGTATGCCATAAAGTTTTAGTACATTCTATTTTCTAGTATCATCAGCCACAGCTGTTCCAGTGTGGCAGTAATGAGGAACAGTCTTTATTTCATTTCACCAAGAAAGTTGATGGCAAGTTTACTGGTGATGAAATGGCCATAAGGGTTTTATCTCTAAATCTCAATATTAAAATACTAATGGAATTTTCAGATGATGAGTAAATAGATTAGGACTATGGCTAGGAGTTGCGAGGATCAGCAATAGATGCAGAAGGATTTCTGTTCTCTTTTCTAAACTACAACAGCAACAGAATTAGTCTCCTGCCTTTTAAATCCTACTGCTGAAATCAAAAAAGGCTGGAATTGGAGAGAAGTTGAGAACAGAAATAAATGTCCATTTGAAATCAACATTTGCTGTGCTCAGTTTAAAACAAATCTCTCTGTTTTTAAAGAAAGTTGTTATCATCATCATCATCATCATCATCATCATCATCATTATTATTATTATTATTATTATTATTATTATTATTATTATTGACACTTGAGGAGCTAGAGGAAAAATGAGGGCATTAATACTCTGAATTTCTCTATTTCCAGACCAATGAGAAATATATTAGAAGGCAAATGAAACATTTATTAAAATGACAATAAACCTGCAAATCCACTCCTTTTGAAGAACTTCTTAGAATACTATAACAGCTAAGGAAACAAACAAATGAATCATCAGACAAATGAACCCAGAGTTCTTACTGGAGCCACAAATCATCAGGCTCAAAATTATCCTACTTTAGATACATTATGTATAAACCTAGTTAGGAGTCAGTTGGTGGCCAGTCTCTCTCCCTCTCTCCCTCCTTCCCCCCTCTCTCTCCATTGTTTGTCTGTCCGTCCATCCATCCATCCATCCATCCATCCATCCATCCATCCATCCATCCATCTATGTCTCTATCTCAAAATCTACTCCCTGGGACATTGCATTGTCTTCATTCTAATTTAAGTTAATTTCAAATTGGTCTCACTTAGACTCCTTGCATTGGCTACACAAAAATCTCTATCCACATCAGAGAGAAAATGGAGCTCAGCAATGCACCGAATGACAAGTTTCCTGCTTTGACACCAAAAGACCCATTTACTTTTTCGCATGCTGGTTTTTGAATGCTAGTGCTGATAAATTATAAAATAAAATGTATATTTTAGCAAGCAGTGACTAATTGTAACTCTCCATCCTCAAGAGTTTTAAAGCACAAGTCTCACCTATTTTTTTATTATCAAAAATCGTGGTCAAATAATTTCAGGTATCTTCTAAAAGGTAAAATTAATAAAGCTGGAAGAGGCCATTTAGCCCATCAATCATACTATCAAGCAATCCAATGTAATTCATTCCCAAGAGATGCCTGTCCAGTCTTTACTAAACCTAGCCCATCAAAGCAAAATTCAACATCTTTACTGGTCCCACTGTTCTGATACAGTTCTACAGAGGAATTATTGAATCTGCCATCTGCACCTCTATAACTGTCTGGCTGGGTTTTGCAACCCAACAAGACAAACACAGATTTTAGAGGATAATCAGAAGTGCAGAAAAAAAACAATTACTACCAACCTTCCTTCCATTGAGGACCTGTACACTGCACGAGTCAAAAAAGGGGCCGTGAAAATACAGACACCTCGCATTCTGGACATAAATTGTTTCAACTTCTACCCTCAAAACGATGCTATAGAGCACTGCACACCAAGACAACTAGACACAAGAACAGTTTTTCCCCCTGAACATCATCACTCTGCTAAACAAATAATTCCCTCACCACTGTCAAACCATTCACTAAGGCTGCATTACTATTACTATTAGTCTTCTCATCGTTCCTATCACCCATCTCCTCCCACTTATGACTGCAGGACTGTAACTTCGTTGCTTGTATCCTTACGATTTATATTGATATTGCTTGTTTCCTGATTGCTTATTTGTACCCTTTGACTATCATTAAGTGTTGTATCTTATGATTCTTGATGAATGTATCTTGTCTTTTTATGTACACTGAGAGCATATGCACCAAAGACAAATTTCTTATGTGTCCAATCACACGGCCAATAAAGAATTCTATTCTATTCTATTCTGTTAAATAGCTCTAACATTCAATTAAAATCTGCTTACCTGTTTCTTAAAATTATTATCACATCACCTCACTTCTGAGGTTGCAGAGGACAGGTCTTATCTACTTGAGATTTGCTGCCAATAAGCATGGGGCATTTGTTTTCAGTGAACTTATTTAGAATAATACAAATATTGGTCTCCTATTCCTGTTGGTGATGCTATATAAAAGGCAAATTTATAGGAAATGGTGATCAGTTATTAAATGGAAAAAGGAGTCAGTGAAGTGTTGTTTCTGCTATACTATCATATCCAACAGCTTAGCATTGAATCTAGCTCTTTTAAATGGATGAGCCACACAAAATATAACTTACTGTAAAGCATTGAAATTTCAGTTATTAAATGAACTTCTAAAAAGTATCATGAAATATTTATGTGCTGTGCTTATTAATAAATGTTGTGGGTTTGATATTGAGCTATCTAAAAGTTGAACTATTAAAGTATCAGTAGTTAATAAATGAGTAGTAAAGAAGCATGAAGGAATATGAAGGGAATATGCATATCTGTTAAAAGAAAAAAATCACCAACACATGCCAAAATCAGAGGATCAAAATCTGAAACCCTATTTTGATGATACAAAATTAGGGGGAAAAAAGAATTTGACTGAATCTGAGGTTTTCAAGTTTAACTCTGCAGTTTAAACATCGGTTATTATATATGGAAAAATCATGACCAAATAAATTAGGCATTTGTATTGCTTTAAAATCTATTTAAATTCCTGCCCATTTTCTTAAAACAATCTTTTACTGGGGAAAAGTCCTGACCATTCTTTGGCATTGAGCCAATTAATTATCCTTAGGGCATTTTTTGCCAGGAATTAGGAGAGCTGAATTCACAATATCAGAAGAGCACTAGGTTCAGCACGACTGCTCTGGGATAACTAAGTCGGCCTCATCATAATAATTGAATCTCTTCTTAGCTGCTCTTGAACAAATGAGCAATACATGACAGTCAGGGCCTGTTCAATAACAGTGGCTAAAGCTACGACCACAGCTTTTCCTCCACGTTCATAAAGCCTCATCCAGATGTTGGCTTTCTCACTCCTCACCTGTACAATCTCTGACCCATCAAGCCTCCAACATTGTCCACTCTTCCTTCTAGCCTTCCAGAGCCTATCTACATTCTTTGAAGTCACTGCCTTACCGACTTATGATCACAATTCAGTCCAAAAATTTCAGCTGACTGCTAGCTGCAGTTCGGCAGTTCAAATCTCACCAGGCTCAAAGGTGACTCAGCCCTCCATCCTTCCAAGGTGGATAAAATGAGGATCCAGATATGCTGACTCTGTAAAACTGCTTAGAGAGGGCTGTAAAAGCACTATGAAGTGGTATATAAGTCTTTGTGCTATTACTATTTCTTTTGCTAAGTGAAATATTTGTTAAGTGAATTTGTTCCATTTTACGACCTTTCTTGACACAGTTGTTAAGTGGGTCACTATAGTTGTTAAATTAGTCAAATTGTTGTTAAGTGAATCTGGCTTCCCCATTCACTTTGCTTGTCAGAAGGTTGCAAAAGGGGATCACGCCACTCCAACTGTCATAAATATGAAACAATTGCCAAATGTTTGAATTTTGATCATATGACCACGAGGGAGACTAAAACAGTCGTAAGGATGAAAACTAGTCATAAGTCACTTTTTTCAGTGCCATTGTAACTTTGAATGGTCCCCAAATGAACTGGGGCAAATCGAGGAGTACCTATACCAAGAGGCGGTCGGTCCAGAATATATTCCAGATAATTAATGTAGATCTTAATTGCCCAGACTTTACTTATACAGAATCTGAGTTGCTCAGACTTTGTAGACTGATATTAACATCTTGAGTATATGGATCAAGGGTTATGTAAACATAAACATTGAATCAGTTCAACCAAATGTCTTAGATCAGGGGTGTCAAACTGGGGGCCCGCGGGCTGCATGCGTCACGCGCAGGCCACGCCCACCCCAGCTCCGCAAAGGAAAACATCACAATACATCATGTGAGGGCAACATGACGCTGCGGGTTTGACACCCATGTCTTAGATAAATCCAATTAGATTCACTTGGATTCACTAAATCCAATTAGATTCACTAAATCCAATTAGATTCATTTAGACCATTAAATGTACACATCCATGTGTGGGAAATGTCCACATTGGTCTGATTTGATTCAAATGTGTTCAGTTCAAGAATGAACTGAAACGGAAAGGAAGATCAAAAGAGTAAAACTGGCAGCCACAACCATGTGGCTGAAGCCCTGCGCCTTTGGTATATGCATCATAAAAAGGGGTTTCATTTGCAGCTGCCTTCTATACTTCCAGGCACCCATGGTTCGGTTTGAACCAAAGGATCCATTGATCTGATCCTGTGAATCAGTCCAAACTGATTCAGAGCATCAAATATTCATATAGATCTAATACAGTATATAACTAAGATGAATACAAATGACTAGTGTTATACATGTAGCACATTTGCTGGATCGATGCTTTCATCAAAATGAAAGACAAATTACAGAAAAGCCACAATGCAATATATAATCTAAAATGGCTTTAAACTAAATCTTCACTTGCATTGACCCCCCACTTCATTTTTTGCTCTGCTTTTGAATGTCTGGAAGCCATTCTACATGGTAATGTAGAATGTAATACATTTATGAAACCATTATCCCTTTTTATTTTTTACTTTCAAAAGCATAAAATGACATCTTTGTGTTTACATTTCAGTAAGTTCCAGAATTAATAAACAAACTCCAGGAGAGGCTAAATACATACGTGGCTTGAGAGTTGCAGAGAGACTTTAAAACACAGATGCTACACCTTCCCCAATTTCTACCTTTATTTGTTATGGAACAAATGTGGTTGTACACACAGAGAATTGTGTAAGTCTAGGGCAGCGTAAAAACCAGAAGTAACTTGGTAGCATCTTTTCAGATTAACAAGGTATAAGCGACAAGTCATTTCATCAAATGTGTGAGGTAGCAAAACTCATGCAAAATGAATTTAAATTGGGGTGAGATGAGAAGGGAAGGAGTGGGAAGACTCCCGCTATCTTTTAGCCACCACATGGATCTGTTGAAGGGAGTTGTAGCTTTAATGCTTTTTAATCAAATACGATCATTTCAAAAGGTGCAATCAGATTCCTTCTGGACTGAGAAATGAGGCTGCCCCATTTCCCTTTTATTTCCTTCCCATCTGCAATTCCAAACCATAAACTAATCTACCTTTTGATTCTACCTGGGCTTTCTCTGTTCTGGAATTTGCAAAATGCCAGCACAAAAGCTGGTGATTTATCCATTCCCCTACCACAGCAGGCCGACCAGGTATGGCTATATGACAGGAGAGAGAATTCATTGCAATTAAGCAACACAGTTGAAGAAAATAAGGAGAGATTTGAATTGCAACCTCTAGCTTCCAAGCACTGCCCCTCCTTCAACATTAACAGATTACATTTAAAAAATAAAATAAAATTGTGATTTTAGTTCACAGTTGTTACGGATTACAGGAACAGCTCTAAAGGAGCCATAAAGCCTATATCAACTCTCTCCCTCTCTTTATCTATCTACCGTCTCTTTCTTTCTTTCTATCTATCTATCTATCATCTATCTATCTATCTATCTATCTATCTATCTATCTATCTATCATCTATCATCTATCTATCTATCTATCTATCTATCTATCTATCATCTATCTATCTATCTATCTATCTATCATCTATCATCTATCATCTATCATCTATCATCTATCTATCTATCTATCTATCTATCATCTATCTATCTATCATCTATCTATCTATCTATCTATCTATCATCTATCTAATCTACCAATTTATCTATATCTACCTTTTATCTACCTATACATCCATCCATCCAAAATGTAAAACAGCCCAGGGTACAAAATAACTGGTCACTAACCATGGAATTCTGGCTTCTGGTTATCTATGAAGAGGGCTAGAAATCCAAACCAAAGCACACAATACTGCAACGTTTTGCTGCAAGCTATAAATTGCCCTATGCAAGAATTTGCTGCCTCTAGAGACCCCAACCCCTTCTCCCCCAGCATCATCACCCGGCAATACAAGGAATGAAATAGCAATTGCTAGTCTTTAGCTGCCATACTATCCACAAAGAAACACACTTTGGGGGGGGGGGTGTTGTGGTGATGGGGATCAGCTCACCATCAGAGAGCTCCACTTCATAGGGGGATGGTCTTCTTTTCACTCGGTTGTTGTTATACATTGAAAAGTTTTCGGCTTCACCAAAATATCCACTACAAAAGAAAAAGCAGAAAAGCAGGGGTGGGGGGGGTGGGAAGAAGAGAAATTAGCTCTGCAGACATCTGCTGAAATCCATCATTCAACTGCAATTTGAACAAGCATCCAATCTCAAAAAAGAAAAATCTTATTGAATTTGGTGGTGAATTTGGTGCACCAGTAAGGATTAGAGTCTCAACATCATTTTCTACTGCTGAAAATGTACATAATAAGCATAATTCCCACAATAGGGATGTTGCCTGTTGTTGCCGTTTGTGCACCATGTGTGGGCAATGTTTACCACACTTTTAGCATGAAACCACTTTATAACAAGAAATCTAAATAAATGCTTTTCAGATCCAGAGGCCTAACACGATTGACTTCGACACTTGTCAAACATTCCTAACAGAAGAATTAAAATACATTTTGAAGCACATTTTCAATTTCACATTGTCTGGTCTATCAGACAATTACTAGGATTACAATATTTAGCTTCCAGATACGTTGTTCATACCTTTCCTAACCCTTTAAGCTACCTTGGTCCTCTTTTTCCCAACCATGTTCATTCCTAGCATGTATAACACATGTATGTTAACGTGTACTGCATTTCTGCAGTGGGGAAAAATGATTGCCTAAATAATAATGACAACAGGTGAATAAACCTCCATTAACACTAAACATAATTTCTAGAATGATTTTTACCCCTTGATTCAGGCATTTCCCCCAAATTTATGCTTTTATGCTATATTACAAGTATTTCATCTCTTACAAGTAAGTATTTTGTGTTTCTTTTGACAAGAGGGTGGAAGGGAGGGTGGCAACATTTTAAAAGGTCTTTGCCGCAAACCTGCCACATTTTGATAAATGATCTGTACCAACCTTGCCAACATGGTGCCTCCAAGATCTATGGATTACAATGCCCATCATCGCCCAACCAATGTGCCAAAGGGTGATTGGAGAAGTAGTCCCACGCATCTAGAAGGCATCAGGTTATATGGGCTGATGCCTATAGATTATAACGGGACACTTAATGCTGGTTTTAAACCTAGTCTTCTCTGCCTTATTTTCAGCAGAAAACGTTGTTTGTGACTTTAACACCAGACCGACAGCAGGAAGAAGAGAAGATCGGTTTGCTTCGATTGTCCATCGGGTTTTTCTTTTCTTTTCTGACCCATCGTCTCAGGGAGGAAAATCGCATTGACTTCCTTGCACGGCAGCACACAGACACGCGCATGGGCACACACGCACGTTCACAAAGCCTCACACATCTACCTATATATATAGTCCATTGCGGGTAGATTTAGAGGACGCATCCCGAGAGAAAGAGAGACACTAGCGGGGCTTCACAGCCCAACCTTCCCACCCGGAGAAGGAAAATCGGGGGACGGGACGGGGCGACAAAGAGAAAGCATAAAAGCAGAGAGAAACAGCGCCTGAGAGCCACAAAACTCAGGCGGGCAGCGGGGAAGTTCTCTTCCTCTGGGAACAGGAATCAAGCAGAAGCTAACGGAGAACCGTTCCCTCCTTCCCACCCGGTTTGTCCCCACCCCATCCCACCCCCCACAAAGCCCCCCATCCGAAGCCCCGCCGGGCTGCGCAACGGACCTGCTGGCGGCGCTGAGCGGAGCCCCGAGGCCATAGAGCATGGCTCTGGCCGGCGGCGGGAGCGCAGGGGCTGCCGTAGGGCTGAGGTGCACCATGCGGACGTCGCTGCTGCCGATGCTGATGCCACCACCGGCCGGGGGCGTGCCCGCTCCGGTGCCCGCGGTGGTGGCGAGGGTGAGGGCGGTGGCGGTGGCCGGTTCGTCTCGCGGAGCTCGGATGCTGCTGCTGTTGCTGGCGTCTGGCTCTCTCTGGCACTGCAGGGCCCCGGGCGGCGCGTCCCTGGCTTTTATAGAGCGGCCGTTGCGCACCAGCTCGATCACTGGCACCGGCGCAGCAGGGGGCCCCGGGCCGGGGGAGGGGGGCGGCCGACCCGTTTCCTTGGCAACCCCATCGAGCAAGGCCGGCTCCCCCGGGAGGGCCATTCCTCCGCGCCTCCGATCGCCGCCGCCGCC
Source organism: Natrix helvetica (assembly GCF_964273705.1). Classification (NCBI taxonomy): domain Eukaryota; kingdom Metazoa; phylum Chordata; class Lepidosauria; order Squamata; family Natricidae; genus Natrix; species Natrix helvetica. The sequence continues at coordinate 113,955,909 of NC_138549.1, read as the reverse complement.
GCCGCCGTTACTGCTGCTGCCAGAACCCAGTCCCAAATCCGGCTCGCCGACGCCTTCCGCTCCTACTCCGGTTCCGTGCGCCGCATCCCGCGGCGGGTCACTGGGGGACCTCTCCATCAGCATCCTGGAGGGGGGAAAGGAGAGCCAAGAGGAGAGCGGTGAAGGAGGGGCGCGGCAGGATGGGGGGGAGGGGGAAAGGAGGAGAGGAAAAATTGGGAAGGGAGAGAAGGAGGAAAAAGCCCGAGAGAGGAAGAAAGCGCAAAGAAAGAAAAAGAAGAGCAGGGAAAAGAAAGGGAGAGACGGGAGGGAGGGAAAACCGGAGGAAGGAGAGCAGGAATGCCAGAGGAGGGAAAGAAGGGGGGGGGGGCAGAGAGGAAGGGTGGCATCCGAGGGAGAGTTAAACCCCGCGTCGCCAAAGAGCCCCAGTGGAGGATAGCGAGGCCCTCCGGTCACGGGCAGAGGCGGAGGGCCCCTGCTGGAGGTTGGACGCCCGGAAAGCTGTGTTGCGCTCGGCTCGGCGGATTTTGCGCTTCCTTCGAAGCGCCAAGCTCCCAGTCCCGGGAATACCCACGTGGCCCGAAGGAGGGCGCAAGGAGACCTTCCTCCGGGGGCTCTGAGACACGCAAAAAAAAAAAAAAAAACCCACCCATTCACAAGGGGAAGAAGCCTTATGGGGAGCTCCTCCTTTCCCTTCCCAATTCTTCAGCTCTTCTTTGACCGGCCAGCCTGGGGGTGCCATGGCCGGCGGGCTCCCAAAGCGTGGGAGAGGTGTGGTCGAGGCCGAAAATTCAAACGCTCCGTGGGGTTAACCTTCAAGATGGCCACCTGAACAGTTCAGCCGAAGGTTAGAACGGAATTGTTATTTTATTATTCGGCCCAATCCTTCGGGGGAACAAAAACAAAAACAAAAAACCGAAATCGGCTTCACTCCTATTAATAATGAGCGTGGGAGCGTGTGTACATCAGAAATCATACCAAGGCAGAAGGAACAACAATGCCAAACAAGAAGTGTAGGGGAGTTAGAATGGTGTAGAATAGTGACAGCGCCCTGACTGAAGTCGAATTTATTCCCTCGGCATTGCAAGGAAAACGAAGGCGAGAAACAGTCGCAAAGGCGCTGAGAATCAATGCCCCACGGAGGTACCCACGGAGAACCGCGCAGCTCCGCCTCCCAATCTGCGCCGAGTGGAAATAGGCGGCGAGGTACCCAGCCTCCATCCGCTACCTGGAAAGCGGCACATCTCGGCAGAAAGCGTTTGCGGAGACTGGCGCTTGATTTCAGGTTCGCAGTACACCGCTGCCGCACTTTCGTCCCCGAATGTCGACGTTGAGCACACACACACACACACACACACGGACGCACGCACCTCCTGCCAAACGAAGCACGGAAATCACTTGTGTTCCAACGTCCCTCTCGGTATTCGAGTATTTGTGGTCGGGGCTGTATCAAATATTGATTCGGTTAAATTTCATATCAAACCAAAACCGTTTTTAACGGCTATCCCCCACCACATTAAACCGGGTTTCCTGGAATACCAGCCCAAAAATACACCAGAGGGAAGAGGAAAATAGGCAACCACAACAATAGAAGAGGAAATGTAGATAGGAAGAGGAGAGAAGAGAGGAAAGGAGAGACAGAAAGAAGAAAGAGGAAAGGAGAGGAAGACTGGGAGGGTTAGAAAGGGGAGGAGAGAGGATATGAAGGGGAAGGGGAAGAGGTAGGGGAGAGGAAGGGGAAGAAGGAGAAGGAAAGGAGAGGAGGAAAGAAGGAAGTAGAAAAGAAAGGGAGGGAGGGAGAAAAAGAAGGAAAAGTAAGGTGGCAGTAAAATAAAATAGGTGTATAGGATGGTAAACAAAGCAATCTCGATTATATATCTTGATTTTTATATGGAAAAATGAAAGTTTAAAAGTGTTAAAATATAATAAGAATAACAATTATGAGAATGTATACCTGTAAAATGTATGCTTAAAAAACTTTTTAAAAAACGAGTTGTCCCTTGTAGAGCGGCGAGGTTACTCCCAGGAAAGGTTACCCTCGTCATATTGATCTGCGGAAGACAATAACGGTTTTTTTTAAAGCCCTTTTCTTAGATGCCAGGGCAGAGAGATGATGCCCGGCTTCCGGCTAGGCAGAGAGATAAAGAATCGCTTCAAAGGATGAGAGGACAAACGGGGAAATGTTGAGGCCTGGGATTCTGCAAGATCAGCTGAAGTCAGTTTGGGGAGGTAAGGAGGAAAAAGGATTTCATAGCCGAAACGTTTTTTCTAGATTTTTGACTTTTCACATCAAATATGGGAGCGTAATGCTAAAACCACTTTTTCCCGATTTCGTCCTAATAGCTACAATCCCAAACACATTTTCTGGTCAAGAAACCAGTCCAGTGGGTCTTAATTGCTAGTAAACATTCCCTAAAAATGCATTTAGGATTAAACTTTTAATCTTCCGCCTTGCTGTTTCAATTTAAGAGAGAGCTGGGGATCAGGCCATATTATTATTGTTGTGATTACCTTTATTCTGATTGCAGAGGGTCATTCGAAGCAAATTTATATTCCGACTAACTAGTGACTTAAAGAAACTAAAATTTGAGATTGCTTAAATGCAATCAAATTATTTTCGTTCGATTTTCTCCACTGAGCTTCCCCGGTTAATTTCACGCCTCACGTATAAAACCAAGCGGGGCTCGGCTCTCTTTTGTTGGTGGGGTGGGGTGTTAAATGGACGCAAAATTTATGATGAACTGAAGGTGAAGCAAAGACCGAGTCGGCTTTATCAGCGCACAAAGAATGTTTCCATAAATAATTTAAAAAAAAAAAACTGACCCATATGTCAAGTTAAGCAAATGTCCTCTTTGTACAACAGTGTGTGTGAAACATTAAAGGGAGGTTTGCTTTGTTTTCTTGTGAATCCACCACTATGACTAAGAAACTGTCATATTTAGCTTTACAGTGTTCCTAGAAAGACAAAGACAAACCAATTATGTTGTGGCTTCACCGGTTATATGACTCAAGCTACTATACATGGTTGTGCTGTAACTCATCTATGAAGCTACAGTCTTCCGACTTAAATGGAAGGTCAGCAGCATGCTGGCGAGGGCCTGAGTTTAGCACCGGCCATTCTTTGTTCAGTGAATAAATCAGAGATATCTGGACTTTGCAGACTGTATTTGGCTGAATGTCCGTAAAATGCGAAGTATTGGCTTTTGGCTTAGGTTCGAATTTTTTGATGGAAAACAACATCAATTTTGAGCTGCGGATGTCGGTAGATGGGAGCACCGATAACGAAATCTCGAACACCTGGCTGCCATCCAGGGATTAACCGGAGCTTTGCAACGGAGATCCAGAAGCCCCAAATTGAACAGTTTTCGATGTTAGGAGCGGGCTATTTAAAGAGCACCTAGCTCCAAAGCGACCTCGATCCAGTGGGTTTGGGGGGCCCCGCTGGCCACAACGAATTTCTCCTCTCTGGGAAACGTGTTTCTTCCCCCCACCCCATCCCCACAGCTTTAACTTGCAGATCTGCCCGGGCTTTTGACTCGGGATGTATCTTTCTGAAGATCTTTAGAACCCAAAAGCAATCACGTTGATTTCTCTGGCCTCGGAAAGGCGAGAGGTGTTTTTTTTTCCTTTCTTTCCCCCCCTTTTTTTTGCTGGCAGCGGGTAAATCAGAAAATCTTCCTCGTCGGTCATCAATCTCTGATCTGGCGTCTCTGGGTGGCTTGCTCTGCCCCCTCCCCTCCTTTTTTTAAAAAAAATAAAATTTCTCACTTAGTACATCATTCACACCTGTCAGTCTGAAGACGCAGCAACTTCGGCTCAGCCAAGTGCTTCTCCCTGTCAAGGCCGCCGCCTTTTTATTCCACCTCCCTAAGGCGCTGAGCGAAGGTCCGGCCGAGACTTCCTGGGGAACGTCGAAACTCTTGCAGCCTCATACCTCTGCAGCTGGTGGAAGAAATGGGGGCGACGCAGGGACTGGGAAGCAGAAATAATGAACCCTGCCAACCTACCCCTAACACACCCACCCAAAAAAAGAGGCCACAGGGAGGATGGCGGCGCTTTCCGTTCCGTTTCAGGCAGCCTAGAGAATTTTCAGTCTAGAAAGAAAGCTCAGAATTTCTCCGTTTGGTCTTTAGGATACACACATACACTTCCTTGGTATTCCCGTGCACTTCCTTGGAGGCTGGGATCATGAAATTCTTTAAGCCATGGTAGGAGAGGAATTGCTTAGTTTTGGGTTGCGATGTTGGTTTAGCGTGTAGCGACCACCTCTTTCCCATTGAAATTTAGCCAGCGAACCTCGGTAACGTGAACCGTGGCTTAGTCGAAGGATGCGTGTCTCAGAGTGTTCTGCGGTCTAGACCTCTCGCCAAAGAGGATTCTTGGTCGGCTCGGAAATATTTGCGTCTTCCTTGTGTAACTCCTTACCTGTACAAAAAAAAGCGCCCTATCTTGTACTCATTTGGAAGAGTTTTGATTGTGAGAAAGCGGACAGACGCAGCCGAAAGCACCACTGGATCGTCCGGGGAATTGGAGGAAGAGGCAGCCTGCCTGCTGTAGAAGAGGGACAGAGCAAGTCAGAGATCTTCACGTTCCTGCTGGAAAAAGCGAGGCTATGCGAGAGAACACTCCTTCTCCCCCAAGCCTATGCTTCGGGGTTGATTGTACTACAACTCCCAGAGTTCCCAGCGGGAGAGATATCTAGGTCAGCACATCAGGAGTTTAAAAATAATAAGGCATTTTAAATGGTTATAATAATATACGATTCGAGCTTAATAAACATGTCACAGGACGCCAATGACTTCACAATATGAACATCAATACAATCGTTTTTAAAAGACAACCCATAAGCTACTGGTGTTGCGACCTATGGCAGCCTTCCTGTTGCCAGGAGTGAAGTCTTAACAAGATGAGCCCCATAGTTTTAAACTATGAGACTGAAACAGACAAAGACGCCAGGAACATAATGTGTATTTCCCCATTAAGAATGGAATATCAGATCCAGAAATACAAATAATCCTACTGAAATGATGTCATCCAAGTTAGCTATGACTGACAAGTCCCATTCATTACAACAGGTCTACTAGAAATAGGAACCAGCCTGGATCTCAGTTCTGAGGCCTCTCTCCATTCCCAGAATTGTTTGAGGACTAGCTGTGATGTGTCTTACTGATTTGTGCAATTTTCAGTCTCTTCTTTCAACTCATAAAGTGATTGCAGGCACCGAGGGATTGCTTTTATTACAAACTTCAGTTTGTGTTAATATTGTCCTATTGTGCTATTGTGGAATATTGTCCTATTGTGGAATTAAGATATGCCACTCTGTATTAATAGCCAAATTATTTACATTTTATTCACAAGATATGTATAGATACCACAATTAAGGATCAGAAGACTGGTGAACTAGCACAATAGTTATAGGAAATTACATTTTGCCTATCAATTTGACTGCCATCTATCAATCTAGATTGCAAACTTCATTTACTAGCCTGATTTTTAATGATCACCATAAATAGTGTTCAATGGAAATCAGAAGAAAAGCAGCAGGAATGACCACCCAATATAGGAAAAGCTGTTTTATATTTGACATTCTATTGAACATTCTATTGACTCATGGGGCAAAAATATTATTTAATTATATCAAAGAACATTATTCAACAAATCCTTTTGAAATCTAGTTCCCTGATTACTACCTTCAGTCCAGCTTGTTCTGGCTGTCCCAATTTACATCATTTTGCTGTACTAATGGATGCCTCCGTTTCATCTAGTCCTTTAACATGAGATCTCTGCAAGCACATTCTCTCTTAGATCATAAAAAATATATTTTTTGCACAATTCTCCCCCCACTTTTTTTAATTTGACAAGACACCCATGTCCTTCGCCAAGCTATTCTTTTCCTTTCTCCTTTTCTTGTGTTCTTTTCCTTTTCAAATTCTTTCAAGGAAGCCTACAAAGGAAGCCTTTGTTTTTTGTTTTTTGTTTTTTTAAAGGCCTGTTAGCCACAGAGAAATCCAGCGGCCTCCTCGCATCCGAATTTTGCCACCGTTCTTTCCCGGCATTTCCCTCCCTTCCCCGCTAATATCTTGGAACTTCAACTTCAATTGAAAACCGTCCTTCATTTCCATTCCTGCACGCCGAATTATGGAGGGGGGCGGGGAAGGAGACGGGGCGGGTAGGGACTCAAGACCGCCGAATCGGATTTCCCGACGTCTTAATCTTCCCCAAAGCCATCGAGTTTTAGGGGGCGACCCGCCCGGCCGCTATTCCCGGAGGCCCCCCCCCCCCAATACTCGTCTGGTGCAAAAACTGGAGGGGGAGACGTGGGGTTCCTCCAAACCCGCGCATGGGCCTCGCGGGGCACCGGCGCTGCCCTCTCCCCATTTCAGCAAGCCCAGTTCCGCCAGTATTTTCTTTTCTGGATCAGCATGAAGGTTTCCTACAAGCCTACAAGGTCCCCACCCCCCGCTAGTGAGCAAAATAAGAATAGATCAACAATTCACCCCAGGATTTGGCCGTCCTTTCCGTCTCCCCGTCTCCCCCCCCCCCCCCCCGCGCGGCAAGCCCTTCTTTGCTATCTGGGTGTAAAAATAAGAGAAAGAAAGAGTAGAAGTGGGTGATATGAGGAGCGAGGAATTGTTCCTTCTGCCTTTCCTGTGTGGTTCGCTGTCTCTTCTTTTGAAACAAATTAGTTCAAGGAGAATACCTCCTCTACCGCTATACTCATGTATATATATATATCGGTTGGCACTCTGTGTGCGTGTCCGTGTGTCCGTGGTAGGCTAACCTACGAAGCGATTTTCTTTCTTGAACAACAAACCAAACAAAAAGAGAGGAAAAACAACCCCTTTTACTCACCGCTTGTTTTTCGTAGGTGAAAATGACTGGAGCCATTTTGCGGCCTATTCATGGAGGCTGGTATTCCCCCCCCCCTCTCCTCCTATAGTTTTTTTTTTAAAAGAGGAGGAGGAGGAGGAGGAGGAGGAGAAGTGCTGGGCGGCTTCGCAGCGCCGGGAACTCATTCCCACATCACGTCCAGTTTCCTATTTAGTATGGAGAGCGGATCGCTGGAGCAACGTGGCCAAGCGAGATAAGCCGCTGGCACTGGCCCGCCTGCCCTGATAAGCCCCTAAACCCATTATTTATGAAATGATTCATTATTATTTGGCAATTTTATCGAGGGAAAGCGGAAAATTATTGCAGGGATATGCAGAGAGAAAGAGAGTGGGGGAAGAATTTTGGATCGCTCGCCTTAGAGCTTTCGAGACGTGTCTGTTTGCGCGCTCAGGTGCACTTTAAAAAGAGACAGCAAAGAGATGGGTGGGGAGAGGGAGGCGAGAATAATCAAATGCTCCCAACGACTGCCCACTTTTGAATAAAGATCCTTTCTTTTAGCTTTCTTGGAGGTGATTATCCATTCCCCCACCTCCACGCACACAAACACACACACATGCCCCACTTAAATAGGGAACACATACCCTCTTCTTAATTAAATTTAATGAGCCAAAATAAATCAGGTAAGGTACCGCTGAAGGGAAGAGAGGGTGGGGATGGGAACACGAGTGGTCGCTTAAAAATAAACGGCTGAAGAGAGCAGCTTGTCAATAAAATACATGTGTGCATTATTTTTAGAAAAATATTTTTGAGCATACAATTATTCAAGCATAAGAATCACCTTGAGGGGCTTGAAGATGGATAGATTTAGACTCCCAGAATTCCCCAGCCACACCTCTTCAAGTGGGTCCAGATTGAGAAACGCTGGAATTGCCTGCCAGGATTTGCTGCTACAATTTGAATGATATGGACTTCAACAAATGAGACCAATGAATTCTGGCCACCCCTTTTCTGCCATGTTCTTGGGATGTCGCCTCTGTCTCATCCCTTAAAATCTCTCTTAGCTTTTTCCAGGTTTGAAGTAATAGTTTCCACTCCACACCAGCGTTTGCTATGGATCTGGCCTGAAACCTTTGGCTGCCTATTTGAGCGCTGTGTGATCAGGGGTTGGGGCCTATCCAGTTCATAGGGGTCACTGCTGACACACGCTCTCCCTTTGGGTGCCTGGGCACAAGCCTCCATGGGAATTTTGGCTTGGGTTGGAGGAAAGACCAGGCAGCTGGTCACCACGAAAGTGCCCGACTGGCACTTTCCCTAGAACGTGTTAGGTTTTACAGGAGCTCCTTATAAATATAAGTTTGGCATTCTGGAAGAGTGCTAGTTCTTTGCTGCCCAAATTGATCCAAATGGAGAAACCAGTTTCTGGCAATTTTGTGCTAATTGTGTCACCAGCAGGTGTATCACATAATGATGACAAGGATTTGGCATGGCTATTTTTTCCCCTTACTATTTTTATGATTTAATTTTAATATTTCTGAAGACTTGTGCAAGAAGTGTCGTTCTAACCTAGCAACAACTCTAGTGCAATTGAAACTTCTAATTTCTTGTCTGTGTGTGTGTGTGTGTGTGTGTGAATGAGAGAGAGGGGGGGGAGGGGGGGAGGGGAGAGAGAGAGAGAAAAGAGAGTGAGTGAGAGTGAGAGTGAGAGTGAGAGTGAGAGTGAGAGTGAGAGAGAGAGAGAGAGAGAGAGAGAGAGAGAGAGAGAGATGGTGGTAGTATTTGGTATTTTCCATTCCAACTAGATGCCCTGATGATAACTGTAATCACAACAGCTTGATTCCAGATTTTGGTCTAGCATCTGTATTCTCCAAGCCTTATGCCTCTCTAAACCATAAGGTCAAGACTGAATTTGCTGATTATTAATGATTCTCTCTCATTTCATCCCAGATTTCTTCTGTGCTTCTCAGCTGAGAGCTGGGCTGATTTCCAATTCCTACATTGCCTGATTACCAGGTAACGTTGCCAGGACAAAGGAGGAGGTGCACTGATTGGCAACATTGAAGCATTTCCTTCTGCTTCGCCCAATTCCCCCTCTTAAGTTTAATCAATCAATTCATTTGGCCATTCATAAATTGTTCTGAACAATTCCAGGCGTTTTATAAAATAACAAAGGATTAAAGCAAAAGGGAAACTTGAGAGGGGGCTAATCCCACCATTCCACTGCACCCCACCTTTTTTTAAAAAAGAATTTTATTGGTTTTTTTAACATTTATAAGGGAAAAGGTAAATGGAAAGGCATACAAATTTTGGCAGTTGCAAAGTGTGGCAGGCGCCCCCTCCCTCCAAACTCATAGAATACATCTGAGTATAAAACATTAATACATAATCATATATAATCAGCATATTAATTCTAATAATATTTTCAATCAGTTTATACATTGTAGTATATGATCCACATATAATTCCATTACTACTTTCGGTCAGTTTATAACAATGAGATTTTCTTATTCATTTTTGTGATCTGAGCTTTCTTGGTATTGCCCCTTCTCCCCCCGCTGGCAGAGCTCCGGCCCCTCCCGTGTCCTGTATATCCTTTGTAGAATCTTCTGTTTTTTCTAGGTTTGTTTTGTTTTTTTCCATAAAGGCCTGTGCCTCTATGGGTACTGCACCCCACCTTAAGTGAAAGAGCTTGCTGCTTGTTTCTCCATTAGCTGATGATGCTTGGGGATCCTTCCACTTACCCCTTCTATAAATTGGCTCCAGAAAGGGCTGCATCATTCAGTGGCCTTTTTGTGGTAGAATTTGGGCTTCCAAGGATAATGGAGCACAGTTTATACCAGAATACTTCCTTGATCAGCTCAGTGACAGGTCCCACTTTCACTTCCCTGGGAAGAATGGTGAGTAAGGAGATGGGAGGATGTTTATTTTCCAACTAAAATCTTTCTGGTGTAATAATAGTAAACAACAAAACCAAAGTGATAATGTTTCCTAGTTGGGGTAATGAAGCATCTGCAAGAAAACAAGCAATCTCAGAGAGCACCAAGGATCCTCAGAACCAAACTGTCGTGACAAAGAGATTCACCCATCACAGGAAGCCATGGCTTGGTTAATCATGGTCTATTGTCTACCCTACTGCTGGTTCAGATATTTTTCCTGAGCTACAAATCTTAGCTTAATATAAATTTCCAAGACACCTTGGCTATGGTCACACTAGATGCGAAGCCATAACCACATAATTCATATCATGGCCTTGAGTGGTATGGAAAGCCAATCCTATCCACCATCTCTAAACCAACCTGCTTGTGGGAAGAAGGGCAGGAGTTCTTGAATAGCCTGGTTGTGTCCTTAGAGCAGAGACCCATCTTGATGCAGAGAGAGACTTGAAGGTGTGCACAAACACATCCATTAAGCATCTGATCTCACAACAGGTCGACTCACTCTGCTGGAATAAAATGGAATATCATGTACAGTAAGGTCTTATCAATCAATTCACAGCAAAACAGTATCATCAATTGCAACAATGATGTTTCCCGGCCTCTCCCTTAAGGTAGACTAACTGCTCCTGGTTTACAGATCTTGTTGGTTACACCGAATTCATACCGCTATGGCATAAGACTTGAATTCATTTGAGTTTCCTAAAGGTTCATCCAGATCAGGAATGAAATTCAGCAGGTTCTGACAGGTTCCGGTAGCGGAAATTTTGAGTAGTTCGGAGAACCAGCAAATACCACATCTGGCTGGCCCCAGAGTGGGGTGGAGATGGAGATTTTGCAGTATCCTTCCCCTGCCACGCCCACCAAGCCATCCCCATAGAACCGGTAGTAAAAAAAATTAGATTTCACCACTGTTCCAGATTACTTATCTGATGAATCTTTGGGAAATTCCCACAGAATGCAATTGATTGGAGAGATTCCGAGATTCCCACTTACCACCTGCGTCCTCTTATTTCAAAGCACCCTTGCAATCGATTAAAACTGATTAAATCTGGTAGTCTCTGGGGTCTCTCCCCATGCGTGAGAGCGGGGGGGGGGGGAGGGGAGAGAATATGTTTAAGACTACGGTTTTTATTCCATATGGGGAATGAAGTTTCGGTGGGAAGGGGAAACCGAATATGTGGACCTTCCGGCAATGATACACTGAGGGTCCAAAAGTGGCACAGCCGCGTGCGTGTGTTGTTCGCTGCGCCTGCCGCCGTGGAATAAACCATTTCTGGAGTGTCCCAGCCTAAAGGAGGGAGCGATTAGCCGGGGAATGCAAAATGAAGTGGGGCAAACGGGAAAAAGCTTCGGTCAAAGAATCGGCAAAGGAAACGGAAGGACTGACAGGGTAAATGCCAGGGCAGATGAAAGATGAGTGGCGGGCTTAAGTATCCGCCCCCCCCCCTTTGCCCAGGGGCCAAGATCTGGAGGTTGAAGGGGGGGGGGGGGTCGAGGATTTTCCCCAGAGAGGTTTTTCACCACGCCGGAGGGGAAACGGCTGGAAGTGTCAGTTCCCCAAGCAGTCACGACTGTATGCTCGGCCTGTGTTTTAAACCAGAGGCAGGAAACACGAGCGCCACTTCCTTTAGCCACCAGAGGCAGGAAATGGGAAAGACAGAAGTCGTCTGCCCGGGCGGGCACAGTAATGGAGATCACGTTTCTCCTCTGCCTCCTCCATCTCTCTCATCCTGCCCTTCATTTGATAAACAGGCCTCTCTGTGTGCAGGGTCAGGATCCCATATAGATGTGGAAGGAATTGTGTTGAGATCATAGCAGAGTGCCCTGGTCTGGTCATTCGGTAGTCTCAGACAGGAATCACATACTGTATCTGGGGTCAAGGCAGGATAGGACAACCTGGTACCTTGAAACCTGAATAGAGTATTTTTAGACCAGAGGTCTCCAGCCTTGGCAACTTTAAGCGTGGCGGACTTCAACTCCCAGAATCCCCCAACCAGCTTTGTTGGGAGTTGAACTCCACCAGGCTTAAAGTTGCCAAGTTGGAGACCCCTGTTTTAGACAATAGTCTTTCCAGGTCTCTACAGTTGGCTCTGTTGGCTGGTCTGAAAGGAATTGAAGCCCGAAACGTCACCAAGGATACCAAATTGCCTAATTCTGGATTAATATTTTATGGAGAGATCTAATGGCTTTGAACCACATGTCTTATTTTGCGGAAGCAAGGGTTTAGGATCCTGAAAGTTTTGTGTGAAGCAATCCTCAAAATATTTCTTGATGCATGCCAAGGAATCATAGTGCAATGCTAGAGGACCTATTCTCTCATTTAAACTGCCATCTGCCGCATCTTTGCACCACTGAACAATGGCTGTTTGCATTGTGTAAGATGTGGTTCCTAACTAAATTGTGTTGTAATGTGTGTGCCACTTATAATATGCAATTAACTGGTTTTCTGCTCTGGCTTTGTTACCGACCCACTTCAGCATATTGTCAGCCAGCAAGAAAAATATCCAACAACTGGAGCATTAATAGGGTGAAGATTTGGCTCTATTGTGTAATTCTAAGTCTTTGCTTTTCTGGCAGACTTCCCCTCCTCCACTCCCACTTGGGCATCTGATACTGTCAAAATAATGTGAAGAATTTAGAGAACAGTTCTCAATAATATTAAGTTAGCAAAAAACCCAACCAGATTCAGATTTACTTCAGACAGTAGAGAGGTACATGAAAATACCCAGATGTAATCTCAGAAAGGAGGGACATAGACCTTCCCCCTATAGATGGTTAGAGGCAAGTAAACACTTTTACAGAGAGATGAAGTATTTTAAGCCAACTAATACAAGAAAATGGGCACATCAATAAAACTCCAATTATTCCATATCATTTTCTTGCCACTGCAAAAGTGTGCTGTGCTGCTGTTGCATCTAATGTTAGTTTCTCCATTGACTCCATTCTAGAGTTGTATAAAGATAAAATTGTATAAACGTACCTTGTTTCCAAATACAAGATTGGTGGTTTTGTCCTCCAACTCTCCTCCAGTTAGAAACCAAGTTTTCCGAAAAGTTGTGTTGTTAGTGTGTATGTGTGACAGGGGGGAGGAGGAATTGCATGAAAGGATTCAAGAAACAGAACTAATGTAGAAGCCAATTGCTGCGCACTAATTTGGCCAGGAGAGGCTAATATCTGGAGAGATGAGAATGCTTTCCCAACACACTTGAACTTCTAGTAAAAATGCATATCAAGACATGTCAAAAACCTCATAAATTCCAGTAAAATGGGTATGGGCAGATTAAAGCCACATAGGATGGAGAGTTTCCTCTGTCACTTTCATGTGTATTATGATTTGAATCACATGAAACAATTTAGCTCACTTGGCGGGCTGATCATGCAAATGCATCTACACATGAGTAAGCAGCATAAGCTAGTGAGAGCATAGTGGGAGCCAAAGACTCAATAACATATGCATAATGCTTGTGAGCATTATCTCTTTAGAATGTACTAATCTATTCCTCCTTGGATTACTTTTAATAAGTATTTTATAATTTGACAGGATGATAAATATGCTCTGAATATAAGGTATCTGCACCTAAGGAGATCTGAATGTAAAGTAGGCTGTTTTCCCAAACCAAGGATGTTTTATTTAGTTTGACTTATAATTTTGAAAATTTCCACTCTTCAGAAGTAAGGAAAAGTAGTGATGAGAGCTTATCCTTGGTTGTTCAAATCCCTTGTTCACCCGTCTTCCTTAAGCATATGTAATATAAATGTGAAGCCTCTTGGTTTATAGAGACACAAATTAAACCAAGTTATATTTAATTATATTTTTATAAGAGAGTTTTCTAAAAGTTAGCACATTACAAAAATAGTCTAGCAATTTTATTTCAGCAAACAAAGTATTAAACAAACCAGGAACTACAGAATATAATGTTTGATGTTTATGGCAAGTCAAACACATAAGATGCTATTATTTGTCATCCTAGTTTTGTTTCCTAATTGCATTTGTTACAAATAATCATAGGACATTTTACTTCAAATTCATAAAATAAGAGTTAAAATTGGTAAACACTTCAAATCAAACTTGCTTTAAACTCACTGTCTGCTTCACCATGGATAATTTCATTCTTGTTGCATTTAATAAACAATAAATCAACAGCTTTAAAAATACCCTACATACCAGTAGTATCCTGATTATATTCAATGACCATTTGGAATGTAAATGTATTCTAATATGCATAAAGACCTAAATTTATTGTGTGACCCAACCTGCTGTATTTCTCTATATACAATTAGAAACCACTCTCCCATTTATTGATTACCAAGAAAATTTTTAAATTATATTTAGCCAGCAGCATCTCTTGATTTTTCTGAACCACAAGAAAAGGAAGAAAAGAGGATGCCAGTCATTTGTAAATAAGTCAGAATAACTTTGGGAGCTGTCTGAGTTGTTTTACATCGAGAAAGGTTCCTACTAAGTTAACATTTTCTGCTTGATTTAAATTATCAACAGAGGGAGTTTGTGGAATTCCAGTCACAATGTGAACATTTAGATTTTCTTTGCCTGGATGCTGTGTAAATTCTGCTTCTCCAGGCAAAAGTTTCATTTTTGGCTTTAAATCCTTTAAAAAAGGGCGCAGAGTTTCATTAGTTTGGTGCAGGATTCTTGGTGGCAAAACAGCGTTTGTAACATTTCTTAAGATGGGCCCTTCTGAATGCAGCAGGTGACAAGACGATTCAGTTTGTGTTGGATCAAAATTAATCTGCTTCTCACCAGTTCTTTCAGAAGAGTCTTTCCAGGAAGCAAAGCCCTCTAAAACAGGGTTGAAATCCAAGTGCAGAACAGGCTCTAAGCTCTCTTTGCTCTTGTAGTTCCCAGATGGTTCCTCTTCTTCATCATCACTACCATCGTTGCTTTGTAGAAGGCCATACTTCTTCATATATCTCTTCGTTGCAAAAGACATGTTGCCAGGTGAAATTAAACCAAGGCCCATCAAAGACTTCTCTGTATTCGTTTGCAGGAGAGTCTGTAAAGATGAAGTCACAGAATTTCTCTGGCTTGAATGATTTAAAGAAAGCTGTGACAGTTGATTTTCATTCAGGTACTTGAGAGCAATAGCATTTGCCTCCATGCTCAGGTCTGCTCCAGTGGGAGTTAAGCCACTCATACCAACATTAGCAAAAGAGATATAGTTTAGTCCTGGTACTATTGCTTCAGGATTAATGCAAGCCAATACACTAGAAAAGAAAAAGACACATTTAAATAATTCTGCACATTACCATTTATTCAATTTATTAACCAGCTGATCATAAAGTGTGAATATACTACGAATGTCATCTGTTTTAATATCCATGCAGTTTCTTAATTTGACAGCTTTAATATGACACATTAATTTGTTCTCATATTGTCAGTGAAATTTATAAAATGATTAACTTTAGTAGAGATTGTTTGTCTCTATCAGGGAAATTTAATATGGATGGTCTGATTTGTATGTCTGGGAAGCAGCCTTTTATTTCTGTCCTTTATAATGCCTTCCTGTCCATAAGAAAACCATTTTGATGTGTTACACATAGAAAAGAAAAGAAAATACTACGGTATATACAATGCAAGTCATGATTGAAATAAGAATGCATTTGTCCAGATTATCTCATCTACAAAAATAGATAGGTAGCATTGACATGCATCTAGCCTTGTAAGCTTTTTAAGCAATTCTGTGCAAAGGAGAATTTACAATCTGCTCAACAGTAACCCTGATCTCTAGATAGCTATCTGCAAAAGACACCTGCCACAGATATTTCAAATTATTAGGCAGACATAGATGCATGGATACTCAGTCGTTTGTGGCTTTATTAAATATTAAAATTTTGTTAATTTTGATTAGTTTTTCATATAGATAGGCCAGATTTGCATAGACAAGACTGTAGGAAAGAAATCAGAAATGTAGTTTTCATTCTCATTTCAAATTAACAATGGTTTAATATTGCATCCAAATCCTGAACTGGAAATAATTTTAATGCTGGGCAGTAAAAACCAAATTTCAATCCATGAAGGTTGAACACAGTAACAATGCTTCAAACTTTTTACTAATAGTCAAGGCTATCCAAACTTTTTTCTGGGTTGGATATTACAAACTTTTGCTCAAGAAAAAAAAAGACATCATTAACTGATTTGTTGGTTATATGCAGCTCAGAACTGTACTGATTGAGGTACTATATAAAACCTAGCAATAAATAAAAATCAATAAGTTGCCATTACCCAGCATTCTCCACTTTGTGTATATTGTTCATCTTCTCAGGAGAATCAAAATTTACTCCAAGGTTTCTTAATTGCTTCAAGGTTGCATTCAGAACACTATCTTTATTTCTTAGGACCATGTCTGATGTTGAGCTTCTTTTTTGTGCCTTGTTTATTTTTAAAGATGAAGTGCATTCGTCTTTAGCCAGATCCTCTTTCAGAGAGGGACCGCTTTCATCAGAGGATTCCTTCAAAAATCGATTTACCTGACCCTATAGAAATATTACAAAGAAGAACATAAAATTACTGGTAGATGAATAAAATTGCTGGATGACATCTCCATAGGAAATCACAGCATGTTGACAATGTATTCATATCACCATAGGAAAACCTGTTAGCGATTTATCATAGATGCACAACTAATGTCATTAGCTGATAGTTAAACAGATTTTTGTATGTCTTTAGAATGTATACATTTAGAAATAATCTGCTCAAGTTTACATTTGAAATATCATAATTCTGTTTAATTTTATATAATCAAATACTTACTAACCTACCATTTTGTCCCACACCACTTTTTTAAAAAGAAATAATCATGTACACAGTAGAATGCAGTTCTGAAATATTAACAATAAGCTGGATATATCCTATTGAGCACTTTAAGGAAAGCATGGAAATTCAAGATGCATGGATAATAAAGACTTTACTATGAAGTACTTTTTTTTTTAAAAAAATCAGAAATAAACTAATTTATAGGGCCAGCACTATTTAACAGTTGAATTAAATAAAGTTATATTGAGCAAACAAAACTTACTAATAAATCCTGACACATTTTTTGATCATCTGGTGATACATTTGGTGGGGTAGTAATGGCACAGTCAAAATTTTGTTTATCAGATGGTTCAAAATTATTGTCAGTTTCTTCTGACGGACTGGTTTGCAAACATTTGTTACCATTTTCATTCTGCAGTGAAGCTTGGTCAATTCCTATGGCAAGTGGTCCATTACTATTAGTAAAAAAAATATATGATTTTAATTAAACTATCAATACATTTATCATTGTAGCAGAATTTACATCTTAAACTAGATCTTATATTTTCCCAATTCTTTAAAATTATGATCAAACTCTCACATTTCAGAACATTTATGTTTTTAGATCGGAAATGACTTAAGTGTTCATCTCCATTTACTGCAGGCAATATGTTCATAATCATGACTAGAAGGTAACAGTAGTATCTCCATCAGTATATTACTTGAATATATGAAACATATTCCAGTTATTAAAATAAACGTGAATTTCATATTTTCTGTTGAATGTTTTATGTGGAACTGCATGTGTCAAACAATTATTTAAATCCATTTTTTTCTTCTGGGGTGTATACAGGATTCATTTTGATTATCTGTGCATGAAAAATATGTTTTTAATTACTCTGATTTTTCAAATAATTTTATTTTGTGTATTATTCCTGACCAGAACAAGGAAAATGAATTGACAGTTTCTTGCAAAGCAAGTCCATTATCAATGCCTGTATACTGAAAAAAGTCTTCAGATTGCATCTGTTGGTGTTTTCCTGACTATAAGTTCAGACTTCCAAGAAAAAGAGACTAGAAACCAGAGCATTCACAATCACACAAAGGATTCATGTGAGTAAAACCTCTCATTATGAACATACTATAGTACCAAAAATATGACTAGGATATGCATGAGATGAACTGTTTAAATTGTGCTCCCCCACATTTTTCACAATTGATGCCATTCCAATTTTTGAGGCCTACTGAGACTGACAACTTTGGAACAGATCTTCACAAATGGAACACAACCTTTAAAAGCAAATTGAGAAACTGACTCTGTTGGAGATAGAATCAAAATATTGAATCTATGTGCTATAGAAGTTGTTATATAATTCATTTAAAGTAACTAGTATGAAGATAATAAGCTATCTCAACTCAAATACAAACACTATTTTTGAATCAAGCTGCTTTTGAATCCTATTCTTAGGATTAAAATGTTAGATTTTCAATAGGAGGCAAATATAGAAAATATATAGGCAACTTATTTTGAGGTTTAAATGCACAAGATGTCATAGTACAGAACAATTAAATTCAGACAATCCAGGCTGCTATCTATGAGCAATATATTCTAGAATATAGGTATAGCAATATAGCATATTACTGAAAGCACAAGAATAGAGCTAAACCAAGCCAATCTGGTATTCATACTACAAGTCAATTAAAATACTAGCTTCAGTTCTGAAAAAAAAACCCCACAGGTGATTTAAACATAACAAAAGATTTATGCAAAATTTAAAAGAAGTCAGAAAGAATATTTCAACTTTATAAAAAAATTACCACAGGCCAGCAGAAGACTGATTAGTTACTCCTTCAACAATATGGACACTATCAAAAAAGCTGGGTATATCAACAGCTTTTAATGAAGAGGCAATGCTTGTTTGACTACTGTCCTTTTCTGCACTCATAGAAATAGTGATGTCTTCATTGGAAATTTCAACTTCATCTTCTTTCACAGACTCTTTCTTCTTTTCCAAAGGGGTATTCCAAAACAAGCTGGCACCTATAGGAAGTCAAATAAAAATATTGTGCAATTTAAACTAGGCTGCTGCACTATATGCTGTATGTGATGAATATCTTGAAACAACTTTGCACCATTCACAATGCACTTACTCCATTACTGATATAAACTGATCTGATTATACTAGCTAATTCTTATTGTATGTGCAACATTTGTTAATGTGAAAAATGGCAATCTATCACCAGTTTGTCTTTGTATGCAGTGCTGGTTTGTAATTCTAAAACTGGCATAAATAATTCTAACCAGGGATGAGGGTTCTGTGATCCCATTACAAAATACCTCTTTAGTAATAGAGGCCCAATGTGTCAAGGTGAAAATATCATAGCTGGATTTAAAAAAAACACATTGATATTTGCTTTGTGCTAGTCATGAGCAAACTAAGTTAAACGAGCCAGTTATTTTACAAAATTGTAAATTTGAAGCATAATATTACATTATAGTATGGATCACTAAGTAGGTTTCTGCAGAAATTAATGGGCAGCTTCATCATGAGCTATGAACAACCAGAACAAAATGGCTCCAATGCTTAGCATTTTCCCCTGAGTTTAGTGTCATTTAAAGAAAATGTACAATAAAACATTACCTGTACTCACTGCAATGCTGATACTTTTCTTCATATGTAACCCTGGAGAAGACTGGGTTTCCATGGCAACAAATTCTACTTGCTTCTCAGACTGTACACTATTGTTTTCTAGGGATCTGGAAGCACAGGACTGAAGTGTTTGTGCCTCTAAAAGCTGCTGAATCTGTAAACAAAATCTGCATTAATTGAACTGCCTGGATAAAAGGAGAACCAATTAGTATAAATTACCTGATAACAATTTATCCTACATATATTTAAGACTGTTTTCCTTTCTATGAACTACATAAGGCAGTGTTTTAAAGCCCCTTTCATATACATATAAGAAGATAATACCATCTTATGTGGCACTATACCACAGCACACAGAAACAGGTAGTTGAAATTAAAGAAAATCATTAATTTAGCTGGCTTCTGTTCAATATTGACTTTCCAGCATAAGAAATATTAACAATAAAAACACAAGTTACATTAAAACTTCTACTTTCTTCAGAGATTGAAACAGAAACTCCCAAATTCCAGCTTGAAAGTCACACCAATAATGTCGAAGAGCAAATATAATTATATATTTCAGTAAGGAAATAGATCATTGAAATAACCCAACCAACCTGAGCCTGTAGCAGCTTGATTTGTCTATGCTGTTCACCAAGAATTCTGTAAACATCTGAAGATAATTCGACCATTTCATTATCTGATACTGTATTTGCAGCAGGAAGGTTCATACAAGCTGAATGTGTTGTATGTGACTGTGCATTACCATGATTTACTGGAGATGACATTCTTACTGCAGCGGATGTGTTATTATTAATAGGAGAACAATTCCCTATTATTCCATGATGGCCTACATTAATAGGGCTACTTGCGGCATACCCTGGATTGCAACCGCCATTTACATATTCTTGATTCTGATGGAACATTAATTTTGTACTCTCCTGGGTAGGACCTGAATGATTTTCAGGGCTGTCATTACATATGCCTTGCCAAACATTTGCTGGACTGTATTGTATATGGCCATACTGCTGACAGTTGCAAATACAAGGAGAACAACATGATGGACCTTGAATTGGTACCCGAACTCCCAGGGGTCTTCCCAGGTAAGATGGTGATAGTGTACAAGCATGCCAGGGATACTGGGAAACCAGAGGAGGTTTGTTAGATTTTTGTGCCGAAAAGCCATTAGTAGAAAGTTCTCCTTTCTGTGGAACATCTTCATTATTTGCCAAGGGTCTTTCAGAAGGAATTGCACGTTGATGCGGGGATGTATTTTGTGGAAGTTCATTACAGGATATTGAATGAGAAGAAGCAGGTACGCAGCCCCTTTTAGCTTGCGAGCCAGCTGGGCTGGGCTGCAGTTGTAGTGCAGACTGCATTCCTTTGTAAGGCTTTAAAGATGCAATCCTGTGTTTCAAAGGATTTGGTACTTGCTTTGGAGGAGGCTCTCTGGCACCCGAAGCAAAGATCTGTCTTCCAGCATCAGAGCTCTGAGAGTGCTGGGGAGCATGCGCTACAGAGTATGCCATCTTAGCAGGTTGGTTTACAAATGAAGATTGATTTTTAATCACAGCATGTTTAGATGTTGGTACAGATTCTGTGGAGATGCCTTCAAGTACAATGGACAATTCAGGAACTGAAGGATGGATCTCAGTCATCTGGAAACCAAAACAGTTCAAAAATAAAAATATTTATGAATTCTTAGTTTACCAAATTAATCTGAAGTATTTTTCTCTCATCAGCTATACCCTGAATAGAACTTAGTGCAAAGAGAAATAAGATAAGGTGTAACAAAAAGAAGTATGTCTCTACCATGAGGCCTAAAATAAGTGCAAGTGCTTAATGTGAGGAAAAAGATTGTAAAAACGATTTATCCAATGTAACACTATAAAACCTAATGTTTGCAGCTTTTGGTTTTCCATTACTGATTCACTTTGAGTTTAGAAATAAGAAAAAACAACACCAGTTCAATTCAGTTGGCATTCATTTAAGTTCTTAATAAGCATATCAGTATATCCACACTTTTGCTAGCTCTTGTGTCGATATGGTGTGAGAACACCTCCCTATTTAATTGAGTCAAGTAATTTTGCCATGGTTCAGCTAGTTTACTACGTTTTGCATATTCCCACAGCATAATTATGCAGAGTCCTAAGAAAGTATCTTTTTCAAACTTAATTTGAAGATAAAGCAACAATAAAGGGTTAAGAGTCCTGTAGTACAACCTAGTGGCAGGATTATGACATAACATTTATTTGTAAGAACTCTGAACCAGAATATGGGTAATATTAATTACTCAAAATAAAAACTGTAAAGCTAATTTACTGTGACTGGTTTCAGACAAGAAATCTAGAATATACCGGTTGATTGATGGGATGAGGACGAGGAAATGGTCTTGGAGATGCATCATCTTCCACACCAGAGTCATGATCACTGACAGAAAGTTTATTGGGTGAGCAATCTAGGGATAAACTATAAAAAAATAAAATTTTATAAAGCTAGTAAAAAATAACTTTGTAATTTATTTTTTATTCCTGCAACATATTACAAATAATCATGGGTTTCACACAGATTTTTAAATATTCTTATATGCAATAAGCCATTTTATAATATAACAGTTTTAAAGAGTGTCTGCAACTCATTGACATGTCATGGCAATTTACACATTTTATGACCATTATTAAACAAGAGAAAACTGAACAACTGTTTGTAAACAAGTCAGGTAAAGCATATACATTTTATTGTATCTTAATTTTTTTTATTTTATTTTATTAACAAATATTACATTTGTTTCTTGGTTACAGGAATAGTGTTTCTCCTAATAGTTCTTCATGAAAGAAAATGTATACTGTGAGATTAGAAAGTAAAATCTACAAAAATGTAAATACACACATATTGCCTGATATCTCTTGGGTAGTTTACTTTTGGATAATAAATTACAACATATTGTATTAATGAAATGAGCAATCTAAGAAATTCTATTGTCTTACAATACAATAGCAGAGTTGGAAGGGACCTTGAGGGTCTTCTAGTCCAACCCCCTGCCTAGGCAGGAAAGCCTATACCGTTCCAGACAAATGAATATCCAACATCTTCTTAAAGACTTCCAGTGTTGGGGCATTCACAACTCCTGGAGGCAAGCTGTTCCACTGATTAATTGTTCTAACTGTCAGGAAATTTCTCCTCAGTTCTAAGTTGCTTCTCTCCTTGATTAGTTTCCACCCATTGCTTCTTGTTCTACCCTCAGGTGCCTTGGAGAACAGTTTGACTCCCTCCTCTTTGTGGCAGCCCCTGAGATATTGGAACACTGCTATCATGTCTCCCCTAGTCCTTCTTTCTCTTAAGCTAAACATACCCAGTTGCTGCAACCGTTCTTCATATGTTTTAGTCTCCAGTCCCCTAATCATCTTTGTTGCTCTTCTCTGCACTCTTTTTAGAGTCTCCATATCTTTTTTACATTGTGGAGACCAATACTGAATGCCATATTCCAAGTGTGGCCTTACCAAGGCCTTATAAAGTGGTATTAACAGTTCACATGATCTTGATTCTATTCTTCTGTTTATGTAACCTAGAATTGTGTTGGCTTTTTTGGCAGCTGCTGCACACTGCTGGCTCAGATTTAAATGGTTGTCCACTAGGACTCCAAGATCCCTCTCACAGTTACTACTGAGGAAGGTACCACCTATACTGTGTCTTACCTTATCTTATCTTGTCTTATCTCCTTCTTTTCTGGAAGATATATTTCACAAGGCAGCAGACAGGAACACCTATCTGATACCTTCTAAATATTCCTATTGAAAACCTTTATTAATGCAAGATACTGTAAAAATGTTGGAAGTGATTGAATTGTACTAAAGCAAACAAACATTACAGATTATTTGCAAGGAGAATTTTACAAATGACTCACTTGTTTAGGGAAATGTTTTTTGAAATTTTGCTGAAGAATTCTGTTTCTGCATTTATATTTTTTGAGTTCAGTTCAAACTGGATAGGGTATTTATCTGAAGGTTCTACTTCCTGAAATGAAATAGATATAGATAGCCAGACAGTCAAGCCACAACAAAAGTGCACATCATTCATTTCAGGAACAATTGTGGTGCTGAGTATTTATTGCCTGAAAGATTTTTGTACCTATATTTAGGGGATTCATGACTATAGAGAATGCCAGAAGTAAAAGTTTAAAGAACATTATTGCTGCAATTTTCTAATAATCATATTAGGTATAGTATAGAGGTACTGAAGTATTTTTATTTGCTTCCCAATCTTGTTAAGTTGTTCTCTACAGCAGTTATAATTACTATGCTGGTAATCAGAAAAATGATGCAAGATAAATAATCATAGTTAAAATAACTATCTATTAATCTTTCCAAATTGAGAACAATTGTTTACCCTTTTCATCAACAGCAAGCATCCCACAATCTTAGTTTTCAGTTTGGCTCAGTAAAAGAAATAGTTAAACCTTTTAGAATATGTAAACTATTCAAAATACAATTTTTCTAAGATCTGGTTGGCCCAACATCTTTTATGATTAGTCTTGAAATCAAAAAAACTAAACTATTCTTTTCAGATCCCATTTTTTTTTCTCCACACAAAAATCTGGTAGTTGCCAAAATTCTCCACCTATATTATTTTCTTTTTAAGGCTACAAAATAATTAGGATAAAAAGAATGATTAGCTCAAGAGTAAATATCTCAGGTTAAGTAATGATTTAAATCTAGATCTCCAGTCTTAATCCTAAATTTGTTCCTTCATGGTGAAACGTAAACAGCAGCTGTTACTTTTGGAAGAAAGTTGTATTTAAATTTTCTAAAGATTGTTTTTACTGGAGTGTTAAGGACATTTGAAGCCATAAACAATACCATTTCACAATTTGAATATATATGCATTTTAGTTCTTGATATTTTGATCTTATAAACAAAGTAGGGCCATGCTATTTCATATTCAGCATGATATGAAGTCAAGCAACTTACTTTGAACAGATGTAATGTTTCTTTGCATGTAAGTAGCTGGAAGTCTAATTCAGTACGCCCATCATAAGGCAAGCATTCATAAAACTTTGGATCTTTATGATTCAGAGCAAAAAGAACTACAAGAAACCTTCCCGTTTCAGAAAATACCCTAAAGAGAAGAAAAATATTCTGTATACAAAGCAAAGCAAAAAACACAAATTCAGAATTTCCATGCAATAACATAAATTGTTCACTGCGAAGTGTCAGTGAATGAAATGGTTATACAAATTGAGTAATTACAAATGTTGAGCTGAATTTAGCATGTTTTTAAAAAATATAGTACAATATTTATTTAATCATGCTATAGTCTCAATCACTGTCTGTATTGCATGTCATTGTTTATCATAAAATGATTAAACAGTAGAAGTTACATTACATTCTTGCACTACTGTGCAAAACTTATTATTTCTCCTACACTTTGCAAAGCAATAAATGCATGCAAATAGAATGCTGGATGATGCCATCTAATCCCAAATGAATTTACTCTGTATTTGCAATGGGGCAAGCAAAGCATTGTTCTGTGTTCATATAAAATACTCAACTCTTTGACACAGCCTCCAACCATTTAAATTTTTTAGCTCAGATCATGTTTTATAAGACCTATCCAATAAGATTTTATATTGGGCATGGGTATCTGGCTGGGTTTGTAAAAAGTTTTATCCCACTTTCTAAAACAGCATAACACAAAAACAATACCGGACATTTCTATGATCTATAAATCTGTTTTACTTATTCTTGCATAATATTTATACATTATATATGACAACTATAGTTTGTTCTTTCTGAGGGACTTTTTAAAATTGCCCAAATATTTAATAGTATTTTATGCTATCTACCAATTCCCATTTGTTTACTATTTACCGTTATTTTTCGGAGTATAAAACGCACCTTTTTCCCTCAAAAAAGAGGCTGAAAATCTGGGTGCGTCTTATACACTGAATACAGCATTTTTTTGCCTCCTGAAACCCCGCCCCCTTCAACAAAATGGTGATGCAGAGCTTTTAGGAGCCTTGCAGAGTGTTCCTGGGGGCTGGGGAGGGCAGAAATGAGCAGAAAACGGGCCGTTGTTTTTTTTTGCTCAATTTCCCCCCCCCCGCCCCCCCGCAGCCCCTTGGAGCACTCTATAAGCCTCCTAAAGGCTATTCATGCCCTTTTTGGGGCAAAAAATGAGCCCGTTTTCACAAAAAATGGCCCATATTTTGCTCCCCCCCCCGGGAGCACTTTACAAGCCTCCTAAAGGCTATTCATGCCTTTAAAAAAAACAGGCCCATTTTTGCGGAAAATGGACCATTTTTGGGACATCTGCAGAGTGCAAAAGCTTTTTTATTTAATTTGCCTCTTCAAAACCATCTTATACTCTGATGCGTCTTATACTCTGGTGCGTCTTATACTCCAAAAATACAGTATTTTAACTAGTTATTTTAATGACCTTTTCAATTATACATCTTGGGTATTTTAACAATAAAATATAAAATAATATGAAAAGCCAATAAATTAAAATTTCTATTACTGTAACAGAAAGAAAAAATTCCCTATTACTATTAATTGAGAAGAACTAATTTTAATTATAATTACCTCTCTTGGATTGATGAGCTGTATAAGTATCGCAGACAAAAGGCCCAAACTTGTGGATTATGAATATGAACTAATCCACTCAACCAACTAGAGGAATAGAGGAGGAAAGATACTTCTTAACACTCATACTACAACATTTGCATATCATATAGAAATAAAATCTGGACTGAATATCTGAGGTAATCTGCAAATGTACTGCAAATATTTGTTTTAATACAAATTCAAATCAAGAAACTTTTTATGGAAAAAAGTTCATCACCCAAATACTTACATGCCAATCAGTGGCAATGTGCATGCTTTGGGGTCTGATTCCAGAATTAGAAGAAGTTTCCTTGTTTGATCCATTGAAAGATAACTGCAAGTAAAACAAATGAGGTTTCTTTTACAAAGAAAAAATGATTTTAAAGAAATGAGAGATTTCCAAACTAGCAAAAAGCTTTTGCCAGAGAAGTAGCAAATAAAGGAGACAAACACAGGAATGAATTCTTCACATTTTATATGTAAGAGAAATGTACAAGCTTCACACAATAGATCAGCGATGGCGAACCTCAATAAGTGGGGGGAGAGCGCAGGGGGGTAGTATGCAGGCGTGCCACACCCATAATGCAATGCGCGACACCCCCCGGTGCGCATGCACGCACTACAGACGTGACCCCCCATTTTTTGCATGCTTTTTTTGCCCTCCCCAGGCTCCAGAGGCTTTATAGGAGCCTGGGGAGGGCGAAAACAGCTTCCTCCACCCCCCCCAGAAGCCCTCCGGAGGCTTGAGGGACCTTCAGGACGCTTCCCTGAAGCCTTCGGAGCTGTCAAAATGAACCTCCGAGCAAACCGGAAGTGACTTCCAGTTTGCTCGGGGGGTCGTTTTGAGCGCTCCAAAGGCTTGAGGGACCTTCAGGACGCTTCCCTGAAGCCTCCGGAGCAGTCAAAGCGACCCTCCGAGCAAACCGGAAGTCCGTTCCCAAACTTCCGGTTCGCCCATAGGGCCAGTTTTTTGCGCTCCAGAGGCTTCAGGGAAGCTCATGAAGCCTCGGGAGGGCCTTCGGGGGGGGGGGGGAGGCTCTTTTCGCCCTCCCCAGGCTCCTATAAAGGCTCTGGAGCTTGGGGAGGGCGAAAAATGGCTTTAAACAAGGGTGAACTCAGCTGGCCAACGCGCATGTGCGTGCTGGCCAGCTGATAGGGCAGCGCCTCGCGTGCCCTGACAAATGGCTCCACGTGCCACCTGTGGCACGCGTGCCATAGGTTCGCCATCATTGCAATAGACTATACATACAATGTTAAGAGAACAATTTTTTCAGTACTCTTCTAAAGCAAAAATGGTCAGTGCATATATTTTGCCCAAAAGGAATAGAACAATGTATTAATTAAGTTATTGATGGAAATTACTCTTAAAAATGGAGAAGTCAGGCAACTGGCAGTTTTACACATTAATTAATGCATTTAACATTACCATCATCCTATGAAAACAATTACAGCAGCCTTCAAATGGTTAAAAAGATCAAAAAAATCTACCCAGAAAAAAAAAAAAAACACCCACATTTTCTGACTGAAGGACCAAACATTTAAATTATTTATACAGTTGCTGTAGTGATGTAATCCTAGAATTGCCTCATTCTAGGCCTGAGAAAGCAAGTAACCCAAAGTCAACCAGCTAGCCTTGTATCTAAGACAGGACTGGAGTTCACAGTTTCCCAGTTTGTAGTTTGATGCCTTAATCACTGGAACCTGCCCTAAAAGAATAAAGCCTTGCAATATTATTTTGAAGCATTTCATGAGTCTGCCTGTACAACATCCTAGGACTGGCCTAAGGCCATCCAGATGGCTTTGACAGAACGAGAGCACATAGCCTGCTGTTTCTAGCCCAGGGCTTTAACTACTATTTCAAACTGGCTGTTTAATTTCATTTAAGAACCGGAACCCTTAGAAAGCATTTAATGAAAAACTGCACTCTTAAATGAATCACAAATAATGGACATTGCCAAAATCAAATTAACTCACCCATATTTGTAAGTTCCTTGGATATGTGCAATATTCATATTGCTACTTAGGTTTCTAGCAAGGGCTGTAGGAATTATTGGGATAGGCTTCACAGGAGTGCATTTTAAAACATTGGCCACTGTAATTGCTGCCCAGTGAAAATCAAAATTTAAGTTGTCCATATTCTCCACTGAAGAGATGTGAACTCTTAAGGTTAGCAGTTTGGAAAGTTCCAAAGAATCTTGGCTGTTCAGACTCTGATGCAGTATCTATAGTAAGGAAGTATCAAAATGAATCTCAGATAGAAATATCATTAGATGATGTTTAAAACAGGGAACGGCATCACCAATAGCACAATTTCTTAGGCATGCTTCTATGTTTTCAACACAATTGAAAAGAACAAGAAAAACAATAGGGATGATATTTCAATTGTTCTTATCTCTGCTTCTGACACCAAGAAGAGTGTCAGAAAATATGAATGATGCAGAATATTGAGAAGAGTCTATAAGGATTGTTCAATTATGCAATCATTTTTTAAATAATATAGGAGTATAACTAGAAACTGAAATATTATACAGTCAAGAAGAGGTATCATCCTAAAGAATTAAAAAAATGTCCCACAAATTCTTACCTTAAACGCTAAGTTAAAATCCTCAAAGGTGTGTACTATAGTATCATTTGATGAACATTCCCAAGAACCAATTCTGCATGGAATGAAAAAGTCTCCAGGAAGAGGTGCTGTGGGAATTTTCCCCAAACCATTTGGTTCTTCACGACCAGGATCAAAACGGTCTACTGTTAGCAATACACGTTCACCATCTATGCCAGGAAATTAGGACAATTAGTATGCTGACAGTTTTTTATTTCATAGTTATTACCCCTAAAAGTTTACCAGTGTCAAAATCTAGACAAACTCTGCTCCAAAGAACTGGAATGACTATAACTTTGCAGATAGAAGGCACTCAGAATATGGTAAAAAATAAAAGGTCCAATCTTGACTCCATGTACTCCACAACAGGTCCTCAATATACTCTACAACAGGAAATAATACAAATGAAGACACTTCTCCAACTCATTAAAGGAGATGCAATTTTGCAGGACTCACATGGTTGTTTCAAAAGCAGTTTCCTGTTGTCTTAGTATATACACCTGCTTCCATTTCTTTCTTATATATGACTTATGTATAACTGAAGCAGCTTTCAAAGCAACCATGTGGAGTCCTGAGCACTGTAAACCATCCCATTTTGATGCCCCACAAAGTCCAATAAAATAGTCTTGCTTTAATTACTTAAACCTTCAATTCCTTTCCATATAAGAGGAGAATATAATTCTCAAATAAATCTAAGCTGTAGAGAAGCATCTTTGAATCATTTATATGCCCAAAGGACTGAGAAATTCAAGATGGTCATTCATTATTAAGTAGAATCAGCTTAGTCATGAAACACATAGTCATAAATAATAGATTCTAAGTTCAGTACAATGTTTTCTATTCCTTGGTGTTATGTCACAAAAATCATGTTAAGAAGAAATAATTTCGTAAGGTTTACTTATTCAATCAAAAATAGAATAATTGCACACTTACTTTCATCTACTGCAAGGGTGCCAACTAAAAAACAAGTGAATGGTTTTTTTCTACTTTGCTTTGCATGACGATGGGCAAGCCGCAGTGTTTTTTCAGCAATTATTACTTTGGGATTTCTAAGAGATAACAGACACAGAATTTACTCTTTATGAACATACCAAATTAAGACATTCCGCTATCCCTCAAAACTATTAATTACAAGCAAAAACAGCACACCAGAGAAAAACAACAACAATGGGATAGAAGTTGAAGAAGTAATTTCAGGCTGTCATATCTCAGTCACTTTCAATTTGATCAACCACAATGCATTCCATATCCTGAAACTCACTTAGAAGCTACAATTGGTCAAGAAAGCAGCTGCAGAGATAGTAAATGCAGGCATCCCATGTAAGATCTTTACCCACTGAACTGCATTGGCTACTAGTAAGATTCCATTTGTCCTCTATAAAACATTTCATGAATTGCAGTCTGATTATCTTGGGACCTATTTCTCCTGTTGTTTTTGCCCAATTGGTTAGATGTGCTATGGTTGGCACATTTATGCTATCATCTTGTGGGATTTAGGAAATATACATCTTCTGCAACTACACCAACTATAGAACAGCATTTTCACTGTGGTTTGTATGGCACAAAGCTTGTGTATGGACAAAATTGAAAAACCACAGCTCTTTCAATAGGCCCTGAGTAGGATGAGGTGATGCATTTCCTGACAGAATATTTTGACTTCTGATTAGGATGTTTTCTCCCACTGATATAATGCATTTATTATTGTTTGCTTTTTTCTTATGCTGATATTTTACACCAATAGGTAAGCCTCTCAGAAGAGGTGGCCTAGTAGTAAAGACACTTGCCTCCCATTTGGAAGAATTGAGAGTTCAATTTTAGATAGAAACAGGTATTTCTCAGCTCTTAAGACAAAATATCTGCTGTGAACTCCGCATAGGCATCATGAAGGTCATCCGGGTTCAGTTCCATTCAGATGCCCCAACTTTACCCCGAATTAAATTACAGGTTAGTTAAAAAAAAAAGTAAGCCTTTCAGAACAATTTCAGTGATTGAAATGGCATGCAAGTTGATAAAGTGAAAAGGGTCTAAGAGCATCATTTTGATTCTTTCCAAAATTTAACTTTTAATTCATTTTATTACCTAA
The DNA here is from genome assembly GCF_964273705.1 of Natrix helvetica. NCBI lineage: Eukaryota > Metazoa > Chordata > Lepidosauria > Squamata > Natricidae > Natrix > Natrix helvetica. Next base: position 113,925,481 of record NC_138549.1, on the reverse strand, counting down.
ATATAGTCATATGCACTTGTTCCAAGTTACACACCAAGAAAATCCCTGTTTTAATGATGACATTCTGTCCTTTACACACAACAAAGGAAATTTTACCATAGTCATATGCATATGTAATGATACATTGCATTATATTACTTAATAATAAATAATAAACTGGGCAGAAACAAATATAGTATTATTTAAAGTTCCCAATCTTTGATAGATGAAATGAAGAAAATCGCTAAAATGTTTGTGCTCCCAAACACTCTCTATAGTGTTAAGCCTAAAGGATTACACATCTTACCTATAACTTAGGTGACAAACAGTGCTTTCTCCAATAGGAGCTGGATTCCAAAGTGCAAATTTTGATGCAGGAAAACTAAAGGATGGCATCTTTCCCCAAACCCCTCTGAAAGATAAAACAATTTTATATTTACCACTTTTGATTTGGGTATAGTTAGAGAAAAAGTGATGACGTATGTTCAGATATTTCATTTCAGTGTCCATAACTATATACTGTAAATAAGGAACTATTTAGTCTGCAAATTCCAGATAGCCTACCTAACTACTAAACAAAACTACCAAATCAATATTACAGAAAAGAAACAAATTATCTTCAGTGCAAATATTCATTCTCCATATCAGTAGTATTTAAAACCATTGCATCTGAACAAAATATTAATACCTTTGGTTTTGAGATTCAGGAGAAATTGTTTCCATGATATATATGTATGAAATTCCAGTTTTCTACTCTGTAAAAAAAGTAATAAAGGAATAATAATTGGCATTAATTTTATTTTTTCAGCAGAAACTTATTTTTAAGTATCACTAATACTAAGACAGATATTTTAGTTTCAGCATATTAGGCTTCAGCAAATATAACTACAATATACAATTCCTATAAATTGTAGTTATATCTGTATGTTGCAGCTTTTTGTTTATTGTCCCTATTTCCTATTCACACAGCAATAGCATTCAAGACTTATATACCGCTTTACAGTGCTTTATAGCACTCTCTAAGCAGTTTACAGAGTCAGCATATTGCCCCCAACAATTTGGGTCCTCATTTTACCCACCTTGAAAGGATGGAAGGCTGAGTGATCTTTGAGCCTAGTGAGATTCGAACTGCCAAATTCTAACTGCATTCTAACCACTGCGCCACCGCGGCTCATTATATAAATTATGAATAGGAAATATGGACAATAAACCAAAAGCAGGATTCATTGTGAAAGACTGTTGAGTGATTTTCCAGATTTCTAATTACTCAAGAATATAAACTGGCTTCACTTATAACCAACTGGTAACAAGAATTAAACTAATCCAACAATGCTCTGTAATCATCATTAAACCTAATGCACAAAGAAAATACTTTAATATAGGCTATCATAGTCATGTCAGGTTTCTTGTTCAAATTATGAAGCTAATATTCAAACAAAACTCAAAATTTTATAAAACTGGGGAGATGAGATACAAATGTAAAGTTCTTCCCAGTGGTGGGTTCCAGATCCCGTCATAACTGGTATGCTACGACAGGGCCGGATGTCCACCTCGGGCACACACACTGTGCACGCATGCACACGCCACTGCCCTGCAACGCCCCAGCTGCTTGGCGAGGTCGCGTAGGTGCCATACGCTGTGCACGCATGCGCAATTGGCCCAGTTCCCTCAAAAAGAGGCAAGGAATGTGGACAGGGGGGTGGACCCAATGAAACACTGTTCTGGTATGGTGGCCGCTGCTCCCAGTGGCCACCATTATGCCCGTACCGGGCCATACAGCTCTGAACCCACCACTGGTTCTTCTCCTAGGAAAAGTACCATAAATCAAATAGGATGGGAATGCTTATTGGAGGGAATATTAAGATTGGGAATAGTTTATATGAAAACGCATTTGGAATTGTGTTTAACCATCAGCAGAATATGGGTCAGTAATGTGCCATGCTATTGAAAACGGAAATACTATTAGCTACGTTATTTTTTTTATCTAAGTGATGTGCAGTTCTTGATTCAAATGACTACATTTTCAATTGGTCAGATTCCATCTAAGGCAGTGATGGCGAACCTATGGGATGCATGCCACAGGTGGCACGCGGAGCCATTTGTCAGGGCACGCGAGGCGCTGCCCTGTCAACTGGCCAGCACGCATGCGCGTGGTGGCCAGCTAAGTTCACCGTTTTTAAAAGCCATTTTTTCGCCCTCCCCAGGCTCCAGAGGCTTTATAGGAGCCTGGGGAGGACGAAAAGAGCCTCCCCCGCGCCCCTCCGGAGGCTTCAGTGACCGTCCAGAGGCTTCCCCGAAGCCTTCGGAACGCTTAAAATGACCCTCTGAGCAAACTGGAAATGACTTCTGGTTTGCTCGGAGGGTCGTTTTAAGAGCTCCGAAGGCTTCAGGGACCATCCGGACAAGTCACTTCCGGTTTGCTCGGAGGGTCGTTTTGAGTACTCCGAAGGTGTCAGGGAAGCCTTTGGAGCACTTAAAACGACCCTCCGAGCTCAGAGAGTCGTTTTAAGCATTCCGAAGGCTTCAGGGATGCCTCCGGATGGTCCCTGAAGCCTCTGGAGGGCCTCCGGGGGGGCAGGGGAGGCTCTTTTCACCTTCCCCAGGCTCCTATAAAGCCTCTGGAGCCTGGGGAGGGTGAAAAAAGCATGTAAAAATGGGTGGGGTTGTGCCTATTGTGTGCGCATGCGCACTGGGGGTCACACATTGCATTATGGGTGCGGCACACCCACACACAAGCCCCCTGCACTCCCCCCACTTGTGGCACCCAAGCCAAAAAAGGTTTGCCATCGCTGATCTAAGGTATTACATCTAGTTGAATAAATATGAGATATTTGCAGCAACTTTTGGTTCAGTTTAGGAACCAAATTACGATTTAGCAAAAGGAAGAATTGAATAGTGAAACCAATTAGTAAGAAATGTGATAACCTCTCAATTGGATGGGTTCAGACCAAGGCTGGACATCCACCTAGGAAGAATGCTTTCATTTAGAGCAGTGTTTCTCAACCTTGGTGACTTTAAGTCCTGTGGACTTCAACTCCCAGAAACCCCCAGCTGGCTGTGGAATTCTGGGAGTTGAAGTCCACAGGACTTAAGGTTGCCAAGGTTGAGAAACACTGATTTAGAAGCTATACTGAGCAAGAGATTGAATTCAGTGACATAAAAGCCTCACATTGAAATTACAAGAAAGATGCTTCCCAAATATCACAAGTTGTAGAGAGATAACAAGACAGCTACAAAATCTAACCAAATAAGAAACATTGATGAACATACATGTCCCCCGATTCCAGACCTTTAACTATTAAGGTAATTGTTTCAGATTATTTCTGAAGCACCAAGGCTTGTTTTGATACGAGAGGGGCAACTAATACATTTAATAAATAAAATCTAATAAATATATAACAAAAAGCATACTCTGAACACTTTTGATTAGGTAACCTCATTCGTAGCCCCTTGCGTTTATACCATAAGTATAATCTTTATTGTCATTGTACTTAAATACAACGAAATTTTTATTTCGTATACCATAATTATTTGTTGCGGAAAAGCTAATTATGAACAAAATTGTTCATGTTCAATGTACATAGTTGAGAGAGGAACAATCCATATGTTGGCGAATTACTGACAGAACCCACTGCCGATAACAATATTTTAGCCTCTCTTTTATTTTTCTGCCATCACGGCAACACCGCCTAACCAGTAAGAAGTGAGGGAAAATAAGTATCCAAGGCCATAAAACAAGGCAATCCCACGTAGAATAAAGATCGGAGTTTAATTTCCCCGGGCAACTTCAGCGGCGAGTAACCTAGTTGAACCGTTACTGCAAGCCTCAACCCAGGCTTACATAAAAAAGGGAGACTTAAGAATTATTTACAAAAGGAGGAAAGACAAACGACTTATAGATAAGAAGCGAAACGATAAAAATGAAGAGCATTTGTACAAAAAATAAAGATAGATACCCGCCTCAAGATCAATATCGCCCCATTTACCTCACAACTTTCATTCAGACTCCGTTTTAATTCCCGGGTCGCCAGAGCCAGACACAATTTACTTAACCAAAGCAACTGAATTCTTATTCCCCTCCTGTTGTGGCGGCTCCAATGGCGGCACAATCAGCCAATCCGAAGTCCATCAGGGCAACTCGGTTTAGCCAATCCACGCTTCGAACAAGACCTTTCCTCCGCCCACCACCCTTTTCGAATCGTTCCTTTAGCGTCAATCAAAACCATCGCTCCCGCCTAACGGTTTGTCGTAACCAATGACAAAGCTTCTTAGTGAAATTAAAACCGCCTTTTAAGCTTGCGCGCGCGCGCATCTCTTAAGGGTGGGATTTTAAAAACAGATCTCTTTTAAACGGCCTCACGAAGCCCAGCTACTACGCAAGCGCCAAGGTTAAAGCAAGATGAAGTAGCTCTTTTTGTTGCCATAGTAATCGCTTCTAAGGCTTCCAGCAAAAACAGCAGCCGTAATGGCGAACACCTTTGAGCAAACATAATTAGGAAAGGACTGTTAACGATTTTACAACCTAGATACTGGCTCAGAAGTAAATCTCAGGTACATTGGCTGGAATTAGGAGCGTCCTACTCAGGCCCTTCGAGTTCAATGGGGCTTAATCCCAGGTAAGTGAGTATAGGATTGCAGCCTCTTTCAAGTTGCTACGAAACCAGCTCCGTAAATAGCAACAAGAAGTAATTTGATAGTTATTAATCTACTTTCTCTGCATCTACTGTCAGATAATTAAAGGACGGAAGCAACACTGTTATGTGGTTTATAACGCTGGAATAACTTGTCTGATTGAGAGACGGGCCAAAATAGAGAATCAGTCAAGTAGTGCCACTGTTGGCATTTAAGGTTGGAAGCAGTGTTTCTCAGCCTCAGTAACTTTAAGAGGTGTGGACTTCAAACTTCCAGAATCTCCCCTAGCCAACATGAAGGCTACATCTCTTAAGGTTGCTGAACTTGAAAAACACTACTCTAAAGCTGGTGGCATTTCAGTCACAAATCAACAGGGTTTACCACTAGAAAACATCAAAGTGATCTATCCTTGTTTTCCAGGGGCATTACAATACACTAGGTCCGTGATGGAGAACCTATAGCATGGGTGCCACAGTTGGCACGCAGAGCCTTTTCTGCATGCACACCAGCCATCACCCCAGTCCAGCTCCACCACATGTGCATGTGCCTGCCAGCCAGCTGGTCTTCGGGTCTCTGACGCGCATGCGCGGGGTACGGGGCACATGAGCAGGGGGGCACTTTTGGGGCCTTGAGCAGTGTCCCTATGCCCCGTTTTGGTTTCCAGGTTGGTTCAGGAGGCCTTCCAGGCCCAAAACGGGGCGCATCAACCTGGAAACCAAAAATGGGTGAGGGGTGGGTGGGCCGCATGCGTGGGAGGGCGGCGCGGGGGTCGTGCACATTGCATTATGGGTGTATGCACACTGTTGCTCTCTCGTGCTTTCAGCACGCGACGACAAAAAGGTTAGCCATCACTGGACTAGGTTCTGAAATTAGCAGCATTAATGCAACCAAAAACATTTCATGGCATTAGGTGAAAGTACCACCAACTGAAAAACATCAAGTTGAGGAAGACTGCTCTAATTTTTACAGCTTGTTGTGTCCTTAGTAGGTTTTCATACACAAGGCAGCAAGGAAATTATTTCCCCTACAATAATTATATTGCTGCACATAACGGGCAATTGTGTCTTTTTACACAAGAAGTTATGAAAATAAAAATAGTCATTGTGTTGACTTAGAGAAAAAGTATTTTTTGGCCATATTGAACAAAAAAATTCTTAATAAAAAACTATGAATTTTAGGCTATGGAAGAGCCTTGTGGCTACTTAACTGATTGAAGTTTTGGCAATTACAATTTTCTTTACTTGGCTTATTGTTTGAACTTTAAAATAAAAATATTTTGAAAATATTCTAGCGTTGAATTTTAAAAGATTTATGAGTTACATTTATCTACATCTCTCAACTTAGTGACTTCTCTAAAATCAACTCACTTCTCAATGATAGACGTTTTAAATTTATTTCAACATTTTGAATAGAGAACCGAATTGAAAAATGGCAATTTCCAAGAATCTTACCAAATATCTGCTAAATGATCCGTTTGCTATTTCAATGTGTTCTTATGCCCTTAAAACAGGCCAAGTTGAATTGGAGCATAGAATTAAAGTTAGTGGGTCTTGATTTTTAATCTCCATATAGTAAGATAGGATTGGGCTGTTTTGCCAAGAAATAACCAGAAGTAAAAATTTGGAAGACCAAATTGCAGCATGCAAAAATCCACCACCTAGGTTTTTAACAAACACTATTGTATGTATGTATGTATGTATGCTATGTATGTATGTATGTTTTAAACTTATACGGCAGCCCAACTTTTCACACAGGTGATTCTGGGTGGCTTACAATATTAAAAAAAACACACAACACAAAAACATAAGAACCCCCCACCCCACCGCAGTAGAGATAATATAAGATGTAATACAACACAAGGGTTGTTTCTCAATGCAATCGACATTAGCCAACGCCCCCCCCCCCTTTTTTTTTTTTTTAATTTCATCAAGAAAATCGAAGCTGCTCTTCCAAAGCGACCTTACTGGTTCCTTGACACCCGCCCATCTGCCTGCCTTCACAGTAAGGGAACCTTATTGTAATTGCCTTTACAACCGCTAATACAGGCCCGCCCACACCAGGCCTTTCTCCGCCCCCCCTCCCTCCCGCAGCAGGAACAGCGACGGAAAGAGTGAGAACCCGGAAGCGATTTCGCTTCCTGGTGACATTACAAGCCAGCTCAGCCGGAGGAGTCGGCGGCTTGACTGTAGTCGTGGCCGGATTCTTCCTCCCGTTTCCCTCCCTCTTTCTTGGCGGCGTATGTTTTGTCGTTGTCTCTCTGGGGCAACTGCCGGTCGCGTAACTGCTTCGCTCTTTCGCCTCCACGCTTTCGCCGCTGCTTCTTCCCTTTCGCCTCGCTTGCTGCTCCTCATGAAGCCGGTCGTTGTCTTCGTTCTCGGCGGGCCTGGAGCCGGAAAGGGAACCCAGTGCGCCCGCATTGTGGAGGTAAAAGGGACAGTGATAGCGCTTCGTGGGCTTTTTTTCCCCTCCCGCGTTTCTGTTCCTTTCTATCGGGAAAGAACTACAATTTCTAGCAGGCGGTGCCTTTCGAAGATTGCCGGCAACTTTGCCTAGTCGGAGCGCAAAGAATGATGGGGCCTGAAGTTCTTTCATGGTTTGCGGTCCGGAAGATTCTTAACAATACTGTATTCCAAATGAATCTGATGCCGGATCTGACCGGTTCAGCTACGCCATCGAAAGCGGGTGCTCCAGAACTCATTTCATTCATCATTTCATTTATTAGATTTATAAAGCGCCCCCTCTCCCCGAGAACTGTTTTTATCAGGGCTTGGTGACTACAAAAAGAAAAAAAGCATAATTAAATGCACTCAGAAAATTCAATTTTTGGGGAAATGCGGCACTTTATTGCTCTTCAGGCAGTTTTTTTTTTCTTTTTACAAATTCTCTTCATTTTTGTCGTTTTTTTTAATTTATAGGGCATTTCTCTCTTCTCTTTTTGTAAATGATTTCCCCTTTTTATACACATCTGGGTTGAGGCTTGTATAGTAAAGTTCAAATAGGTACTGAGGAAACGCAGAAATGCCTGGACAAAAAATCAAACTTCGATCCTTATTCTGCATGGGATTTGCCTTGGCTATGACCTTGGATATTTTTTTCCTTCCTCCTTACTGGTTAGGCGTATTGCCATGTTGGCAGAGAAATAAACGACAGGCTAAATATTGTTATTTGCAGTGGTTTCTATCAGTCCTCCTAAAATAATTTGCCAAAGCTTGGATTTTTGTATCTCAGCAGTGTACATTGAACATGAGAAATGTTGTTAATGATTAGTTTTTCCCCAAACAATAATTGTGATAAAAACTTTTAGGGAAATTTGGTTTGATAGTTTTACGTAGATTAAAGTTTGAAACCAGAAGATATATCAACTCTGTCCTTTTAAAATGTGTGGAACTGAGAAACCATTGTAAAATCAGGACCCAGATTGTTGGGGGCAATATACTGACTCTGTAAACTGCTTAGAGAGGGCTGCAAAGCATTATGAAGTGATATATAAGTCTAAGTGCTATTGCTATTGCTATTCTGAACTGGCTTTCAGGGTATTTAAATTATACAGTATATCATAACTCCTTTAGTTCTTAGTTGTAATATTTCCTGGCAGGTGTAACAAGAGAAAGAAGAACATGGTGCCTTCCTACAAAGTATAGACAGATTTTAAAAATATGTGGTCTTCCCTTTTATTTGACTTTATATTTATTATCTGAAGCAATACTGTGAATCTCTGACATTGGTCTGACATTAGGTTATGTTTTAGTATTTTGATTAACATTTTAGTAAATTTGTATTTTAGTTTTCTAGAACTTTATTTCATCCGGTAACTTAGTAATTCTGCTTTAAACCTTTGAAGATTGACATTTACACTTATTTTATATTTTAGCTTTATTTCTGTTTGTTTGTGTATTTGTTTGTTTATTTATTATATCTTGCCTTTATTATTTTTACAAATAACTCAAGGCAGTGAATATATCCAGCACACTTTCCTCCTTCTCCTCCTCTTTTCCCCACAACAATAACCTGTAAGGAGAGTTGGACTGAGAGTGACTCAGTGAGAGTGACTGGCCCCAAGTCACCCAACTTGCTTTCATAACTAAAGCCTTATTAAAACTCACAGTCTCCTGTTTTTTAGCCTGGTGTCTTAACCACTAGGTTAACCACAAGAAAAACAGGTTTTCCCCCTTTTCCCCATGCTGTTCTTTGTATCTTTAACTTTGGTATATATTGGTACATTGTATAATTTATACAGTAAATTTTAAGAACTTCTAATATATACACAAAGTTCTTTATTTAAAAATTCTTGTTTTTTAATGAAGCTTTTCAAGAATTTTCTGTTTTCAAAGAAATGTGATGGAAGTGCCAATGCCTGCATTTTATATTTGCCTTTATGTGAATCTTATATTGTATAACTTCTAAGTAGCTTAAATTATTTCCCAAATATTCAAAGGAAATCTATAAAGGAGAGTATTTGCAGCTCAAGGTTGAAATGAAGAACCCTTGATGCTCTCTGAACTTGGTTGTTTTTTTGCAGATGTTTCATTACTCAAATTAGGTAACATCATCAGTGTTAGTAAGGAGTGAGTTTGGTCTCAATTAATATTCTAATATAAATGAATCCATCGCATGTCAATGAATTTGGGTGGCAAGAAAATCAAATGAAACCAATTATCCAAACAACAAATGTTTGAAGTCAAAGAAATCATTTCCAACTTATAACTGAAAAGAACAGTAATAAAACCAATCACAGCAGAGCTCATCTAGTTTCCTAGCCCAAATATATGAGAGAACAGCCAGGTCTTTACATCATGTAAATAGAGCACATTTATCTAATCAACTTTTTATATGGATTTAACTTAATTATGGTTTTTTTTCTTTAGAAATATGGTTATACCCATCTTTCTGCGGGTGACCTCCTTAGAGATGAAAGAAAAAGACCAGGCTCTCAGTATGGAGAACTAATTGAAAATTATATTAAGGATGGCAAGATTGTACCTGTTGAGATAACAATCAGCTTGTTAAAGAGGGTAAGTTTAATTCCATTTCCCATATAAATCTAAAACAAAATATTAAGATATTTATATATTTTAATTTGACTTTTAGTAGTGAAATAATGTATATGACAGATGGGTTACACTTTCTTCCAAGCAGAATTCTTTATTGCTCCACACTTATAGGTATCTACTATCTATAGCAAGCATATATTCTGAGAACTATTGGGGAGAGGCTGTTTTCACCCTCTTGGTTTCACTCAAAATGTCTGGACTGAGTTGCTTCTTATTCCTCTGGAATGCACCCCTTCCTTCTGAGAATCCAACCTATTACATTTCATCACAGATATGTGTTACATCTCTTTTCATGATAAAGACAAAATTCTGGGCTGAAGCATTCTACTTCGGTGACATATGCATCTCCTCTGATATACTTTGACCTAAAATAGACCTGAAGCGTGCTGCGTTTTGTAAACTCCTTTGAATCTTTCCAGTTTCTTCAAATGAAAAAAATGCCAAACGACAGAGGAGACAGTAGTATTGTGAGGGACAGGATTATCTTCTAACCAAATAAAGATATAATCAATACATTCGGGAGAGACAATAAAGGAATATTCAGAAAGTTTTGACAAAGCCTGAAAAGTGTTGCTAATGCTTGTAACCACCTGCTGCAGATCATTGGTTCTGAACCCAAATTGCCCCTTGTAAACCTGAAAACTGATTCTAAACTTTTTCTATTTCTGCTTCTCTATTTGTTGTAAGAATAATGAAATTCAAAAGATTGGATCCTCCAAATATGACAATCTATTGATGCCACATTATCTACCAATGAAATTGACTCTTCCTTCTTCCCATTCACTTTCAACCCCCCTTGAAAACAGTCCTTGGAGCTCCACAAGGCATCGATTAATGAAACTGAATGAAAACATGATCTGTTGTCTATGAAGAAATCTGTTCATGTGGCACTGGATACAATGGCGAGTGGGTTATTTTCATCATGATATAATTTATTGACAGACCCTTCAGATTCTTTGACTCATAATTAAATAGTGGAAATTAATGAAGATGGGTTGGTGTTTTTTTTAATGAAAAGTCCGCTGTGGGTGTGTTGGTGCGCGCACACGCATTTCTGTGTGTGTTCAGATATTAAAACATGATTGCAAGAACATTGTATTTTATTTGGCTGTATCAAAAATAAAATAAGGTTTCCAATTAGAACTGTTTTCTTGATTGTATATATTATTGTCTCATGTCATGTTTTAATCTGAGCTATTGTTCTCTAGGCTATGGATGAAACTATGGCAGCTAACTCTCAGAGGAATAAATTCCTAATTGATGGATTTCCCAGAAATGAAGATAATCTTCAGGGCTGGAATAAAACAATGGATGGAAAAGTAGATGTATCTTTTGTTCTCTTTTTTGACTGTGATAATGAGGTAACATTAATACATTTCCTTTTATAGATTATTATGTTTCTCTCTTACATATTGCATTTCAGGATTTAAGTTAGTTAATATTTAAATGTCTTGGTATTTTTCCCCAGGATGTGTATGTAATTATTTGGCAAGCTGAAAAATGTTATGCTTTCCTGGAATAATTACTGTACCAGATATTAGTTGTAAAACTCAGCGATATTATCTTTTTGCATCAAATAATAGTATGAAGAAGTCAGTTCTAAATTTGAAATACTGTGGTATTATGGCAAAAAAGATGTTTATAGTTACATTTTGCCTTTTTCTCTGATTCATTTTATTCTTTACAATTTCCATTATTTGGGTCTCACTCTTATATAATATAGTGGCCATCCTGGCACAAGAACTATTAGCAACCATTTGTGGGTGAAGTTTACACATAATGTAGCAACGTTTTGCTATTTTTATAGAGAGAAAAATTACCATATTTATTTAACAGAGAGCTATCTGAGTGTTTCACAAATTTAAATAAAAGAGTAATAAATTGATGACAAATGACCCTGTAGAACTGGCATTACAGAAGAACATGGACAGCATTCATTGTTGATGTGTAGATTTGATGTGTAGATAGGCTAAATACTGTGCATAAACCATTAGGCAATTGATCTCACATGTCAGATTTAAGTTTCTGTATGAAAAATGTTTGAAATAGAATTTTAATCTCTATTTTTACTTTTTTTACAGATATGTATTAATCGTTGTCTTGAAAGAGGAAAAAGCAGTGGCCGAAGTGATGATAACAGGGAAAGTTTGGAGAAAAGGTAGAGCATGCATTCAGAATTTTACTGTTTTGGTTTTCCGATGTTTTTCAATTAAATGATTTCTTATTTTATTTATTTTTATCTTAGAATTCATACATATCTTGAGTCTACTAAGCCCATAATAGACCTTTATGAGACAATGGGAAAAGTTAGGAAAGTGGATGCCTCCAAATCTGTTGATGACGTAAGTTGCAAAAAGAAAAAGTTTGGGATCAAATTGCTTAATGCTTTATATATAATTGCTCCTGGGGTTTTGTATATTTCAAATACCTGCTTCTCTTGTATACCAAGTAAAATTTAGCCTTCAGATGTGTGGAATTCATCATCATTATTGAAAATTCTGGGATCACTATAAATGATGATATACAGGAGAAGAACAAATTGCTCCTAATATCTAAACAAAGAGCTTTGGTATATTATTCTGTAGCTAACAGTTGGAAAGAGATCACACTATTTGATTCAAAAAAATCATAGCTTTTACAGTCTAAATTCAAAATGGTAAACAAATAATTAACAGAGAAGACAATTGATAAGGGTGAAGATGGAGATTCTATCTCTCTGTGATTGACAGATGCAAATATTGATGAATAAAAGGCTACTTTACCAGTAAGTTTTGTTTCACCTATATTTAAAAATTGTCCACTTTTTTCTTTGACTTTGAGTCAAACTGAAAGTTTTCTTGGCAACTTTTTCAGAATAGTTTTGCCACTGCCTGCTTCCTAGGGCTGAGAGATAGTGATTGGTCCAAGGATACGCAGCAGGCTTTGTGCCTAAGACAGGATTAGAATTCATAATCTCCTGGTTTTAGTCTTGTTCCTTTAACATTATACCCAACTGACTATTTTAAACACATTAGGGATGTATGTGTATGTATATATTTATCTGTGTATGTGTTGTCTACTTTTTTACATGTTTACAAACATTGCAATTTATGTGTATTTTTAAATCTGACCAGAGAGTTTCAGTTATTGGCTTACAGAAACATAGTAAATAAAAAACATGCTTCTATAAAGTGTCTCTTCTTCACATTAAGAATTTTAAAAAAAGAATTAAAGTATTTTTAAAATACAAATTGCTCTGAAGTTGAATGCATTATTTTATTTTAATAAACACTTCATGAAATGCATTTCTTTACCCAATGTACAATATAATATCCAACAGCGGCAATCAATTTTTCTTTATTTGAACAAGTCGGGACAGGGCTTCCAAACTAAACTCACCATTGCTTTAAACTATCTTATGCTGGTTGTTATGCCGGTGTACTACTGCATAATAGAAAAGTGCAATGTGCAGAGTGATTAGAAGAATTGAAGAACTGAATGCAGAATTTCTCTGTAAACTCTGATATGCTGCTCATTTTTCACAATGTATCCTGTGTTCTTATTGATATTATATACAAACATTGTTTCATAATATCTCTTTCAGGTTTTTGGAAAAGTGGTCAACATCTTTGAAAAAGAAGGCTAGCCTTTTCCTTGAACACCCTTCTAGAATGCTTGAATCTTGCTTTAAGAGCTGCTACTATAGTCCATTTTATAATAGTAATGAAATATGCCTCTTAAAATATGTGTGTTTAAAATAATTTTAAAAAATATTTCAAACAGCCTTTGAATATGACTTGGAAGTGGCTCATTAAAATACCAACATTGACACTGACTTGAAGTTAGGAAAGTATTTTAATTTTAGGAAAATAATAATAATAATCAAATAGCAAACACATTATTTCTGGAAAGCATGTTTTTTTCCTTGTTGCCAAAAGCCATGCTGTTTTTTAGAATCCCACAAACTGAAATTGTAAATATGAATGAGAGGACCCTTTTAGTTTCTTGATAGTTTTGTACCAAATATAGGAAGTTGTATGAGGAAGTTTTATTTTGTACTGCTTAAAAATTAATACATATTTGCTGTTTTCAAGAAGGAAGTTTCAGTTTAGACATAGCATACTTTCTGATGTCATACTTTTTGCTTAAAGGATTGCTAGGAAATGAAAAAGAATTAGCTAAAGACCTCCCAAAAAGTGGTCATTCAACCCACAGAATGGAAACTTCCTGTGTGTTTCGGGAGTGGCTCTTTTGCCAAACTTATTGGGATGCTGCAATATGAGGATCATAGAGACTAATAGACAGCCCAGACCCAATACTTGGGTTGGGTTTAACAGAAATGGTTCATACAGATCACAGGGAGACATAGGTATTTGAAGTCTCATTATTTCAGTGGAGTATAAATGTCATTTTCTGAGATAGGCTACTACAAACCAGTGTGTTTAAATGCGTTTAAGATTGAATTTGCAGATTATGTAGGTGCCATTTATTTGTACACGTATTTACTGGTTATATGGGCATTGAGTATTTGTGATACTCAAAGACTAGGTAGAATTTTGCAATCTGATGTTTGACGGCAGCTACTACACCAACATTCTTCTGCCACCTATTTTGCTTCATGGGAAATAATGAGGAATTTTGTAACAAAATTGCTTATTTATTCTGTAAGTTAAAGTATTTGAGATTGGCTGTAGGTAATATTCTTGTGACTGTTTTATCCTAATAATTTTGCATCACTTGAAGGTTTTGTTCAATTATACTTTTGATATAATTTGACCAATGTAAATGATTCCTTTTATTTTTTAATTCAACGTATGTGTTTAATGCTGTACTGGTAGGAGAAACGAATTTTAAATAAATAATTGGGTATAAAACATACAATTTGTATCTTTCCTCATTTCATGTGAGATTGCGCCCTTAAAGTTTAAAATTTCTGTGTGAGAAGACACAACTGAATATTTTGGGGGAGGGATATTTTTTCCCCATAACTTTTTATATTTAGGTTCCTTTCAAACACGCCAATAGATTGAACAAATCAAGCCAGTTGTCACTTCTCAATGTGCAGATCTGCATTGGCTACCAATTGTCTTTCAGGCACAATTTAAGCTGCTGTTTTTGATTTTTAGGGGTATAAATATATCCTACTTCAGACACATTATGCAAAGACCCAGCTGTCTTGAAAAAGCTCTAATGCTGGAAAAGTGGAAGGAAAGAGAAGCAGCGGTAAGGTGGATGGACTCAGTTATGTGGCAATGAGTGCATCATTAGGACACATGAAAGAACAGATTAGGGGATAGATCTTCATGGAGAAAGTCTACCTATATGGTCACTAGTAGCTGAAAATGACTTGATGGCTCATAATCCATCTCTAGGTATTAGTCAATGAACATTTTAAGGAAATATACTAAAATATCTCTAGGAAAAGAGAATCCACTCCTGTATGATAGCCTTGTGGGGAAAAAATATTAGTTTGTAGAACAGCATGCTGCCATTTAAAAAAAGGCATGAATATTGCAAACCTGATTAAAATGTAGGTGCTCTTTCCTTGCTACAGTTGGCCACAAGGAGGAGTACTTGCTTTGTATTGAAAGGACTAAGCTGATAAAGGAAAAACCTTAGGTTCTTAGTGCTCATGTCCCACGGAAATAACATGTTAATGCTCACTATCCCATAAAAGTAATATAATTTAAAACAGGAACTTCATAAGCAAGAAATGTGTTACACTTCTGGGATTGGATGGCTTTTTGATTGGCTGCATCCAGATGATGAATGGTGAGAACTGAAATCACCAACTGGCCCTGGTAGCTGAACCTTACAGCATTTATAATCATTTCATTTTAAGCAGTCATCCAAAGGATATCAGACTGCATTTTCAGAAATGAATTGCATCATTTGAAGATGTAATTTGCACCAGGCAACTATAAATGCAGTGTGAAAAACATAGAAATTGCTATAGTTTCATGTCTAACAGACAATCTGCCACTTCATTGGCAAATTTCTTGCCTGTGCTATGAACTTTATTCAGCCTTAAATAGGCTTAATATGTACTCATTATCTATCTCCAGAAATACTAGTAGTCTAGTCTATGTCACTAAGGCTCTGGGATTCTCTCTCTGCAGTTCTTGAGTTTGGTAATCTGAGACGTTGGCACAAAATGTTATTACTAAGGCTTTTGCCTCTGGCTTTCTTTTTCCTCTAATCCAGTTGTGGCTCTTGAATCCCAGAAAACCCGCTGGAATCATCATTCTCAGATCATGTGGCCATGATCCAACTGCACTTTCAGTACCTCCGTTGATGTATTTTACACTTACAAGTTATTTTGCAGTTTTTCTGATTTGATCTCTGGAACTGTCTGAAGGAAATGCTAAATATTAATTGTATAAGTACCTATTTCTCTGAAGAAAAGTTGTTTGACATAACATGATAAGCATGAAACACAGCCTCTGAGATGCGCTAGGAGTTCAGCAATGTACTGCTGTGATTTAAAGAGTGCATGTTTAAAGGTAGGGTGGGGCTAAGTGGGCAGTACGGAACCAGAAATTGGTCCTTGGTGTGCAGAACTGATACTGTCTCTCAGGTGTGGTGTCACAAGCTGCTGCAGGCCAAATTCCATAAAGAAAGCTATCCAAGTGCACTCCTCATGTCTCTGGGAAGAAAGATGTCATAAAAGTCTAATAAAGTCAAAAGCTTTTTATTATTCTAAAATGAGCTGCTCTCTATTTCTGGCCTTTCGGTTTATATTGAAGACTTATCTGCCCTAAAGATTTAGTCTGGACCCAAATCCCATCACCTTGCTTCTTTCTTCTCCTGAATAAAAGCTGTCATCACATCCCAGAATCTTTTAAGTCTTCCTCAATACTTGTTCTCTCTCTCGTTTAATAAAAGATGGCTGCGGGGAAGTGGGGGCGGGGGGCGAAGGAGACTGTGCATTCCGGTCACCGGTCACTGTCAGATTCTTCCCCTTTCACTGTTTGCCCAGGACTGCTGCTTGTGCCTAACCAAATTTGTGAAAAACAGCATTTTTGAGGAGAAAACAAAGCAGAATAAAACAAAGTGAGTCTCCTGTGTTTCAGAATAAGTTAGATACTGGCAATGTATCTCTCCGAGTTTTTCCCTCTGCACATTTGTAGAGGACTATTTTGTTTGATTTTCAGCTTTATATATTACTGGTTTAATTTTTAATTTCAACTTCCTTTGATATTGTTGATCGGTTTTATGCTAAAATCACATTGTAAGCCTGCATTGAAAGGACAGTATCAGTTTAGCAAATAATAAACTGTCCTTACAGAAAAAATAATAACAGGACACATGTCTATGCTATAAAATATTATTTGTTATAATATTTTCATTTCTTTGGTTATATATTATAGTTTGTTACAGTAGTAATGTATTAGTGTCAGCATTTAGTGGCCATACAGAAAGACTTTTCCAGGTTTATCTGTCTTAAACCTAACCTTATAATTCGGTATAGGGTTTTTTTGTGCCTTGAGGACAGGATGAAGAAAATCTAATTTAGGGGTATAAAAAGTATCACCTACTAGAAGTTGCATATAGCCTGCTAAACATTCGTTTTGCAAAATCTAATACCCACCTTAAGGGGGAAGACCAGTGGTGGATTTCAAATTTTTTTAGAACCTCTTCCGTAGGTGTGGCCTGCTTTGTGGGAGTGGCTTGCCAGCCATGTGACCAGGTGGGAGTGGCTTGGCAGTCATGTGACTGGGTGGGCATGGCCAACTTGTAAAATGTGGTGAAACTCACTTAACAACGCTCTTGCTTAGCAACCAAAATGTTGGCTCAGAAACTCTGGCATTTGAAGCACACAAGTCTTAAAGCTGTCAAGTTACAAGACCCTTGCACTCCTAACCCTTTAGAAAAAAATCCCCAGGGGTGTTCAAACTTGACAGCTTTAAGACTTGTGGACTTCAACTCCCAGAATTCCTCCTCCAGTTATGTTGGCTCAGGAACTCTGGCATTGAAGTTTGCAAGTCTTAAAGCTGTCAAGTTACAAGACCCTTGCACCCCTAAACCTTTAGAAAAAAAACCCCAGGGGTGTTCAAACTTGATAGCTTTAAGATTTGTGGACTTCAACTCCCAGAATTCCTCCTCTCGCTCTTCATCTTGATGATGTGCGGACGGGTGGAGGGAGGGAGCTGGAACCGGTTCTAAACAGCACTATAGATTTGTGGAACCTCTTCTATAGAAGAAGTTAGAACTGGCAGGAACCCACCCCTGGTGAAGACAATCATTTCAGCCATTTAAAGATACCAGCTTTTCTTTTTTGAGCCTTGTATACTTTTGAAATAGAGGCTCAACAAAGCTCTGTTCAATCATGAAGTTGATGGAACATGGGTAGTCCCAATCATACTGTTACAATCAACAATGAATTACAGGTCCATTGTTCAATTGTGGAAGGACACACATGACTGCTGTTTCTTATCTTCACGAGCTAAAATTGGGTATTCAAAATGTGATGTGGATATCAAACTGAGTTCTACAGGTCATTTGTAGGTACTATATATTTGTGGGAATATTCCTCATTTCCAGGTATTTCCTCTGGAGAATACCTAGTGGTTTGCATTTCAGCTGCACTATTGGTATCTAAATACATCATTCCATGTAGATCAGGGATTCCTAAATTTTTGTCATCATACCTCCCTTTAAAGTAATCTCAATGTACACTCCTCCCCTAAAAATCCAAACTCCAAAATAAACACAAATGAACGATGAAAACAATACAAGTGAAACTTGGAAAACAATATTCTTCATACTTCCTCCCAGATTCTGCTTGTACATTCCCAAGGGAAGTACATCGCACAGTTGGGAAAACTCATATACAGATAGACCCATGTTGTTTGGAATAAGTGTTTTTATGATAGAATAATTATGGCATATTAGAAAACTAACCCTTCAGTAAGTTTCACAGTACCAAATACAAATTAAAAGGAATGATTTAATTATTTCAGCAGCCATTGCAAAATAATTTAAATATTTTCAGAAAAGTATTTCTGATTTTAAAAACCAAAATGTAGGAAATTCTAAAACGGCAGGTCTGTTTTCAAAAAGATGGAACCATTAGTTTTCTTTCATTTAAGAAATAGAAATACTTTATCCTGGCAATATCATTCTTGCTATCCACTTAGGCACCCTCTATAACTGCTTTGGAACGTTTTCAGAGCAGATTTTGAGGATGCATGAATGACTGAGGCAGAATTATTCTTTTTCTCATTTTCTAGTTGGTGATGGAAAACATTCCATTGATGGAAATGGGATGTCGGAGTTTGCCTTATTGCATACATTTGGCATATATCAGTAAAACAGGATATCCACATTCCTATTGGAGAAACAATGCTAGCTACATTATGCAAATTATACATACATACATACATACATACATACATACATACATACATACATACATACGATAACCTGACGTTGCCCGGGTATTTATTTATGGGTGGAAAATGTCTGGACCAAACGTAATTTCTAATGTTTTATTTTCCCCCTTACCAGAGGGCAGTGGTGGGATTCAAATAATTTAACAACTGGTTCTCTGCCCTAATGATTTCTTCCAACAATCAGTTCACCAAACTGCTCAGAAAGTTAACAACGGATTCTCCGGAAGTGGCGGGAACTGGCTGAATCCCCCAACTGCCAGAGGGAGCCCCCTTGTAGAGTACTGTGAAGCCATTACCATGGCCATTCTACTGCACTGTATAGTAAAAGCCATTTTAAGGCAGTTCAGTAGATGCCATTTTAAGGCATAACAGGCTGTATCTTAACAGAACACACAACTCGAGGGGTTTTAGGTGTGTCTTACCCCCACAATATTTTTTTTCCAGAGAGTAAGTCATTTGTGTACCAAGCTTGGTTGAAATGGCTTGAGGAGTTCCAGAGTTATGCTTGAACACACACACACATAGCCATTTATACATACATACATACATACATACATACATACATACATACATACATACATACATACATACATACATTGTAATGTAATGTAATGTAATGTGTGTGTGTGTGTATGTGTGTGTGTGTGTGTGTGTGTTGTATTTGTGCTGATAAATAAATAGAGGGAGACTAGTATAGATCTATTTCAAGCTATTTAGCTCTCATCAGCTAGCCATACCTTACTGGGATTTGAACCTGGGCTGTATTACATATTAGGCAGATGTATTAGCCACTAAGCCACAGGTGTTCCCTCCCATATTTGGGCATACCAGGGGCTGTATTACATATTACGCAGATGTATTAGCCACTAAGCCACAGGTGTTCCCTCCCATATTTGGGCATACCAGGGGTTGTGACACAATACATACCTATTTCCCTGGTTTAGCTGATAAAGGAGGAGAGCTTGTGGCTTAGTGGCTAATACATCTGCCTAATATGTAATACAGCCCAGGTTCAAATCTCAGTAAGGGTATGGCTAGCTGATGAGAGCTAAATAGCTTGAAATAGATCTATGCTAGTCTCCCTTTATTTATTTATCAGCACAAATACAACACAAATGTAACAAAGGCAACATTAAAAATATGGTTTTCTGCCTGGATGGTCTCCTGGAGTGAGCCGAAAGACAGAAAAAGGAAGCAGTGTGTTCCCTCCCATATTTGGGCATACCAGGGGTTGTGACACAATACATACACACATATGTATGTATGTATGTATGTATGTATATACTGTGTATATATACACAGTACATACACAATGATTTACCATTTTTTAAATATTAGAAGTTAATGTTTTCCATAAACCGCCATGAAAAATTCCAATGCATTTGTGTGATTTTTTTTTAAACAAAATTCTAAGTGGGCTATGACAGAAATGATAATCCAAACTCAGTATCACCAGATGAATACTTGTGGGAATGAGCATGAAAGAAAGTTTTTGAAAAGAGTTGAGGAACTGCAGACAGATTGGACTCAAAGATTAACAGGAACTATGCCATAGGTTATATAAATAGCTAAGAAAGTATTTAAAGGCAGAAGATCATATGGATTTGGGGGTAGCAGAAGATCCCATGTATACGGGCTCATAAAAACACACAGAAAGACACAGACCAGGTAATAAAAGAGCAGCAATGGGATCGCTTTCATTCTGCATATTTGTATGTTTATCTCTGAACCTACCTAAACAGACTAGTAGAAGAGCAAGGGACAAATAGCAGAGCAACACTCTTCCATGTCCTCTACTAATTGGTTTTGTGAATGAGAATTGGCTAAGTACTCATTTAAATTATCAGAGCATCACAGAATTGCCCCCCCCCTCAATACACACAACTCTGTCAATATATGGAAACAAAAATGAAGCACTATTTGAGACTGGAGAAAAAAAATTAAAAAATAGATTGCACATTGCTATTGAATCCCCTGATTCAAATTGGCATATTATATAAATCTGAACATTCAGTTGAAAGGGGTATTTCAATCGAATTCCTTCAAATTAAATCACCTCTAGAAGTTTCCAAATGGCCCTAAATAATTATAATTCAGAGAGGAAAGTGTCAAGAATATTAAGATTCTAATTCTATACACTTCTTATTGGGAACAAATAAGATCTGCTGAATTCAGTAATGTTTAAATATAACTTTATAGATTGTACTTGCACATCTGCTTCTAGCCAGAATTTATTTATATTTTGCTGGACAATTTGTAATCAGAATATATCCTTTTGCATTACTGTGTCATAATAAGATGAATTGTATCATGCCTTCTTATTTATTTTTCGGTAAGACATAAGGAATAACAAAAAAACAAACATATTATGGCTCTTGGCTACTAATCCCTAATGTTGGATATTTGACACTGACATAAAAACAATGCTTTGTTGTATGTTAAAAGACTGACATGTCAAACCCAACCTTGAAAGTTTTTAGAACATAGCTGACCCTGTAACAAGACCTCCTGGATTGACTGACAGTTTTTGAATTTAGCATTTGAGATTAGCTGACCTTGTTTATTTAAGAGCCACCTGAGAAACAGCAGGCATGCCTATGGCTATTAAATCTCATGCTGCAAATGTTTACCGAGGTATCAGATCCAACTCGAGTTGAGGGATGAAAATACCCATTTGGTCTCAGTTATGGGTCCTTGAGAAGACTGCTCAGATTGACTCACATCCTCACAGACTAATGGGACATTAAAAGTAACAGTATTAAATTGCTTAAAAAAATATTAACAGAGATTTTGAAACTGCCTGAATTGTTTTGAGTTTGCCTGTTGAGGAACTGCAAAATATTACTTTTGCTATCTATTGGGAGCAAAAGGACAAAGTAACTCTCCTCCTGGACTTTCTGCTCAGGCCTATAAAACTCCTCAAAGAATGGAAGTCTTGGAAGAATTCATCCCACAATTAGACTCTGTGCCATTCCTTCAAAAGAATGTCAGCTGGAAGGCAAATGGACTACCTAAACCTCCTTAGCTGAGGTGGGCAGTGAGACTTGACTGTGGGTGGAGGAGAAGATACAAAGAACTTTGAGTTTGATTTGCTGCGGTCAGTCCACCTTTTTAGCTGAAATTATAGTTTGAATTGTGGTTTCACAGTCTGAATCTTCGGCTGGAGGCTGTATTTGTTTTGAATCTCTGTTCCTGAACATTCAAAGAAATAGATATAAAGAAATTCATTTTACACTTACTTCTTTGGGGTCTGCTTGCAACTTTCATTGCTCTCCGCCTATCCTCTTCTACACTGTTGTCAGGAATGGGATGATGAAGGGCAAGTTTGGAGCCTATTCGCCAAGAGCAAGTCTACAACTGTGTTCCGACCTAGGCTTCCCCAAAAAGCACAAAGCAGAATCCTAGTCCCGACAAAACCCCTTTTATTAAACAAATGTGAATTCCTCTCATTCACATTCAGCAAGGCCTGGCAAACAGTCTTTCAAAGGAGTAATTATGACTACAGACCTCATCTATCTTGGAAAGCTGCCATGCAAATATTTTCCAAATGGGGTGCTGTGCAAGGATAGATTGGGCACAGAGTCTCTGAGATTAATGGACAGATTTTCACACTCCTGAAACGAATCTAACAACCGAACGAACGAATTGTTTCCTGCTAAATCCCATTCTCCTTTTGCTCCTCTTTTATTTCCTATGGGAGGGGCCAGTCACCTTCCACCAGTGACTTTACTCCCAAGTTGACCCTGATTTCTGAGTTGTTCTTTTCTTCTGGCAGCTCTGCAGATGCGCACATTGGGAACAGGCTCTAGCTCAGTGATGGCAAACCTATGGCACACCTGCCACAGGTGGCACGCGGAGCCATTTGTCAGGGCACGCTAGGTGCTGCCCTGTTAGTTGGCCAGCGTGCATGTATGCACTGGCCAGCTAAGTTCACCCTTTTTAAAGCCATTTTTGTGCCCTCCCCAGGCTCCAGAGGCTTTATAGGAGCCTAGGGAGGGTGAAAAGAGGCCCCCCGCCTCCGGAGGCCCTCTGGAGGCTTCATGAGCTTCCCTGAAGCCTCCGGAGTGCAAAAAACTGGCACTTCCGGTTTGCTCGGAGGGTCGTTTTGAGCGCTCCAAAGGTTTCAGGGAAGCCTCTTGACGGTCCCTGAAGTCTTCGGAGCGCTTAAAATGACCCTCTGAGCAAATCAGAAGTGATTTCCGGTTTGCTCAGAGGGTCGTTTTGAGCACTCCGAAGGCTTCAGGGAAGCCTCTTGATGGCCCCTGAAGCCTTCGGAGCGCTTAAAACAACCCTCCAAGAAAACCGGAAGTGACTTGGAGGGTTGTTTTGACTGCTTCGGAGGCTTCAGGGAAGCCTCCTGAAGGTCCCTGAAGCCTCCGGAGGGCTTCCCGGGGGGCGGGGGAGGCTGTTTTCGCCCTCCCCATGCTCCTATAAAGCCTCTGGACCCTGGGGAGGGCGAAAAAAGCATGCAAAAATGGGAGGAGTCACGCCTGTAGTACGTGCATGCGCACTGGGGTGGTCACACATTGCATTATGGATGCGGCACACTTGCACACGACCCCCATGCGCTCCCCCCACTTATGGCACATGAGTCAAAAAAGGTTCGCTGCTCTAGCTGTTCCTCTGCCTCACTGCTGTGTAGCTCTGCAGGCACCTGATTACTGCCAGACGGCCTCAGCTTCGTGTCTGCCTCCGACGCAGAGTCTTCGTCCGAGCCTTCCCCAGCCTCAGGACTGGCCCATGCTCCTCCCCAACCTCCTCACTGTCCAACTCTGCTGCCAGGTCTGCTGGCCACTTGTGAGCCACAACAAACTGTGCCATGGAAAAAGATAGCAGGAGTTATTGCAAGAGGTGCCAAGTTTTAGTAGCAAGCATTGGGCAGGGCAGACTTCATCTTAAGACTCAAGAGTCAATACTATATTCCAGATTGGTAAGAGCAACATGATTGGCCATTGTGAAGAAGAAGATTGTAACACTGGAGTCTATATATCAGATAAAACGAGCCAGCCAGAACTCTTGGCTTTAACATATGTCTTCCCCCTCAGTCCACACTAGAAGGATCATGGCCTATTATTGCTCTTTGTACAGGCCATGATGCACCAATAGCAAGCTTTGAACAATAAGCAATGCGATGTTGGCAAGGGCAAACTTGCTACTGTATGTATTATTAAATATAGAGAAATGTTATGCCAGAAAGGAATAAGTCTGATACCAGATTGAGTAGCAAGAGGTGCTTTTTCCAGAGAAGCTGAGAGAAGAGAATTGTAAGTGAGAAGGCTTTAAGTAAAAAAAAAAAAAAAAAAAAGCTACGCTGGAACTTATGTAGGCAGGGACCATCCATTCCTCAATCCCACTTAGAAATGGGGAAGAATTCAGATACAGATTCCTATTTTAGATTGCTCGAAAGATTGGGCTCTGTATGAATGTGGTCTGAAAGAAATGGATGATATTGCCAGCTATCTATCTACCTAGAAAAGTGTTCAAGGCCTTCAGAAACCTCCCACTCCAGAGGTAACAGAATTTTAAATTGGCATGGGCCCCAATTTCACAGCAGTTTTATATTTACACCAATACATACCAATAGTAATTTTGAGATTATGATACCAATCAGTGGGATGACCCCAAGAGTTTTTGGCACATCTGAGGGATCTAGCCAGAAAATATCTGTCTCCTGAAACATAGAAATCACACGAGTATCTTCTATGGCAGGTATGTCCAAATTTGGCAACTTTAAGACTTGTGGACTTCAACTCCCAGAATGCCCAGCCAGCCATACTGGGAGTTGAAGTCCACAAGTTTTAAAGTTGCCAAGTTTGGAGACCCCTGTTCTAGAGGATCCATCTATGGTTATCCTGTTTGTCCTAGGAAGATATTGGGTCTTAGAACACTGATGGAACAGCTATAATTGACCCTTTAGGCTGGCTGAATACTACAAAGCAATCCAAACTAGGCTGTTTCCAGAATCCTTGTGACTGGAAAGTGGCCCTTCAGCTCACAAACCCCAAGAGAAAAGTCACTTGCCTACCACCCAAAAAGCTCACAGGATGATAAGCCCTAGAGATGACAGAATTGACTGGCAATCCTTCAACTGCTTCTAGCTCTTTGGATCTCATGGACATAATTTGTCAGCAACTGTTACTTCAATTTCCTGTAGACTCCTGCTTGGGTCATTGATAGTAATTTCAGTCAGTAATTCTTTCCCACTTTTGAATCATGCTGTTGCTTCATGTTTGATGTGAAGTCTTCCATTCTAGTCTTCATAAAAATTCTTCAGTAACCATATTAACTGATGCACCCAGGTTTGTCCCCAGATTGTTCAGATTTTCAATCAACAGCCTTCCAGCAGCATATATTTTTTAAGTGAATAAAATCAGCAAAGGTATAAAGCAGACATCTTTTGAGGATTCTTCTGCCTTTTCCATTTTCCATTGGATGTTAACAAATGTATCTCAATCTCTTCTACCTATGGTAGCTTCAGCTTGAATATTTGGCAAATCTTATTCACTGAATTCTTGAAATCTGGATTGCAGAATCAAGTAACCATTATCTTGAGGTAAATGTATCTATTTGAGAGGATTTTTTTAAAGCACTGGCCTTTTTTGTCACTGGAATAGACTTGGATATGATTCAGACCAGCTGTAAACCTCAAGTATTTCTCACACTATTCTTTTGCAAGATTTTAAACACAATTTAAGCAATATTTTAGAGGCCATTTAAATTTATTTCTGTGAAAGTCTACTTCTAGTTCTATAATCAAGTCTGCATACATATTGCCAAATTGGGGGATCTTTTTTAATACAGTTCTTCTGTATATTTGAGTTAGCTCTTCTAGGAGATCCTTGCTTTCTTTGTCTTTTATCATGCCAATTAATTAAGAAGTGTACCACTTCAATATTTATTTAAGAAAAATAAATATTATTATGTCAGCTCGAAGTAGCCTTAGAAAACGTAGCATGGTCTAAGCACTGTGTATTTAATGCTGCTTCATCCACTTCAATGTTATTTTCCTTCAATGTTAAACAATTGAATTTAAGAAAACTTTGGTTCTCTTGAGCAAACAACAATGGCTGCTAATGCAATTGATAGCTGTGATAACTGGGAGCTGCAATTTTAGTATTTTACAGAGCCTGAATACTAATTTAGTATTTCACAGATTTTGCCTACTTCCTGAGCTGCTTTTGTTTCTGATATGGCAAGAAAATGCCTTATGAAAGAGAGACAGAAATGTTACTGCTATTGGGCATAACCTTTTTGATCTTGGTTAAGTGGCTTCAACTACTATCCTGTAAAAAGCTGGTTTTATTTGATATATAAATCCAGGGGAGTTCTTTATAAGGAAAACAGTTTTAGAAGACAGAAAAATGTTTCATCTGAATTCTTTGCTCTCCTTAATCTGTTTTTTTTTTGTAAGCATGTACACATATACATATAAAAACAGAGCCTTTGTAGACCCAATTATATACTTAAGTATAATATGCTTGCCCATTATCAGGAAGAAAGTTCTGCAAAAAGAACTATATGTGATGTATAGCCATACTTGGAATAATAATAAGAGAATTGAGTTTGGATTAAAATGTCCTGAGTTCAAAATTATGAAAACGTGCTAAGTAGCTTAGATTCTCTATCAATCAACATCAGTTTCTTCTTTGTACATTGGAAGCAAAACACAATCAAATATTGCAAGACACTCTGCGACTTAGAGAATGTAAATAACTCAGTAAGTTAGAGAGTGTTTATCACTATTATTATTTGTTGCTTCTTATTGCAAAAAAATTAGGAAACTAACATTTCCTAACAGCAAGAACAAAGGAATGGCTTGCCTTCAGAAGTTGTAGGTGCCCCATCCCTGGAGGCTTTTAACAATTTACTAAACAACTAGTACTTGTCTGAAATGATATAAGGTCTCCTGCTTGAGGGTTGGACTAGAAGACCTCTAAGGCCCCTTCCAACTCTATTATTCTGTTACTGAGGAAGACGTGTTCGATCAATGTTTGCCAAAATACTTATTAGAACCTTGATAATAATTTGGTGCTAGAAAGGAGCATATAGGTTTCAGGGGAGAAATTGTAGGCACCATTGCTACATTCTCCAAATACAGTCCCACCCTGTCACTGCTGCCATTCCAGCCAGCCACCCCTCCTTTTTGGGATGTGTGTGTGTGTGTGTGTGTGTGTGTAATTGCATGTCAGACCAAGTGCACTTCAAATGCAAGCCCTGCTGGCTTACAAGGAGAGTGCAATGAGATAATCCATGTTTTCATCATTCGTAGGCCACTCTTTTCACAAGCCATGGCCCGTACTTTATTAAGTTGAGCAGCTCTGGGTCTGCAAGAAAGAGCCAGGTCTTTCTCATCCAGATGAGAATGGCTCAGTGAATGGTTTCCAAGTGTTTACTCAGCATTTGTCTCGTGGCTCATCAGAGGAATGGGGAGGGGGGTGCCGACAGATCTTTTGTCCCACTGAACTGCCTGATGTGTTATGACAATGTTCCATGAATATGCAGAATGGCAGAAGGATTAAGACCTGCACAATTCCCCCAGGCCCTCCCCTCCCCCACCTCTTTTTTTTCTTTTTTTTTCTTTTTTTCCCTAGGATGTTCAGAGCTTTAAGGATGACCTGTTCACGGTTAGGGCACTAAACATCAGATTTTTCCGCAGATAGGGGTGTAAAACTCCCACACTTGTCTAAAGCTGTTAACATCTGACTTGAAGGTCAGCCAGTTATGTTCACTGCCCCCTTTATAATTTTCTATTGGCAGAGGCAGCTTAATCGACAGCATTATTTTGCAGAGGCATGGAAAGGTTGGTGTACCATGAACAGCTGAGTCAGTCAATTACCCATCAAATTCAGAATAAAGTTGGGAAATCTCACTTCTGTTTTTTTTTTTTAACAGCATTGATAGACTCGCTTCTTGGTTTATTCCCACATTTAAGGTCTCTGAGGCATAAAGTAAAACAAAATTAATACAGTTGAAATCAACGTCAAAATACATACCATGTCTAGTAATTTAATTACTAACTCAGCAAAAGACTCATGCTTTTACTATTTCCCTATCCTTAGAAAAATACATTCTATAGTCTGGGAGCCATACAGGAGTCCTGCATATGTAATAATCAAGCCTCATGCAAAAAGGCTGTCTTCAGAAGGGCCTTTTCCCACTTAGATCAGTTCTTCTGGAGATGACCAGAACCATAGATCTAAGTAATTGGATCGGTCCATAGTGGAAACAACTGTCTTGCAGATAACAAGATCCTAAATGGTTTATGATAAAGATCAAAACCAGCACCTCAAATTGTGCCCAGAAGACAATTTGGTAGTCAATGCAGATCTTCACATTGAGAAGGATGAAGTCAATGCCTGAACAATGCTTCCCAAAGTGTTTATCAGAATAATTAAAGCCAAATTGATTGTTAAAAGGAGCTGGTGGAGAGAGAAATAATAGTTGTCTCTCAGTAAGTTTCATCAGACACATTTTTCCAGTAATTGCAACTTTTCAACACTTTTCACATATAACCCCACATTAACCAATTGCAGCCAAAGGGGGATAACTCTTGCTATGTCCAAACATTCAGGAAGGCTTCCGTTGCTATACTAGCTGTGATTGGGCAAGCGCACTTTTTACCATAACCTGTGAAAAGCTGGGGGACCTCAAACACTCCCAAACCACGAACCTGCTCCTTCTGGAGCAGTACAAGCCAGACAGGGCAGGCTTCAAGTCAGGCACGAATCAAAGAGACGGCTGTGAAAATGCCTACAGTCCCCTAACATCCTGGACATAAATTGTTTCAATATCTACCCTCAAAACGACGCTATAGGGTACTGCATACCAGAACAACCAGACACAAGGATAGCTTTTCCCCGAATGCCATCACGCTGCTAAACAACTAATTCCCACAACACTGTCAAATTATTTATTAAGACTGTATTACTATTCTTCTTCTCTTCCTTCCTAGTACCTTTCTCTTCCCACTTATGATTATAACCATGTTACCTGTATCTTTACAATTTATATTGTTTTATTTGTTCCTAGTACGATTTGATTGCTTATTAGTAAACTATGACTATCATTAAATGTTGTATCTTATGATTCTTTATGAATGTATTTATGTACACCAAGAACATATGCACCAAAGGCAAGTTCCTTCTGTGTCCAACCACACTTGGCCAATAAAGAGTTCTACTGGTTTCTCCGAAAATAAGACAGGGTCTTATTTTCTTTTGACCCCAAAATAAGTGCTTGGCCTTATTTTCTTATTATTGTTGAGGTGCAGGAGGCGGTGAGCATGGTCACCTCATGGCTGCCGCTTTGTTGCAATATTTTCCCAAGGAGCTAAGGGTGATGAAACGCCGCAAGAGACGCCTAGAGAGTTGTTGGAGATCCTCCCGTTCCGAATTTGACCGAACACAGGTACAAACCCACTTAAGGACGTACCTTGTGGCATTGAGAGTGGCCAAACGTCAATATTGTGCCGCTCTCATTGCATCCGCAGAGAACCGCCCTGCCGCCCTGTTTCGGGTATCCCGCTCCCTTCTGTTTCAGAGGCCGCGGGAGGCCCCTTTACAGGGTAGAGCAGAGGAATTTGGGAAATATCTGCAGGATAAAATCGCTCAAATCCGGAAGGATTGGGTCCCTTTCAGTGGTCTAGTGGAGACATCCACGACGAGTCTTGAGAGACCAGTCTGGGAGGAGTTTGACTTGGTTGACATCGAGGATTTGGACAGAATGCGTGGACGGCTGCGACCTACCACATGTTTATTGGAACCGTGCCCCTCCTGGCTTGTACTGGCATCCTGGGAGGTTACACGTGACTGGCTCCTGGGCCTAGTGAACGCTTCGTTGAGTGCGGGGTCTCTCCAGGCCGCCTTGAAAGAGGCGGTGGTGAGACCCTTACTCAAGAAGCCTTCCCTGGACCCTACGGAGCTGGCCAATTATCGTCCTGTCTCCAACCTTCCCTTTTTGGCGAAGGTTGTAGAGAGTGTGGTAGCTTATCAGTTTCCACGACATCTGGAGGAAAATGATTATCTAGACACGCGCCAGTCCGGCTTCCGCCCCGGACACAGCACGGAGACGGCCTTGGTCGCGTTGGTGGATGATCTCTGGAGGGCCAGAGATAGGGGTTGTTCCTCTATCCTGGTCCTATTAGACCTCTCGGAGGCTTTTGATACCATCGACCATGGTATCCTGTTGCGCCGACTGGAGGGGTTGGGGGTTCGGGGCACCGTTTTGCGGTGGTTCGGCTCCTACCTTTCCGGCCGGACGCAACGTGTGTTGGCAGGGGAGCAGAGGTCGACCCTAAGCCCCCTCATCTGTGGGGTGCCACAGGGGTCGGTCCTCTCGCCGCTCCTGTTCAACACATATATGAAGCCGTTGGGTGAGATCATTCGTGGTTTTGGGGTGGGATATCATCTGTACACTGATGATACTCAGCTGTACATTTCCACCCCGAACCACGCCAACGAGGCCGTCGAAGTGATGTCCCGGTGCCTGGAAGCCGTACGGGTCTGGATGGATGACAACCGACTCAAGCTCAACCCCTCCAAGACGGAGTGGCTGTGGGTTCCGGCCCCCCGGTTCAACCAGTTACTTCCATCTCTGGCCATTGGGGGCATACAACTGGCCCCCGTGGAGCGGGCGCGCAATTTGGGCGTCCTCCTGGATACCCGGCTGTCCATGGATGACCATGTGACAGCCGTGGCAAGGGGGGCGTTCCACCAGGTTCGCCTGGTGCGCCAATTGCGCCCCCTATTGGACCGGGATGCCTTACGCACAGTCACTCATGCGCTGGTGACGTCTCGCCTCGACTACTGCAATGCTCTCTACATGGGGCTTCCCTTGAAATGCATTCGGAGACTTCAGTTGGTCCAGAATGCGGCCGCGCGGGTGATTATGGGGAATACGAGGTACTCCCATGTGACACCTCTCCTGCGCGAGCTGCACTGGCTTCCTGTGGTCTATTGGGTGCGTTTCAAGGTTTTGATAATGATCTTCAAAGCGCTCGATGGCTCAGGACCTAGTTACTTGCGGGATCGTATTCTGCCCCATACATCCCTGCGACCAATTCGCTCGCACAGAGAGGGACTTCTCCAGGTGCCGTCCACCAGACAGTGTCGGGGGGCGACGCCTAGGAGCAGAGCCTTCTCTGTGACGGGCCCAGCCCTGTGGAATGACCTCCCCCCTGATATCAGGACCACCTCTGACCTCCGCTCCTTCCGCGCAAAGCTCAAGACCTTACAAGTAGCTGGCCTGGCTCAACCATAGTTTTATCATATCGGTCCTGACGGGTTTTTTAATTGTGCATTTTGTATTTTAATTGAGGGGATTTTAAATTGAAATTTTAAGTCTATTTTATTCATCTGTTTACCTCCTCCATGTATATGTATATGTTTATGTACTGTTTATATTTGTATATTTTATGTGTTTTAATTGTATGCCGCCCCGAGTCCTTCTGGAGAGGGTGCGGCTAATCAAATAAAATTTGATTTGATTTGATTTGATGATTTTCGGGGAGGGCTTATTATCCGGAGAGGTCTTTTTTTCATGGAAACAGGGTATTCTATTTTATTGATTGCAGGTCCAGCACCTAGCTTTTAGCAATGGGTCTCTGCCTTGCCAGCTTGTTCTCCCTCATATGCCCCCATTATCTTCTCTTTAAACTGGAATAGATTGACAAGTGTGTGTGTGTGTGTGTGTGTATGAGAGAGAGAGAAAGAGAGAGGGAGAGAAACTCCACCTAGAGAAGAATTAGGCCCCGTACAGAGAATCATAAAATTATCTCCTCTTTAAAGCAAGATTATGTTTTAGTTCTTAAAACTGTTTAAAGAAAGAAATGAAAGAGAAACTGGAACAGAATTTGTTATATATATTTCAGCATTATCTACTATAGAATGCCAATTCTTTGCCAATTACAGATTTTTAAGCTTTTCCCCGATACCGAGTTGAAGACTTTCCTCATATTCTGGAGCAGACAAAAAATGATGTAGTACAGGGAGTTTTTGACTTACAACCACAATGATTATCAGAATTTCCATAGTTAAGCGAGCCAGTTGTTAAGTTAGTCATGCCTGATTTCATAATCCTTTGCCGTGGTGGTGAAACACATCATAGCAGTTGTTAAGTCAATCACATGGTCAGTATGGATTCCCCCCTTGACTTTGTTTACCAGACGTTGGCTAGAAAAGTCACAAATAATAATCCCACGACCCTATGGGACTCATAAATACATACTGGCTGCCAAATGCCAACATTTGTGCCACATTTGTAGGTGTGAGGACCAGCCATAAGTTCCTTTTTCAGTGCCATTGTAACTTCACATGGTTGCTGAACAAATGGTTGTAAGTCAAGGACTACCGTAAGGAATTTTGATGTCCCCGTGATTGATCCCTACCCTGCCTTTATCGTTGTTGTTTCAAATTGTTGGAAGAAATGTTCATCTGGCTTCAGTTCCAAGTGGGGAGAAAAACACTAGAAATATGGTGGCTGTTTGGAAAGATGGTTTAATGGTGGACAGGACCACATGGGTTTTTGGGTCCTGGGTAAAAAAAGAGCACATGGGTGAGAAGGGGAGATAGATTTATACCCTCTCTTGGGCCCTGCCTTGGAGCTTCCTGTTCCTGTGTAAGAAATGTATTCTGATTGGTTGTCAGACTCCCAGGGGGCCATGCAGGGGTACTTTGTAGTGTATTGAGTCCCAAGCATGATTGAATCTTGCTGGGTGATGATGTAATGAAAGGGCTTTGGGCAATTCCTATTATGGCTGAAGGCTAATTCTACCTTTGTTGGATCTTGGGTGAGGGTATTTGCTTATGACTAGACCTAGCTATCTCTTTATCTCTTAAGTGCTGACATCTGCTGTGGGCTTTTGAGGAGGATGGGGACTATTAAGAGTGAGTCTTCTTCCTGCCTAAAAAAACCATATTTCTCCATTTCTCATTTAGCGAGATATAATATTCTGCATTTTTAATATTTCCTAGAATGTTTCATTTTTCTAGGAGAAGGGTGGGTGCTAACTTCCTACAAAATCACTAATTCACCTGATTTCCCTACACAGTATTGAGTGACAAAACCTAATTGAATTTATTTATCATTAGGTTGCCTTTTTGGATAATATTGGAATAATATTATCAAATTCTATAAGGATCCTCAGTTTTGGACAGCGATCTCTCAATTTGGAGTCAGCATTGTCTCAGAATTATTTCAGCATCCCCCTTCATTTACTATGCAGTATAAAGCAAATCCAATTCTTCTTTTTGCCATTTAATTTAATGGAAATGAAGATGAAACTTTCCCATTTAGTTTTATTCGTCTGCAATTAGAAACACAGCAACAGAGACCACTTTTAAAAGGTGAGATAGGTGGACTTTGAGATCTTGGTTTCTAAGCCATTGAGCAATTTTTTAAAGAGCCTCAAAATACTAGCTTCAGGCTTAGAACATGCAAACTTTTGAGACAGGGAAGGAAATGCACACTGACACATAGATTTTCAAAGCCTTGGGGGCAGGAAGAGCCCATCTTGTTACAAATGAACTTTATTGCCACTGTCAAGAAAATTAGATGGAGAAATGAAACAGACAGGTGAAGACTACAATGGAGGACATAATAATGAGCATCCCAGGAACTATAACACTGGCATAAATAGATAGGTTACTGACCCATCAATTGGGCCAATAGAAATGGAGGTCAACCAAGGTCAGAAACATGAGTTTCATACTTGATATTGTCACACTTGGAAGTTGTCTTATCCCACGTGAGAAGTGATATTGAAAGAGTTTGCATGAAGTTGCTGCTACTAACTAGATTAAATTCTGCATTGCTACAATTTAGCAGGTGCATGATTCCCTCAGTTCTCCAAATCTGTACACATTTCCTAACATCACTGCTTAATCATAGACATTAAGCACTGATGTTAGGAAATGTGAACTTAACAGATTCTTAATCATCCAAGTCATGGTTGTCTCAAAGGTGCTTTTCAAAAGGCTTCTTCAGTTCGGAATTGAAGAACTGAACTAAAAAAAAGCTTCTTAGATGCATAGCAAAACGTTTTCAAGGTAAAAACCAAGAAAGTCCAGTTGCCTTTTGAAAAGCACCTTTGGGACATCAGAGTTCAACCTTTTCTAGAAGGCCCTGTGCAAAAACATATGGAAGATGTTCATTTTCAGGTCAACAGTGGAACAAAGATGTCATGCTAGCTGTTTTAACGTGATGTAACCTCATGATATCGCTTTCATAATATCTACAACCCAATGTCAACTTAAAGTCATCCTTAGCTCTTACAGCACTTTTCCTTTTTGTTGTTGTGTTCTTTTCTCCCAACACAATTCTTACTGTGGCTACAGTCTGGCATGCTTCACCAATTGTGTTCTCCTAATGCAATCTGGGGCATTTGTCAGATATTATATAGGCTTCTTATATACAGAATGTTTTGAAAGAGCACCAGAACATCTTTGTTGTGTGTGTGTGTGTGTGTGTGTGTGTGTGTGTGTGTGTGTAGGGGGGAGCAGAATTAACTCTCTTTTGAAAGTTTCTAGTTCTGTGCTACACAGAAGTTCAATTTTAATGGGCAGAAAGACCTGGATTCTGTATACTGCTGCTTTTATTATCAGTGCATATATTACACATTTTCAGTGGCTTCTGCAAAGCTTCATATGGCCATACATTTTGATGGTTTTTTTATTGGAGGTATGTGTGATTCAGGATGTGTGATTGTTTCATGCAGAGCCAGTCAAGGACAAAGCTTGCTTGTTCTTTCCATCTTCCTTACACCCTTAGTCCAACCCACAGATTGCAGGCACGAAGGAGCTTCTACTTGAGACAGTTTACGTCAATGACAACAGTGTCATGAGAACCCAGCAGAAAAAGGGGACAAATGCTGGGAATTCTTTGTGCTGAAAGGCTCACAGGAAAGCAAGCATATAATTGCAGCTGATGGAAGGACAATTTGCCATACCCAATCAATTTTCTAGGACATCTTCTCATTCTGGATGTTCAGGAAGGATTGGAGCAGTAAGATTTATGGTGACTGGAGTTCCAGCTCCAGGACAAAAGGAAAACAGGGTAAAAGCAGCATGAATGAATCCCATAGGTAGCATATTCAATAAACCATGTGTCATGGGAACATAAGAAGTATGGAGCACAGCACTGAGAAGAGCCATGTTTATTGCAACTATCAGGAGGTGCCTGCTTTAGAAGAGGAACCCCAAACAATGGAAAAGTAAAGCCCAGAAATTTATTTATTTATTATTTTATTTTATTAAATTTGTTAGCCGCTCCCTCTCCACAAAGGGACTCGGGGCGGCGTACAATAAATAAAACACATATTATAAAATTACACATTGTACGGAGGAGGTATAAAACACAATACAATATTATAATAACATAGAAATATTAAAATAAGTTAAATTAAAACCCCAATGGAAATTACAAGTTTAAAAATTGCCAGGAGGAATAAAATGAAGCTATGGTTGAGCCAGGCCTGCTAGTTGAAAAAGGTGGGTCTTGAGTTTTGAACGGAAGGAGCGGAGGTCGGTGGTAATCCTAATATCTGGGGGGAGGTCATTCCAGAGGGCTGGGCCCATCACAGAGAAGGCCCTACTCCTGGGCACCGCCCTCTGGCACTGCTTAGTGGACGGCACCCGGAGAAGTCCCTCTCTGTGAGAGCGAATTGGTCGTAGGGATGTATGGGGCAGGATGCGATCCCGCATGTAGCTAGGTCCTGTGCCATGGAGCGCTTTGAAGATGGTAATCAATACCTTGAAACGCACCCGATAGACCACAGGAAGCCAGTGCAGCTCGTGCAGGAGAGGTGTTATATGGGAGTATCTCGTACTCCCCATAATCACCCGCGCAGCCACGTTCTGGACCAGCTGCAGTCTTCGAGTGCATCTCAAGGGAAGCCCCATGTAGAGAGCATTACAGTAGTCTAGGCGGGACGTCACCAGCGCGTGAGTGACTGAAAATGCAGGAAGGGCCCCATGCTTAAGTAAGCAATGAGCAAGTATAATGATAAATACAGAAATGTGGAAGAGCTATTCCCAGACAATTTCATTATAATTAATCCACTAAAATTCATGCAGTCATTCAGTTTGGATTTCATTTATTTGGTATATTGGATACAGTGGGAAAGCCTTGAAAATTGGCAGGTTCCAGCCTGCTAGTTGGCCACAATAATATTAATTATGTGCTCAGCGTCCTCAGGTAATTAATTATACAAAAACCCTGTAAATTGCAGGGCTTTTGTTCAGCATCTTGTTATAAATTTCATCCCCATCATCTGTCAATTTGATTGGCTTTGCTTGCTCCTCTTCCTAAGATTATAACTGAAATTCATCATTCTGAGTTTAAGTATGTGCGCAACAGACATATCATTCCAAGTCCAACTCCCATCCAGAAGTTTTCTCCTAAGTCACTGTTCATAGGATAGCAGTCTTTTGAAGCCCCCTATCCTTGAAATCAATAAGATCTACTTTGGTGTAGATCACACCACTTAATAGGCTCACATTTGTAGAAAATCCCAGAGGAAGGACACCTGATTTGATTGTCCTGAAAAGGGGTAGTCAAGGAGCACAGATTTATACATCTTTGTGTGTGCATGTGCGTTGTATCCTTGTTGGTTTAACCAGGGAAACAATTTCAATTCAAAACCTGAAATGGTAATAAAAAGACTACCTAAATCCATATGAAGCTGGGAAGCAGCAAGGCCAACAATGGGTGAGCCAGGTTGCTTGATATAATGCTATATTGATGCTGATTCAAACTACAGATAGAAGTTTGAAACAGCCTTTGTATGTATCAGGCAGTTTCTTTGTAGTTACAAACCAAGTTCCAAAAAATCATTTTGACTCAATTTGGAACTAGATGATGCTTTAAAAAGTAATCATTCTATACTCAGAAATGAATAACAAATTTTTATAAGAATGTTTGTGGGCCTATGGGGGAAGAAGATATTTTCAACAAAACAATTTGCCTGCAATTTTAATAGACAATGTGCCCTTAAATTGGTGCTGACCATTGGTGGGTTCCTAACCAGTTTACTACTGTTTTGCTGAGATGTTTTGTGCACCTAGCGACCCAGGCTGCCATACCACTACCGGTTCAGCTGAACCGGTCCGAACCGGTAGGAACCCACCACTGGGGCTAATTTATAGCAACCTATAGCAACTACATAGGCCCGCTCCAGGATAATCTGTCCCCATCCTGTCTTTCAGGTCTCCCAACCGTGCACTCATCACTGCTATAATTGAATTGATTCATCTGCCTGCTGGCCATCCTCTGGTTCTCTTTCTGTTCCATTCTCCGCCCCCGCTCCCCCCCCCCAGTATTATGGATTTCTCAGGAAAGCCTGGTCTCTGCATAATGTTTCTGAAATATGACAATATGAGTCTCTTCATTTGTGTCTCAAATGAAAACTCTGGATTATCCATATGCTTGTTTTCTTGGCTATCCATAGAATTCTATGAGGTCCTCTCCAATACCAACATTCTGAAGTATCAATGTTTTTTCTTATCCCCCCCCCCACCATTCTTCAAAGTATTTTAAAGTGGCACAAAAGAGTTCACTAGCTTTGAAAAACTGCAGATCTCTCCAGCAGGCAGGACATGGGAAGAGTGAATAATCCAATTGGAGTGCTGTTTGCTCTCCCAATCTGCATTGATATAAAGGTGCATTTTAATATAAGCAGCTGTCCCTAAGCGGTTTACAGTGTCAGCATATTGCCCCCAATAATCTGGGTCCTCATTTTACTGACCTTGGAAGGATGGAAGACCGAGTCAACCTTGAACTGGTCAGAATCGAACTGCTGGCGGTGGGCAGAACTAGTCTGCAATGCTGCATTCTAACCACTGCACCACCATGGATACAGCAGTCTTTTGGCTCTAAGTATCAAGTTTAGTTGCACATTTATGACAGGGACTGGCCTTTTCTCTCTCCAAGGCTATTTCTACCCTGATATTTTCCCAATTCTGCAATCCCTTTATTGGGAGATTCCCCAATAAGATTCCCCCCACCCCAGGTGCCAAAAGGAGAAAGCGAGAAGGAAAACTAATTCTTGTTCCACACAAATCAAGAGGACACCATCTGCAAAGGTTTAAGACACAACCAATAGAGAACCAGTGAAGATATGAAGATCACCAATGGGAAGAGAACAGTTTGGGGTAGGATTATTATGCATGGACCCAAGGAGAAAATGCACAGGGGTTCTTTTGCCAAATGGGGGAAAATGTGTGGATGCCATGCATCTAAAATTCTCTGGGGAAAGAGAAAAAAAACCATCCTTTGATACCGCTAAGTGATTTGGGAGTATCTGATAGCATTAACTCTGCCATTGGCCAATTCACTCAAGAACAGTTTGAGTCCCTTCCAACAATCCCCCAACATCTTTTCGGTAGTCTCTGCCCAAGTCTTTCCCCGCGTAGGTAGGGGAGAGAAAGAGACGGGAAGGCATTCTTCCTACGCCTTCTTGATATCTGTGCCTTTCAACCAAATTTCTATCCGCGACAAATGTCTACACAATGGGGATGGCCTCCTGCAAACACCCAACTAATCCTCTTCTCACGCAACCGCCTCTCCCGGCGCCTTTCGCCACTCGGCCTTTCCAAATCTCCGAAGCGGTTTTGGCTTTGAAGCAGTTCCACTTTCAAAGCAAAAAAGTACAATTCTTAAAAACTAAAGGGCCTTAGCAGCCGGGGAAGCCCCCGGTGGTTCGCGAGAGATGCTTACTAACGATTTATTGCAAAAAAAAAAAAAAAAAAAAAGGTGAGAGCTAAGCGAGCACCGGCTTTGCGTGTAAGTCCCGCTGAACGTCCTGGGGCAGGTTGCTGAGAAACCCCCTTGAGGATGGGGCTGCGCTTGTAACTGGGCAAGGAAAACCGCCCTTCCACCTGGCGCAGGTAGCCAAAGACTCGGGTTTTGGAGCGCTGCAGAGAAATGCCGGCTGCCCGCCTCGTTCTCAAAACTCTCGCTTGGTCGGTCGGGAGCAGGAATCGCACAGGTGGTGGGTGGGCAGCCACCGCCCCGTTCAGGGGGAGCTCCAGGGTGGCGCCAGGACAGAGCTATATAAAGCCACCCCCGGCCTCCTACTTGGTCCCAGCGGGAGCTGCATTCGCCCCGTTGCTCCCTTCCACCCCGGCCCTTTTTAAGAAAAAAAAATTGTATATGAATCTAGCCGGTTTTTCCTTCTTCTCCGGTAAGTGCACCATGACAGCCGACGCTTTCCACTCGCCCAGCCAGGGGACAAGCCCGGATTCCCCCGCTCTGCATCGGGCCTCCCCGTCGAGCTGCAAAGTGGAGCCCTTCTCGATCAAGTCGGAGCCCAGAGGGAGCCCGGCGGACAGAGGAACCGAGCAGCCCGCGGACGATCAGCCGCCCGGTCCCGGCGCCTCGGCCAGCGCAGGGGGCGGTGGCGGCGGCCGTCGAAGGAAGCGCCCGGTGCAGCGAGGGAAGCCCCCGTACTCCTACATCGCCCTGATCGCCATGGCCATCGCCAACGCGGCGGAGCGGCGGCTGACTCTGGGCGGCATCTACAAGTTCATCACCGAGCGCTTCCCCTTCTACCGCGAGAACCCCAAGAAGTGGCAAAACTCCATCCGCCACAACCTGACGCTCAACGACTGCTTCGTCAAGATCCCCCGCGAGCCGGGCCACCCGGGCAAGGGCAACTACTGGACCCTGGACCCGGCCGCCGAGGACATGTTCGACAACGGCAGCTTCTTGCGCCGCAGGAAGCGCTTTAAGCGCACCGACCTCACCACCTACCCGGGCTACATGCCCAGCGCCAGCGCCTTCACCTCCAACGCGGCTCCGGTCGGGAGGCCCGGTCCTTGCGGTGGCCCCGGAGTTCTGGGTTACCCGGGGGCCGGCGATCCCGTCTATTCCCCCGTCCGCGCCTACAGCCCCCAGCTCTCCGCCCTTCCCCAGTACCCGGGGGCGCCGTCTGCGCTGCCCTCGCGAATGTTCAGCATCGACAGCCTGATCAGTTCCAAACAGCAGCAGCAGCAACAACAACAACAGAATCAGCAACACCACCAAGCAGCTGCCCTACAGGCCTCCTCGGCAATGGGGATGGACCTGGGCCCTTACCATTCTTTGGGCCTGAACGGCGTGGGCGACCTGGGCCCCTGCCCGATGGGCAACCCGACGGAGACCTATTTCCAGGCGCAGCCGGTGAGTCCCGGCTTAATGGGTCGGCAGCCCGCAGCCCCGACTTACCCCTACGCCGCCTCTCCATCGGGCCACCTAGCGGTGCCTCCCGGCGCCTATTCGCCTCCCCACTCGCAGCTGTACGGAGCCCCCAGCAGGCTGCTTGTGCAACCCGGGCGCCCAGCCTCTTCCTGCCCGGAACACGCGGAGCAGCTGATGGGCCTCACAGCCTCGCAACTCAATGGGCTCGGCCAGTTTGGAGCCGCCGCCGCCGCCGGCAGTGCCTACCTGAGACAGTCAAATTTTTCCTCCGGCTTGGAGAAATATTTGTAAAGAGGAGGCAGCCAAAGCTACAAATTCACCCAAAAAATTCCTTTCTTTTAATAGACAGATGGAAGTCTGCTTCTAATTACTAATTAGCAATCATTCCCTAATGGGATTTAAAGAAATGCAACTTTTTCTGTATTGTTGTGTGGCAGCGTCTTGGCTTTCTTAGGATTGGCACTTTGAGATGTATATTCCGTACCTTCAATCACTGTATCTAAAGTGCATTTTATCTTGTGTGCTGGGCAGTGAGCACACGTTTAAATACTGGGGTTGGGGCCTTAAAAGACCAAAGTCTTGTCATTCCTCTGATGCACAATCTTTCCACATGTTCAATTGCACCCCCCCCCCCAAAACAGGGCTTTTTTTGTGCTTGTGGAACACGTTGGGGGGGGGGGCAGTTAAAGCAGGCTTAAAGCCTTGTCTCAGCTTCAATTAAAATACAGCAATATTTGGAAATCAGTGCCATTGGTGACCTTAGCATAAATTCAACCCGTCACATCCAAAGGGGGAAGATAGTGAAAGACAAAGTAACTAGGGAAGAAGTAATTTAGACTCTGGCCTTCTTTGTGACAGTTTTTCCAGGGAGAAGTACTGAATGAAAGAGATTGGGAAGGTGCTCCTTTCTGAG
The DNA here is from genome assembly GCF_964273705.1 of Natrix helvetica. Taxonomy (NCBI): domain Eukaryota; kingdom Metazoa; phylum Chordata; class Lepidosauria; order Squamata; family Natricidae; genus Natrix; species Natrix helvetica. The sequence goes on along the minus strand of NC_138549.1, from coordinate 113,884,361 downwards.
TAAATATTTCTTTCAAGGAACTTTCTCACCTTCTGGGATTTTCAGTCCACTGTGTGACCTTTGGGGCTTGAATGCTCATCAGTTTGAATGCTCCGTTGCTTGCAGAGATTAGAAAAGGTGTTCTAGAGCAGGGGTCTCCAACCTTGGCAACTTTAAGCCTGGTGGACTTCAACTCCCAGAATTCCTCAACCAGCTGGCTGGGGAATTCTGAGAATTGAAGTCCACCAACCTTAAATACCCCTGATCTAGAAGGAAAGAGGTTGGTCCCTCAGTTTATCTCAAGCTTTTTTCTCAATGGGTTTCTTTGCTGCTGGCTAATTGGAATGAATGAGAATTCTAAAAGGGGAAAGCAGCCACCCAACTATTTTTAAAAGCCAGTAGGTGGGATCTAACATGTTTACAACAGCCCCTCAATCAAGCTGTAGAAGTGTTTAACTAGTTTTATTGTTAACGTGGCTGGAGGGATTGTTCAGTCCATCATATGCGGAGAAAAACTGACCAGGCTGGGGAAAGAGTTCTAGTCTCAAAATCTGTGAAGCTTACAAAACTCCTTTTAAAGTGGAATGCATTTTCATTTCCATCTTGCCTTTTTCTCCAAGGAGTTTTGGGAAGAGCAGACCCTTATTGTCATGATTTCACATTAACCATTGGTTAGCCTGAGAAACAGCAACTAATCCAAGCAACAGCAATTTGTCAAAGCTCAAATGGGATTATGTCTTTTTATCCTCACAATAGTCCTGTTAGGCAGGTTGACCTGAGAGATGACGAGGGCCTGAATGCCACTCAATTCACTTAGTGTCTTTGTAGGAATTTATGGATCTTCTTCCCAAGTCCAGTTCAAAACGTTTATCTTCCGCAAACCATATTCATTGGAAAATGTCTGCATCGCTAATGATAATATATGAGCATTGGACATTTGTTCCATGACATCTTCATTTTGGTTCTAGAGCTGTATGCTTGAGGGAGAGCATCCCAACTTTCTAAGGGCTAGCAACTTGTGTATGCTGTGCTGTGATTGATTGGGTCAACAGCAGTACTTCAGTGCAATGTGCATCTTTTGAAAATCCCCATGGTGTAACAGTTTTGTTGTGCACATTTTTATTCTTTGATGTGTATCGTGCACATTATTTACAGATACACACAAAGATTGGATACAGAAGTGATTTGATGTCCATGAAACACCACGGTAATGCTTCAATATACATGAATTCAACAGTTTTGTTTACTAGATTGCTATACCATGTATCAGCAAAATTACATCTGAATTTTGTACAGTATTTTGTATAGTACATATGACATATATAGTACTGGAATAATTAATTGTACATATTGTATTTTGAACAATAGTGCCTTCTGAATAATAGTGTATATATAACTATAGTGCTCTATATAACTATATATAACTATATATAATAGTGGATACACTATATATATATAGTGGATGTAAATATTTTAGAACTTTTTATTGGACTGAAAACCTGTAACCAAATAAAGATCTTAGTAAACCACTTTACTTAAACTAAAGTTTTATGATTTAAATGATTTAGTGGCAATCCTGAGCCCTGCCTTAACACCAGTTTTAACTAATCACACTAGCATTCCAATTTTTCTGGCAAAACATTATTCAGAGTTTTGAGATCAGAGTTTCTACTGACTTCAAGTTAAATACTTTTGTGCTAATTGGATTACAGATTTGTCAAAGATAATTAGAAAGTAACGAATACCAGAATTTTCAGTATTAATTTTTAATTTTGGTCAAAGTAGACCAGATTGGAGTAGCAAGGCAATATCTGAACTGTGCTTTATCGGGATTACTAAAAATTCAATAAAATAAATTTTCTGCATTTACAGAGCTAGTATGCTAGGAAGAAGTCCAAGATTAGAAATCTTATTTCCTCATTATCTAGATGGGGTATTATTGTTATGACTTTTCTTATGACTTTATCTGTGTGTTTACAGAAATATGTAATCGTATGAATCCCACCTTCACCACTGAATAAGTTTAGCCATGGATGCATTATTTCTACATGAACAAGCCTTACTTATTAGTCAGAATGCATTTTTGTTCATCTGAGGGTTGTTGGTTTTTTTTAAACAGAAAAATTAAGTGTTTCTTTTGGACAGGCTTCAGCAAGCTGTTTCTGCTTTGCCTATGGAATATGTACCTTGAATGTATACTTTATTCTTAAAATGTGAATATATACTTTATCATTAAAATGGAAAAAAATATAAAGCAAGCAAAGAATTATACTTGTTTAAATGTTCTTTGTGGCCCATAATGTGCCTGATCCATTAAAAACATAGTTTCTTAAATTTTGACTCATCGGTTCTTACGTTTGGGGTGCAGAGGTGTTTCATTTTCTCAGAATTTTATTATATCCGAATGGTTTAATGTGGTTGACTCTTTTCCAATATGGGGGTTTATAAAGGCAGCTATGTGTACAATTATTAAATGGGATTGTTTTTCTGAGTCTATGTTTGAGATTCAGCCTTGTTCCCACATCCAGAAAGCCCTGTTTTTATAGTCAACCTTGGATTCTGCTTTAGAGATTTTTGATTTGGTAATGAGTCTTCCTGTATTCACTAGATGGTCTCTAGAAAGTGAGCAGTGACAAGGTAAAGCAAAATTTAATCAAATATACTCATGACAAAAACCTGCACTAAAGAAGGTTTACTTTATTTTCCCAGTTCAGAAGACCACCAGATATTTTCCTTAATTTGATTTTGTCCCTTAGTTGTTTTATTCAGAAATTTATTAAAATGTCTTGGTGGAAACTATAAACAAATGATGCAATAATTGTACACATATTTTATACATAACTATTCATAAAGAAGTGGCTTTCAGTTTCACTGAACTTACAACTTAGGCAAATACATTCCAACGAATTAGAGCTGTCTTACAAGTTTTATCTTTATCAATGCCAATAGATGAAAATTGCAAGTATATTACTTTATTAGATTTTGGATTCCATGACCTGATAGCAGAACATGGTAGAGTTAGAATGTGACAATCGGTTCTATTTACACATGGGAAAAATGATCAAAGAAATGGCCAAATGAGAGTTAAAGAAAGAGGAAAAGAAGAAAAAGTTGAACTTTTCTGCAATCTTCTGTGAATACCTGTGAATCTTTTACCTTTCAAAAGTGATTTTCTTTTTAGAAACAGACTCAGTGCAACTCCTTTTTTAGATACAGATCTAGGTGGTACAACTTGATCAGATATATTCTTATTGCTCAGTGTTTTTTTGGATATTGCTGAAGACATAAATGAAGGTCAAAAAAGAAAAAAGTAGCCAGTTCACATTAATTGCCACTGATCCCAATGAAGCAGGGAGCTTGTAATCTGCAAACTTTTGTGGATAATCGGACTGTTAAATTTCAAGGTTTCACAAATCAATGATGATACCATTATTATGTCAGCTAAGACAGTGGTGGGATTCAATTTTTTTTACTACTGGTTCTGTAGGCGTGGCTTGGTGGGCGTGGCAGGGGAAGGATACTACAAAATCCCCATTCCCTCCCAATCAGCTGGGACTCAGGAGGCAAATAATATATGGGGGCAGAGCCAATCAGAGGTGGTATTTACTGGTCCTCCAAACTACTCAAAATTTCCACTACCGGTTCTCCAGAACTGGTCCGAACCTGCTGAATACCACCTCTGATCTAAGCATTACAAAAAAGAAACAAGGAAGTTAAATATTTCTTTTTGTATCTTAAGTGTTATTATTGAGTAGGTGAGATAAATCCTTCGCCTAAGGACAATATTCTAAATGTGACACCCATTGGTAAATATAGACTCAGTTAAAGTTTTTGTTTGGGCTCAAATAAAGATTTTTAAAAACGTTTATTTATTTAATTAATTTCTAGGCTACTCAACTCCAGAGAATTCTGGGCAGCTTCACAAAGCAAAAAGAACAGTAATTCCATTTAAAAATAACAACATCCATAAAACAACAGTTGTCTGCGGGAACAAACCGTCCTTTCCTATATTCCTCCAGCTTTATGATACGTGTGTACCACCTACAAATCAATATCCATGTAGGGGAGAGATGTCTTTGGCATGGTTCTTACCAGAAAAAGTCCTCAGTTCATTTGACCTGGCTGAACTTAGTTAATGGCAATTGAGTTATTTAGAGCTGATCTCCCATTTGTGCAAACCAGAAGGAAGTTTGAAATCTGTCTGGGAAGCTTTTCTGAAAGCTCTTGAAGATCTTAGCAAGATCTTTGGCTTTTAGTCTCTGAAGTATGGCTGGAGACAGCTGGACTCCAGTTGTCTGAAGAGCCTCATTACTTCTCTCTTATGTTTTTTTACCTGACTCCTTTTTTGTACCCTTGAAATTGTCTTGTAGGCTCTCAACCTTTTCCAACTGAGCCCTCTCTGGAATGTTGCAGTATTTATTTTCTGATACTACACTTAGCCCATCCATTTTAATATTTGTGTTTGTGTGTTATACATGTTACGGTGTTTTCAGAAACTTAAATAGCTTACTATTTTCTAAAGAGATCAATAGTCAATGACTGAAGCATGCAAAGCACCAAAAGCATCATATTTGTATTTAATCAAGGTAATTATTCTGCTCCAAAGCAGAATCTGTTTGTCAGTGAGGACTCTCACCTTTGACATTCAGCTTGATCAAAATCAAGATTAGAATCTAGGCTTGAAGGACATGAGATGGTCCTGCATATATACATGTTCATATTCTGGAACTTTTTAGAAAAATACCTGCATTTCCATCTGGAACAAAGCTTACCCACATTAGTTAATGTGAATGAATATATATCTTGCTGACTTTAGATGAATTTTGGGGACAGCCTAGAGGAAAAGCTGAAGGTGGCAATCTTATAATTCCTCACCCCTTAACTTAGAAAATGAACAAAATGGCAATGAGTGGCTTTTAAACAAATATAAGGAGTGCCATCCTGATTATCTTAATGTATCACAACTAGCCTTTTAAGCTTTCGTTTCAAAAGCTTGTTTATAACAGGGATGAATCAAGCAAATGAGTTGGATTAAAGTGTCATGAAGGGCATAAGCCTAGCAGGGCCAAGATGGATTTAGTTTGAGACAAAAAAAATGTATGAGCGCCTTGCTGATGGCATAAAACTCGGCTATTTTAGATAGGTGAAACACCAATGGAAATAATTGTTACTAATGAAGAAAAACAAATTATAAATAGCTTCTCCTTTTACTCAACCGTATGTAGAAAATGCAGTTTGTTTCAATTAATTTAACAATTATGGGAACTGCTTTGTTACTAAATGTGCTAGAACCTTCCTCATTTCTGGAAATATAGATGTTAAATGTGGCTTAGAGGAATGAAAAGTGCTAAAACAGAAAGGGAGGCAAAATTGGGTCAAATATCATCTCTCTCTATAACTGAACTATAATTCTAGAAAAATCACGATATCAAAAATAATGAGTGTTTTTTTTACTACATTGAATTGAAAATCTCTCCAAGCAAATAAGCGTTCCTCCTTTGAAGGAAAATTCAAAAGGGGTGGTTACAAACCTATTGTCAATTTATAAAAATACCAGGTTTTTGTTATAAATTACACCCATGCCCCTATTCCCCAGATGTGCCTGATTTTTTTTGCCTTGCTTTGTTAATAATATTTTTCAAAGAATCACTTAGCTTCTTCAGAACATTGATTAAAGTATCAATGAATATGGACTGTGATTTTATATTGCAGGATATATGTATTTTTCAACAGCCTTCTTCTGGGCAAAACTGCCTGTATTGGGGCTGTTCATTTTCAAATTATGCCAATATGAAAAATGAGGATTAAGAAGCCTTTTCTAAGCCTGCAAAGGTAAGTAGAACAGCAAGGAGGGGGGGGGGGACAGCTGTGCTGCGCAATTTAGATTCACTAGAAAGCAGGGTTTCCTGATTTCTAGCGAATGTAAATCACACGGCACAGAGGATTGTCCGAACTGCCAGTTTGCCCGAACCGGTAGCATTTTTTTTACTACTGGTTTGGGCAAACTGGTCCGGACTGGTAGCATTTCACCCCTGGCTATATCCATGAAGTTATCAGGAGTTAAGCCTGACTTGAAAGAGACATCAAGCAGTTACCACTACTACTGTAGCTATTTAAAAGTTTCCTCCATACTCTGCCCACTTTATTAATACAATGACTGTTAGATACTAGCTTCAGCTATAATGGTTTCCACCAAGGTCCTCTGTTCCAGCGGGAACAGAGGTTTAATCTCATTGGTCGAAGGGTCTGACAGCTCCCTATAAAAGGGCTGCTGTCAGACTCAACCTTCGCTGGATTGTACATAGTTGCTACTGAGTTAATAAAGAGCTGTTGTTACCGTTAGCCTGTGTGTGCCTTTCTATTACCCGATCTAACACTGGCGACGAAGGTGGGATTGGAAGGCAACTAGGCGAACCAAAAAGAGCGTAGCAATCCAGCAAGTAAATCCAGCCCGGAGCTCAGCGCAACTTCGAGCAGCCATTTTTGAGCGGCAAACTCAAAACCCCCTCAGAACACAAAATGGCCATGCACGCCCCACCAACTCCGTATGACCCAGTCACCGAGCACTGGGACTCGTATATGCTGAGGTTCGTCTGCTTCCTCGAAGCCAACGACCTCATGGGCCTTTCTGAAGGCCATAAGAAAAACATGTTCCTTGGTTACTGTGGATGGGAAGTGTTCAAAACTGCCAAAGACCTGTCAGAACCAACGCTGCTACAAACAGTCACTTGGTCTGTGCTCCAGCAGACACTGAGGACTCACTACGCTCCCAAGCCATTTAAGCACATCTGCCAGCACAAATTTATTATTTGCAACCAGAAGGAAGGTGAATCAATCAACGAGTACGTTGCAGCACTACGAAAGGCCACAGCATACTGCGAGTTCCGAGACTTTGATGAGCTCATACTTGACTGCATCATATGCGGTGTGTGGGTTATTAATTTACAGAGGAGGTTACTCGCCAAATCTAACTTCACTCACTCTCACTGAGACCTCAGAAGGCAAAGAAGATGACAGCTGCCGCATGCGCAGTAGCCGCACCAAGCCAGGGGGCAAATTCGAACAGCTAGCATCTTGCGTTAGCTGCAGAGGAGACCATGCCCATTGGCTTGCCATTTCTGTGATGCTATCTGCCAGCGCTACGAGTGAAAGGGGCACATCACCAAAGTTTGCAGAAGCGAGCATCCCACGACCACCTGGCAGCCAAGAAGCCGATCCAACCGCCAGCATAGGTCCAACCAAGGGACATGGCAGAAGACACCATAGCACTCAGAGGGCGACACCAAAGTCATCTACCACACCTCAATCAGCAAAGTCCGCACTAGGTGGCCAAAAAAGCTGAAGGTCACAGTCCTCATCGAGGGCTCTCCATGCGATATGGAGATCAACACATGGTCATCACTGACCATCATGCCATGGTCTACACTCAAGCGGGCTATCCCTAGCCTGAAGAAGCAATATCTACATGCCCCTGACATCTGCGTCCGCGATTACCAGGGGAACCGAGTCCCCATCGTGGGCTAGGGCACCTTCTGGGTGCAATTCAAGAAATACAATGGCCAGCTCCCAGTGACAGTGGTCAGCGGTGACCTGCAGAGCCTCCTGGGGCTTGACTGGTTTGAAGCCCTGGGCCTAGAAGTGACCGGTATCAACGCCTTGAAAGACGAGAATGCTGAAGCAATTTTTAAGGAGTTTGAGGACATTTCGGCACTGGTCTGGGTAAATATGTGGGGACTCCAATCTCTTTTAATTTGGACCCCAACATAGTCCCCATAAGGCTAAAACCCAGGAGAGTACCTTTCGCTCTCCGCCCCAAAATTTATCTGGAAATTGACAAGCTCGTAGGCCAGGGAATCCTAGAGCCAGTTGATCATGCATGCTGGGAGACCCCTATAGTGACACCAGTCAAATCTGATGGTCTGTCTGCATCTGCATGGACTACAAATTCACAATCAATAAAGCATTATAATAAAGCGCTTACCTTGTACCCATTGTACAGCACCTACTACATTATCTAGGCCATGGCAAAGTATTTGCTAAATTGGACATGGCGCAGGCATACCAAAAATTGCCTGTAGGTGGAGCTACGGCAGAGGCCCAAACCATTGTGACACACAGGGGTGCATTCAAATGTCACCACCTGCAATTTGGAGTTAGTATTGCCCCTGGACTGTTCCAAAGCATCATGGAATGGCTTTTGCAGGGGATTCCAGAAGTCGTCCCCTGTTTCTATGACATCTTGGTATCGGCTGCAAATGAGGTGCTTATGAACTGTTTTGGCTAGAATTAGAGACAAGGGCCTCCATCTCAAAAAAGAAAAATGCCAAATTAATGTGCCAAGGGTTGAATTCTTAGGGTACCTAATCGACGGCTCTGGGATTCACCATGAAAAAAATTAAAGCAATTCAGGACACCCCTACACCTCACAATCAAACCGAACTACAAGCATTCCTCGGGCTCCTTAATTTCTACAGCGTCTTTCTTAAACAGAAAGCCACCGTTGCTGTCTCCTGGTGAAGAACGTGGTGGTCCTGGGGCAGAACCAAGGCTGCTGCATTTGCCGTGGTAAAAAGACTTCTCTCAGCAGACACGTTCCTGGTGCAATACAGCCAGACCCTGCCATTGGTGCTGACCTGTGGCACTTCCCCGTTTGGCGTCGGAGCTGTCCTCAACCACTGCATGCCCAATGGAACCAAGGCTCCCATAGCCTTTTACTCTAGGACCTTGTCCGTTGCCGAGCGGAACTACAGCCAGCTGGACCGTGAGGCTTTGGCTGCAGTAAAAAGGTTCCATGAGTACCTATACGGTTGTGATTATGGACCATAAGCCGCTACTGGGTTTGCTGGCTGGGGACCGACCTACTCCTGTGTCATTATCACTGCGGATGACCAGATGGACCATTTTCTTAGCTGCCTACTCCTACCGCCTCGTCCACTGACCAGGCTCCACTTTGGGGCACGCCAACGCTCTAAGCTGCTGGTCGCTACCAGAACTTCTTGCTGACCCTATCCCCGAGATGCCAGTTCTTCTCATTGACTGCTTAGAGACTGGTCCTGTCTCGTCTAGTGACATTGCCCACCACTCTGCAAAAGACTCAACCATCAAACTCATTTTGAACTGGGTGTGGAGGGGGTGCCCCAAGGGGCCTGTTGGGCCCAAATTCAAAATGTACCATTATAAGCATGATGAATTGTCTGTTGTTAATGGCTGCTTGCTGTGGGGGGACCGGGTCATTGTTCCACCCAAACTGCGCATTGCAGTATTAGAGGCTTTACATGTAGGGCATCCTGGAATTGTCAGGATGAAGTCTTTGGCCATGAGTTACATGTGGTGGCCTAACATGGACAGGGAGATGGAAGAATGGGTGGCTACCTGCACACCGTGCCAGGAGTCCAGACCAGCTCCCCCAGATGCGCCCTCTAAGGAGTGGGAGCGACCTCAGGCACCATGGTCTAGGGTGCACATTGATTTTTCTGGCCCAGTTCATGGCCAGACATTCCTCGTAGTTGTGGACGCCTACTCGAAATGGCTAGAGGTAATCCTGATGACCTCCACTATGGCAGAAGCAGTCATCAAGGTACTACAGAGACTTTTCTCCACACACGGCCTGCCCAACGTCCTGGTCTCTGACAACGGGCCCCAATTTACGGCCATGCAATTCGAGACCTTCTTAGCAGCACAGGGAATCAGACATGCCGTGGTTGTGCCATTCCAGCTGGCCTCCAATGGTCAGGCGAAGAGAATGGTGAGATCTGCAAAAGAGGCCCTATCTAGGATGGACCCGGGAGATTGGCAAATAGGTGGTTGACCACTATTTGCTAATTCAATACATCACACCCAGTGCCACTACAGGGAGAAGCCCCTCTGAGCTTCTCATGGGTTGCCGGCTAAGGTACCACTTAGACCGGCTACACCCAAACTATTCTGCCGCATCGCCCCCCTGACTCCACAAGCAAGATTCGGAACTTTAGTGTAGGGGATTCAGTTTATGCCACAACTACGCCGGGGGAACTCTGTGGATTCCTGCCACAGTGATAGGCATCACCGGGCCTCGCTCTTATCTTGTAGAGCTCGAGGACGGTCAGAATTGGAGAAGGCACGTTGACCAACTCCGTGGCCGCCTCTTCAACTCCACCCTTAGACAACCAGAGGTAACTCCTGCACGAGTTAGCCAAAGCCCTACCCAAACGGAGCAAGAACTCACTCCATCCACAGACAGCTCAAGCCCGAGGGTACCGAGAAACCTATCTGGTTGTGTTGCAGGCCTGCAGCAAGCTCCGAGCGAACCGGCTCTAGAAGCTCCAGCCGCAGCCTGTGAAAGGTTCCAGGAGCTTCCACCAAGCGGAGCTGCGGAGCAAACAGGTCTGTCTGACCTGTCCAAAGAGCACCGTCCGACTGAACTGCGTAGGTCAGGCAGAGCTACCAAAAAGCCCATCTACCTGCGTGACTATGTAACCAGTTGGATTACTCCATCTAAGAGGGGAGGGGTATTAGATACTAGCTTCAGCTATAATGGTTTCCACCAAGGTCCTCTGTTCCGGCGGGAACAGAGGTTTAATCTCATTGGTTGAAGGGTTTGACAGCTCCCTATAAAAGGGCTGCTGTCAGACTCAACCTTCACTGGATTGTACATAGTTGCTACTGAGTTAATAAAGAGCTGTGGGTGCCTTTCCATTACCCAATCTAATTTGATGGCCATGATTTGATTGGTTGAGTATATTTGATTGCGCTGAATTCCAATAAATAATGAAACAAAATCCATGTGCACCATCTTTAGTTTCTTGAATAAATAAAATTACTATAGTCAACATATAGTTAAGAAGTTATTCTGTAAATTTACTGTACTGCAAACAGTAAAATTTTACTGTACAATTTTATACTGTAGTAATTTCTTAGCGTGCATGGATCTTGATTTCGTATCAATAGCTTAGTTCCAGATACTTTGGTCTACTGAAATCCTAGAGATTTGATGATAATGATAAGCATGCAGGATCCAGTGATTTCACTGGGTTTATGCTAAGTCTAAATCAAATTTGGATCTGGGGCAAAATACACAGTCCATAAATATTACTGACTTAATCACCTGCCAATGATGAGGGAACATTGTTTGCTTTCTGGAAATAAAAGATCTGCAATAATCCTTTGTTCCTGTTTTCACCCAATTTGTCCCTTTCTATTCTTCACAAAACAAAACAAACCCCTTAACTGTTAAAAATACTGATAGAGAAGAATATGTGTAGCTTAGGGCTAATATGAGGTATTCTCTGAGCTTGGACATTTTGCAAACATTTCATTACCCAAACTAGGTAACGTTATCAATGCACTGAGGATGTTAACTAATCTGAGTAATGAAACATCTTCAAAAAAAACCGGCCAAGATCAGAGAATACCAGGGACCCCTAACTCGTAAAAATGTTATCGAGTTAGCTTTAGCTCATGTGCACTCTCTAGTGCTGCAAAATAAAATAGCAACTGAGGTGCTGCTTTCCTTTAATTCTTCTGTTTCCCAGGATATGGAAGAGAAATCCAAATTATTTCTTAACTTTTGTGTGCACACAGTCTTTTGTAAAAGATATGTGAATGTCATCCCCCCCCCCCCAGTATTGCGTTTTAGGATGATCTTCCCCTTAATCCCCAAATTATTTACTTACACATAGACTTGAAGGATCTCAGGATCTGTTTGTGAACATCTTGGAGAAAATAAATTGGAAGGGGCCATTTTTATTATGGTTCTCTGTGACCATTGAAGTAAAGACAAGGGTAGAGAAAGCTCAAACAGCATTCTTCAAAATGAAAAAGGTCTTCTGCATGCAGTCACGACGTAAGCCTAAGACTGAAAATCAGGCTTGTCCGATGTTACATCTTTTCTATTCTGTTCTACGGAGTGGAGAGTTGGTCTCTGACAGAAAGCCACTTGAAAGCCACTAGAAGCATTTGAAATGTGGATGTGGATTTACAGACAGATGTTACGTATAACATCTGGGTTGACAAAATCAGAAAGGAGGAGGTGATAAGCCACCTGGGAAAGCAAAGGGAAATCATGAAAAAGCTAAAGTTAGAATATTTCGGACATGTGATGCAACACCCTGAAAAATACGGCATACTTCACTTAACCCTCCAGGGAAAGATTGAAGACAAATGAGGTGCAGGCATGGGGATGTGGGTTGCTGCTGGCATTGCTGCCAGTTTGCTTCGGGCGCATGGGCGCAATTGTCTGTAAATTGTTCTGCGCATGCGCAAAAATGAAAAAATTACTAAAAAACATGCTGGCAATGGCAGCGGCGACCAGGGAACCAGTTTGGGGGCTGTCCAGGTGGGTGTTGCTGCTGGTTCTGCGACCAAGGCCAAATTACCACTACTGGTTCACCCAAACCAGTGCGAACTGGTAGCAACTCACCTCTGTCCAGGCAGAAGAAGAACATCATGGCTTCAAAATCTAAGGGGCTGGTTTGGACAAAACTCAGCAGCACTTTTTCATGTGTCTGTTGATAAAAATAGGGTCCCCAACATGATTGCCAATGTCCAATGACGGATATGGCACAAGAAGAAGAATGGGTGTTTGGACAGGCTGCTTATTATAGCCCTGAAGCTGAGAGAATGTATATACTCTTGCTTTAAGGCAGTGCTTCTCAAATAGTGGGGCGGGCCCCCCAGGGGGGGCATGAGGCTCCGTAAAGGGGGGCTCAGCTCAAATTATTTTATATATTTTTGTTTTGCAGGTTAAAGTTTTTTTTAATATTGTGTTCCTTTAAATCCTGTGCTCCTTTAAATCTTTTCTGCTACAGTTAATAAAGCTATTCTTTGTTGTAAATTGATCCACATTTCTTTCTTTTTTTATTCTCTTATACGTTAATAAGGATACAGTGTTATGCAGAGGTGTACTTATAACAATTTTATAGACAAATGATACTATTTACAGTCGCGCGGGGGGCGCGAAATGTTTTATTCTTCCTAGGGGGGGCATGACAGAAAATAATTGAGAAGCACTGCTTTAAGGTGAGCTTAATTGGATCTGTATTAATTGCGTTTAGTTCTGTCCTTTAATCTAGGTATTCAAGACAGCTGACACAAGGATCTCCTATAATCTCAGCCTCATAATATAAACCTTGCCCGACTGGATTGGCTAAAAGAGAGCAATCATCCAGTGAGTTTTGTGCATGAATATGGACTTGAAGCTGGGACACTCACTCTCTACACTGGGTTTCATCAGATGGAGAGATAGTGTTGAAGGTTTGCAACGGGCTCTGAATTGAGGGATGCATTAGGACAAAATACTAGCGTATCCTTTCTGGAAATGTAATGCTGTTTAAAGTAATCATTTTCTTCTGGGTAGCTTAATTGCTTTTTTGGTTCCACACAGTATTCTTAGGAAATGAAGGAAATATATTCTACCAGCAATGTTTTTTTTTTTTTGTTTAACATCCATCCATCCATCCCTTTTCTTTCAGGAAAAAGGGAGATAACACGATTTTCTAAGTCTCTTGGATTGAACAAGCAGTAGACAGTAATAGAGGAGTTGAGGAATGAATAAAGTGATCTAAAACTGCTGAAGAAAACCGGCAGAAGGCAATGCTGGGAAAAACAGTGAGAAGTTTGAGATACAGGTAGTCCCCAACTTACAAACAGTTCGTTTCGTGATCATTCAAAGTTAAAAAGTCACTGAAAAAGTGATTTATGGCCGTTTTTAACACTTACAACTACAGCATGCATCCCCACAGTTACCTGTCTTACATTCAGATGCTTGACAACTGACTCACATTTATGACGGTTGCGATGTGTCCCAGGGTCATGTGATCCCCTTTTGCGGTCCTCTGACAAGAAAAATCAACGTGGAAGCCAGATTCACTTAACAACCGTGTTACTAACTTAACATGGCAACTGTGGAAAGAAAGATCACAAAGTGGAGCAAAATTTGCTTAACAACTGTCTCACTTGGCAACAGAAATGTTGAGCTCAATGTGCTCTTAAGTTGAAGACTACCTGCAAATATATAGCTTGCTTCAGTGGTGGGATTCATTTTTTTTTTACTACGGGTTCTGTGGCCATGGCTTGATGGGCATGGCAGGGGAAGGATACTGTAAAATCTCCATTCCCTCCCTACTCCAGAGGAAGATTACTGCAAAATCCCCATTTCTTCCCAATCAGCTGGGACTCGGGAGGCAGAGAATAGATGGGGGCAGGGCCAGTCAGAGCTGGTATTTACCGGTTCTCCGAACTACTCAAAATTTCCGCTACCGGTTCTCCAGAACCTGCTGAATGCCACCTCTGGTTTGCTTCTACATCTATGAAAAGTTTTGTATGTGTGCATGTGCGTTCGTGTGTGAGGGGGAAGAGATGTGTGTACTATGTTTGTATCTTTTTGTAGAAGAGAATGACTGCGCCGACTACAGCAGACATTATATGAACACACACCTTTGTTCGGGCATTTTCTCTGCTTTTCTAAACAGCTCATGAATTAAAAGGATCATGAAGCGCCCTCTTCTCTGTTTGCATGTGCACAGCCTGCTTGCAGGAATAAATGCAACTGCAGCATGACAAAAGTTTTCCAATCTAAAAAAACTGCTCCTTCTTGAGAGGCCTTATCTAAGATGCTGTTTCCTTTTTCTTTACCAAGGAGCGCTTGAAATAATCTGGAGGCCTTTGCTTCTTCTCAAACGTTCTCGTTCTTTCTGCATTAACCACTAGAATGACAACACATAAGATGGATGAAACAACTGAACTTTGAGGGTAAGCATCTTCTGCCTAACTTACCACTCTAGGAAGGTCACCTTTCTTGTTTCCTATGCTAATCCACTGTTTGTAATGAATGTTTTCTGCATCTATATTTTGGAATATAATGTATGGAAAGTGTTTCAGTCAAATTCTAGAGCAGTGCTTTTGAAACTTGGCAACTTTAAGATGTTTGGACTTCAACTCCATCCTGGCTGGGGAATTCTGGAAGGTGAAATCCACACAGTTCCCAAGTTTCAGAAAAATTGCTCCACAGCAAACTCATTTATTTGAACCTAGTTGATTTTCTTCACAGTGAAGCCAAAAAGTGCTCTGTGTCCCCCATGGCGCATTTTACTAAACTAAAAATCCCTAAACACAGAAGAACATTCACTCTAGTGTGATGTTTCTCAATCTTGGCAAGTTTAAGATATGTAGACGTCATCTTCCAGAATTCTCCAGCCAGCCATGCTGGGGAATTCTGGGAGTTGAAATCCGCGCATCTCTAATGCGCTAAGATTGAGAAAGACCATTGTAGCATAACATCATGTCCTCTCCTCAGCTGTCCATGAAGGCCAAAACAGGAAGGCTTTTCATTTGGAGCAGCAATGTCCTTGTACGCTGCATACACAGAAATAGCACAGCAGGCTGTCAACTCGCGAAGCTTTCCTGACCTGCTCCAGAGTTGCCATAAGGCAGGAGGTTGGGAAATCGTGCCTCGCAGCTGCATTGAAGAATTCACCCCTCAGTCAAAACAAAAGACATCCTAGCCGGCCGAAGTCAAGGCCATCTCTATGGAGACCCAGAACGACCAGAGGGCATGACTTCTACGACCTGTGAAATTGCTTCATTGGGGAATATGACATACCTTGAGGGAAGGGGGCAACAGGGTCAGAGGCTAGGCGCAAACTGGGTGAAGTCAGAGTTGGCTTCACCTAGGTCATGCCAACATGGTGCTCCTAACAAACAACTGGAATTGCTTGCACAATGGCTTGAGGCTCCTGGTTTTATTAGGGCATTGGTCAGAACTCTGACACAGGCATTTTTCCAGTGGTTGTACTATTGAGTCATTTGCAGTAGTCTCACCTTAACGCTGGTGTTGGAAAAACTCCTAAGAATACTGTGGTCAGCCAAGAAAACAAACCGATGGAGTGAACAAATGAAGCCAGAGTTCTCACTCGAAGCACAAATCACAAATTAAAATTATCCTACTTCAGACACTGTGTGAAGGCCTAGCTGTCTGGAAAAGATTCTAAATGCTGGGAATGAGTACAGCAGAGTACGAGACAGGCACAGAATAACTGCCATTCCATTAGCTCTTGTTAAATTCTGGCTAGCTAGAATAAGGAAAAGAAAGATGAAATGCTGCCTAGGAATCAACCAGGCAAGACAGGGAAGAGCCGGCAGAAGTTAAGGTCAGAGAAAGAAACTTGGGAAAAGTTTACCCTAATGGATTAAGTAGTTAGAAGGGGCTGTGGGAAATCTGTACCTTCTGTCTTGCACGACTCTGTTAACGTAGCCTTGCAATAAAGTAGAATTAGTTCGTTTCGTTGTGTATTCTGTCTGGTATGCCTGGGAGGGCTGGCAGTCATTGACCCGGTTTATCATATCATCCAACTATCCAGGAGTCAGGGAAAGCATTAGGAAGTTCATGGTAAGAGGAGACCACCAAGTTCTGTCCCACCCACACACACCACTGGTATCCTGTGGTAAAGAAAATTAGGAGACAAAGTTTAGAACACAGCTACATTTTGACTGAGCTCTATTGCAGTTGTATTCACAGTACCTGATGTTAGGGTAAATCACTCCTCCGGAGAGGTTCTTTGTACAACAATTACTTGTTCACTTTCTGCTTCCTGTTCACCCTTGTTTTGCACTTACATTTCAGGATTACAAGCCTGTATATTTAAACTTCATCGGTGCAATAAATATATTAATCAATTGACTATGTTTCCCCAATCGTTTATTGGTTGCTCTTTTTTTGGTTAAATTATTAAAGCGCATCAATAGGAATTGTCCTTTTGTTGATGTTGTCAGCAATAACTTTTTGAAGCTGGCAATTACGTTATTATTAATATCTGATCCATATCGCCACTAGGTGGTAGCCTAACAATGCATATTTCCATAGTGCAATCTTCTATATTTCTTCCTATGCTTTTGAATCAATTTTAAGTTAAATCTTTATTCCACTGCCAATTTCCTCCCATGCTTGGATGCTCAGATTCCTGCATCAGTAATCTGTCGGTAACTCCTGACTTTCACTGATTATGGAAGCGCATGAGCTGAGTTTACTTTGGCTTTAACCTCAGTAGTATCCTTTGCCAAGTGGTATTTGATATATCTGAAAGTTTCTTGCGGTGTCCACTGATGGCTAGAAGTGAAGCCTAGTGGAACAGCCATGACGTCGACTCTGTGTTTGGTACACACATAAATCTAAAGTATGTGGGTTAATATTTAGCACTCTATCACATTTATTCCCTAGCATTGCCAGTTGCAGATGTTAAGAGACGAATGATTGTTAAATAATTAATTATATCTCATATTTCCTCCAGATGTATAAGGTGGTATATATAGTCCTCCTCTTCCAATTTTTATCCTCCAAGCAATTAGCCTGCAAGATCCATGGTTAAATGTAGAGGTTTAAGCTTCCATAGCTGATGTAGAATATGGAAACCCCTCCAATCCTATCTCAGTGCCTTAATCAGAACTGATACCCTGTCACTTAATTATTCGAGGTATTTTGGCATTACTTTTGCCAGAATTCCCATTCAGCATTGTTAGAGTTTTCATTACAATGAAACTGCAGAACTCTGTCCTATATTTTATGTATGCACTAATTTCTAGACAGATTGTCTAAGGCATTCCTCAAATTTGACACACACACACACACATCTCTGTATATAACTGTCCTTCTGTTAAATGCACTGCCATCACCATGTGAAGTCCGGGGAAATATGAATGATAAATAACTTCTACATGCAGAGATCATCCAGATGAATAATCCCATAGTTTCCTTAGCTTGATGTGAGAGGTTGTTCAAGGGATTTTCAACTTTAACAATTATTCCACCTATTTGAGAGCCAGTGGCCTAGACTGCCACCAGTCCAACCAAGGAAGGAGACTCTACCTTCATTCCTCCATGTCAGTATTGTCCAAAAATTTCAACGTAGATAATATTTTTGTAGTCTTTTCATACACAGTGTTCAAAATTGTCAATGAATTTTCCGTGAGATATTTCTCCTGCTTAATCTATCAAGTGCGCACATGCGCGCGCGCACACTTCCCCCCCTTCCCTTCAATATTATGATTTGCAAGAATCAATACAAAGGGAGAACTGGAGTTCATCAAGGTTTGTAATCTCATTCAACATTTTGGTATATGCATGTGTGTCTTATGATGAGCATTCACCTTATTTTATTTTTTTTCATGCATTTGATTTTCTGCTTGCATTTTTGAAGATTTTCATTGGCCACGAAGAGCAAAACCTCTAGATGGCATTGTTATCATTTTGTGGGCACCAAAAATTGGTGGGAGGAGGAGGAGGAGGGGAAAGAGCAATGCAAGCAACTGTGAAATGAATTATCTGAATGCAGTTGACAAAGCACAAAGGGATCCAAATGCAGGGTGTTTGGGTTGTCTGCACTAATAATTATATAATTATGTAGGTGCTTAACATATACCGTGTTTTCCCCAAAATAAGACCTAATCTGATCTAATATGATTTTTTAGGATGCTCCTAACATAAGCCTTACCCCCCAAATAAGCCCTAATTAAGATAGTCATCAGCCTGGGGGCAAGGCCAGCAACGGAGGCGGCAAGGGTGAAGGGGCTGATGATGTCTGGCAGCAACTGCAGCCTGTGCAGTGCAAGTGAGTGGGCTACCTGTCAAGCAGCACGCAGAGGCAAAAGGGGGTGGGGGGAGAGGCAAGCAATATGGATGTGCTGCACAGGCCACAGGAAAGCCAAGTGTCATGCAACAGTGTGGCTTCCTGCCCTGTTGCGGTCCCATTGCAGCTCTGTTCCTGCCCAGTTGTACTGTGCAGGTCATGTTAGGACCGAGTTGTGCAGCCCTGTGGCCTCCTGCCCTGTTGCAGCCCCGTTCCTGCCCTGTTGCATTGCAACAGCCACGGGAAAGCCGAGAGTCGTACAGCCATGTGGCCTCTTGTCCCATTGTGGCTGCAAGCAAGCAGAAGAAGTGGGCTTCCCATATGGTATATGGGAGGTGGAAAGACATCATCTGAAAATAAGCCCTAGTGCTTATTTTGGAGCCTCCCAAAATATAAGACTGGGTCTTATTTTGGGGGAAACGTGGTTTAAAAATGCAATGTACGAGACCCATGTTATTTTTCATAGAGAAGACCGTGTCAAAAATGAATCTTGGAAAAATTTCGTTGTATTTAAGTACAATGACAATAAAGATCATACTTAATGTAATTCTGAATGTCTTTGGTTTCGCATAGGCATAGGGAACTGAAATTAAGTTTGATGGCGTCTGGATAAATCATAATTTTGAAACAGTGGCCAGTCGGAGCGTCCTTATTTCACCGTGTTTTAATACAAATGCAATTTTTTATTTTCAGCTTTAGTTTTTCGTGTTTTTCATGAACAGTAAACATGACATCCTTTAGATCAGTGGTTCCCAAAGTGGGCACTACCGCCCCCTAGGGGGCGGTGAGATGGCTTAGGGGGGCGGTAAGAGGCCAGGGGGGGTGGCAGGGGGGCAGCAAGAGGCAAGGGGGGCGGCAAAGAAGTGCTGGAGGTGGCCTCCTCTAGCGAGCTATTCAGAACAAGTTTGCTCACTCACCCCCGCCCATACAGAAGCTGCTCGATCACTCGCTTCCCCCGCCCACCTGCACTATGCTAGCCCTGCCCACTCACTGATTGGCTGGCTCATCAATCGCCCTGCCTGCCTCTAAGAGCCCTGTCTAAACCCAGTTAACTTTTTTTCTGCTTGGCTTTCTATAGATAGGGCTCTTAGAGGTGGGCGGGACGATTGGTGAGCCAGCCAATCAGTGAGAGCAGGGCTAGCATCGTGCAGACAGGAGGGGAAAGCGAGTGATCAAAGGGAGGCCACATCACCTCCCTTCTCTCCCACTTTGTCTTGATGAGGTCTCTGCAGCTGCGGGCGCGGACGGACGGAGGTAGCCAGAGTGGTGGGGAAGCCCAGGGGGGCGGGCGAGCAAGCGAGCGAGCGAGCTGCCTGATCCTCCATTGCTCGCCCGCTCACCCGCCCGGGCCGCTTTGGCTACCATCGTCCGTACGCACCCGGAAGTTGCAGCGACCTCATCAAGACAAAGTGGGAGGCGAAGGGGCCTCGGTGCCCTGCCTGATCCTCCTTCTCTCGCTCGCTATTTTGCCTGCATGGGGTGCCTCGGCGGAAGCCCTTTGCTGGCGGCCAGACCTCCCCTCTCCGGGACAATAGCACATCCATGATCACCGTCCCAGTAACGCTGCGGCCACTCGGCCTGCGAAGAGAGGGAGGGAGTAAGAGTGAAGGGTGAGGGAGAGCAGCAGGGGCTCTCTGCAGGGGCTCTGCATTCCCCCCCCCCACCGGAGCCTTCCCAGAGGAGGTGGGGCTGGGGAATGTGGGGCGGGGAGGCGCTGTCTGGGGTGGGACTTGATGACCTCTGGGGGTTCCAACCGGCCCTTTTGACTCTGGAGACCAGAAGCAAGCAAGCAAGCAAACACACACACACACACACACACACACAGCAAAAGTGTCTGGTTTTGAATATAATCCTCCCTAGTGCTTGGGAAAAAAATAAGAGGAACATTTGGATATACATTTTGAATTAAATTGGAAAGAAAATTGCTAAAATTACTTTTAGTTGTGTTCTGCATTAAGAATTCATGCAGTAGCATTTCTTGTTGAATTAGCAGAGTAATATTTACCATATTACTAAAATAGTTTTATCTGTCTTATAATGTGCGTGGGTAGAGGACTTAGGCATAAGTGCAATGTTTGCCTGTGATTATATAATAAATTCACAGCTTATACATTTGAATTAGATGTTTTTCAATTCATGTTTAACCTATACTTGATATACTTGTATTCAATACATAAGGTGTTAATTATGTCAATGGAAGAGATAGGAAACTGCATTAGTGATATATATGTCAATGCGTTGATTTGTACTAAAAATGTTTAGTTTAAAGAAGTTATAAGGAATCACAAATATGAGTGTGGAAAATGTAATGTAGTTGTGGATGATCCTTTGCATGAGTTGTATTGGGAAAAATAAATAAATAAATAAATAAATAAATAAATAAATAAATAATAATAATAATAATAATAATAATAATAATAATAATAATAATAATAATAATAATAATAATAATAATAATAATAATAATAATAATAATAATAATAATAATAATAATATATGATTCCCCAAAGAGGTAAAAGGCTGCATTTTGCTAGAGTTATTCTTCCAAACTGATGAGGAAGGGGATTGGACTCCATTGTCTATATTTCCCTTTCCATCCCCATGGTTCTTTAGTGAAAATTATAACCCAAGAACATATAGATCTGTTAAAATGTTCCCATTCTCACTTTCCATATTGGGAATCCCTAGCTACCATGCAATAATCTCATCAAATAATTCAAGCAAATGTTGGTGACATTGAGCTGAAGCCAAAGTTCAAGAAATTGTACGAAGAGTTTTAGTTACAGAAAGAAATTTCTGATCGCTATCCTGCACTATGGACAGTGGTTAAGAAGCTCCTTGTTACATTTCCAACATCATATTTGGTGGAACATGGCTTCAGTGTGGTCTCCAAGCAAAGAAAATGACTCCAGATTACTGAATGTAATCAGACATTGGGAAACTGGTATCGCTTCATCAAGCCCATCCATCACATTAAGAATTTACTGAACAGTGAAGTAGTTACTACATTTTGCTAAGTTTACTAAGTTATTAGTTACTAAGGTTCTTGATAAATGACTATCAGACTTTGAAAACCTGGTATCACTGGATCACGTTCAACAATTTTGTTGAATTAACTAACTACAAAGGTTTTTAAATTGGATTTTGAATAAATGTGCAATTAATTGTTACAGTTTTGAATTTTACTGTTACTATCTTTATTCCTTCATGCAAATCACCCAGTCACATGACTCCCCCAGCCACGCCCATCAAGCCACGCCCACAGAACCGGTCGTAAAAAAAATTGAATTCCACCACTGGGTGGGGGGCACTGAGGATCAGTTTGTAGCACCAAGGGGGCGGTGGAGTGAAAAAGTTTGGGAACCAGTGCTTTAGATGCTAGGTTTATCACTGAACTGAACACAATTGTGTGAGGGGAGATGTATACAGGTAGTCTTCAACGTATGACCACAATTGACTCCAAAATGTATGTTGCTAAGTGAGAAATTTGTGAGTTTTGCCCCACTTTATGACTTTTCTTGCCACATTTGTTAAGTGAATCACTGCAGTTGTTAAGTTAGTAACACGGTTGCTAAGTGAATCTGGCTTCCCCGTTGACTTTGCTTGTCAGAAGGTTGGAAAGGGGGATCGTGTGACACTGTCACCATCAGCCAAATGTAAATCACCTGCCCATGGGGATGCTGCAACAGTCGTAAGTATGAAAAATGGTCATAAATCACTTTTTTTTGGTGCCATTGTAACTAAGTGAACTCTTGTAAGTCGAGTACTACCTGCATTATAATGTTGGGAGTTACTTTTGGTTATGTGATTGATAAATGTAAGAAAGTTGTTCCAAATATATAACTCTACTGCAGACGGAATCAAAAGCTATTGTGAAATAGGGATAAAACTGTGATCACATATTCTTTATGAGTACCCAATCAATAACCAAATCATGTATTTTGAGTTATTAGGGGGGAAATGCCAATTTTTATAAGCTTTTTAAAAAGTCTTTAAAAAAACTGAAAAATGCTCTTTTAAGCATTTTATTTGTAAAAACTATGATGCCAGATATTGCGCTCAATCATTCTCATTCATCTCATTAATTTTTTTAGCCCACAAAGTGTCATGAAAATTGTACTCTGGCCCACCCTTAATGTGGATTTTAAAGTTACTTTCTATACAAAACATTTTCATATATACAGACTCCAATTGTTTAGCCTATCTGCGACTCTGGCTTTATTTAAACAAAAAAGATGTAAATTTAATTGCTTTAGAATCTTTTAGCATCAGCATTCTTGTCTTCTCAGTTCAGGTAAACTTCAAAAGCTTTTTGAATGTACATTTTGAATAAATAGTAAATAATATTTATTTATTTATTTATTTCTTAGATTTTTAAACCGCCCCCTCTCCCAAAAAGGGACTCGGGGCGGTGTACAGTCAGTGCATAAAATACAGACATAACAATAAAATACATTTAAAATACATTAGAGGGGGAGATAGACTGTACAAGAAATAAATACCTAAAAACATCCCAATTAAAACCCCAAACCCAATTAAAATAAATCCCCGGGAGGTAAAACTAAGAAAGTGCCAAGCCAGCTGATTGAAATAGGTGAGTCTTTAACTTTTGACGGAAGGAACGGAGGTCAGTGGTAGTTCGAATATCAGGGGGGAGGTCGTTCCAGAGGGTTGGGCCCATCACAGAGAAGGACCTACTCCTAGGTGTCGCCCGCTGGCATTGCCTAGCGGACGGCACCAGGAGGAGCCCCTCCCTGTGTGAGCGGATAGGTCGCAGGGACGAGTGTGGTAGGATGCGATCCTGCAGATAACTAGGTCCTGTGCCATGGAGCGCTTTAAAGATGGTGATCAATACCTTGAAACGCACCCGGAAGGCCACAGGTAGCCAGTGCAGCTCGCGCAGGAGAGGTGTTACGTGGGAGTAACGTGTACTCCCCATAATAACCCGCGCGGCTGCGTTCTGAACTAGCTGCAGACTCCGGATGCGTCCCAAGGGAAGCCCCATGTAGTATGTATGCATGTGTGTGTGTACACATGGCTTTGGACAACCTTCACTCATGACAATGCTTGGACAAGTTCCTGCAGTTTTCTTCTACAGATTTCAGAAGTGGTTTGCCATTGCCTCCTTCCCAGGGCTGAGAGAGAGTGACTGGCTCAAGGCCACTATCTGACTTTGTGCCTACAACAGGACCTGAACGCACAATCTCCCGGTTCCTAGCTTGGTGGTTTAATCACTACACCAAACTGACTCTAAAATAAAAAAATATACAGAATTTTTCCTTCATGTAATATTCTTACCCATTTAAATTTCTCAATTTAAATGTAAAGCAGTAAAAACATAGGAATATTGCCTCTATAGGTTTACTAATATATGGACAAATATTAAAAATAACTGCATCTAAAAGCAATAGCATGTAGACTTATATATTGCTTCACAGTGCTTTACAGCCCTCTCTAAGCAGTTTACAGAGTCAGCATATTTCCCCCAACAATTTAGGTTCTCATTTTACTTACCTCAAAAGGACGGAAGGCTGAGTCAACTTGGAGCCAGTCAGGATCGAACTCCTGGAGTGAGCAGTGAGTTAACCTGCTATACTGCATTCTAACCACTGTGCCACCATGGCTCTTGGATGGACAAGATATGCTAAATTTCAGTATTTGTTATTGCATAGCTTTGCCAAATTTTGAATAGATTGTACTGAATTAGGATGTCATATCCATTTGATAAATGAATGAATAAAGATTTAATCTTCTTATTGAAATTCAGACTACTTACTTAACCATCCTAATCTAATTGCTCATTATTGGAAAATATTGGCTGGTTTTATTATTTTATTTGAAGAGGTAATTTCACACGTCTGTTTTGTTCTGTTTTAATTGAAGTTCTTACCTACATGATAGGCTTTACCTTGGGGTCTGGAAGCCAAGTCAAAATTGGCCCTCTGTAATATGGCTGACAATGTTTTCAATGGCAAAGAGTGAAATGTTAAAAAAAAAAAACATGGTTCTTCAAAGCTTGAACTCACCAAGTTCTTTTCTGCCACCAATACAAACAAACAGCCCTTCATTCATAGGTGGGAAACTCTAGAAAAGTACTATGAATCAGTCATCATGTTTAGAAAAGAATTCTAGATTGGTTTATGTTTTCTACCTGCAAAATCTGACACTGCTTATTGAAACTCAAATATTTTCATTTAAATTTATGGTGCCCATAGGCATAAGCCAATTTAAGTATCAGGAGGCCACGATGAGTTTGCGTGTCATGCAAACGGATGGTTAACTTTGGTCAGTTCTGGGATTTACAGAGGATTATTTTAACTCATAACAGCTCTGTGTTTGTCTGGGGTTAAAGCAATTTTCTACTTCCTCATGAGTCACAGGAGATTGGGGTGGAGGGGGGGGCTGAGAAACAGACTGAAACAGATATACAGTGGTTTCCAATCTTATTGGATTTTTTTTAAAAAAAACTTTTCTTTCCACAAAGTTTATAAAAAGGGCTTGGCTTTTTATGAATATGGATGTTCCCCATTTGCTTTGGATGCTGCTGGCTTGTCTGCTGTTGTCTTTCAGAGCGAGCATTTCAATCAGGATATTTGCAGGTTGAGACAAAAAAAATCAATACTGCTTTGTGTACATAAGTACAAGGTCAGGAGGGGAAAATAGATCACGCATGATTGTAGAGACTTTTCCTAAAGTCCAAGGAAAGGATGCATCTGTAGCTTCTGAGATGTTTGTAGAAAGCAAAGGGTTGGTTGCAGTCCTAAGAATATCTGAATCAACATTTATAGACACTTTGCATTTGCTCCAGCTTGTGATCCCCAGTCACACCCAGGGAGGGGCAAGATTGAATTTCTACCTTATAAATTTCAGGATTCTTTCAGGATTCTAGAAATAACTACCATACCCACTGCATTCTTCCCGGAGGACCAGACACACTTGGGAAAGTGAATGGAAGGATTTGCTGAAAATCCATTAAAAAGAGAGGTTGTTACTGTTCACAATTAAAAAGAGTTCCTTGCCATTATCCCAAGTGAAAGATGGGGTATTACTGCAGATAGTATTTACAAAACAGTGTTTCATTTTATTATAGTTGTAATAATTACAGTAAGTAAGAACCACACCTGTAGGAACAAGCCTTTTAAAAAAATGATATTTCAGAGAGACACATCCATTCCTAAAAAGAAGCTTTGGAATGAGTGGGGGGATGCAAAGAAATGTTCCCATTCCTTTTAGTGAGGCTTGCAGGTGGAAGAGTGTGTTAGAGGACTGGGGCCAAGGTGGCATCAGCTATAGAGACAGGTAATCAGGACTTGGAAGAAAGCAGAGAAAGTAGGTGATGCTGGAGCAAGGAAGGACTGTTGAACCTGTGTTTGAACCTGTGTTCACACTGTTGAACCTGTGTTTTCAATTAATTAGGACTCCCCACTCCCTGCACCAGCATCTTCAGCATCTGCATCTTAAGTGGAGCACACATCTCTCCCCTCCCCACCCCTCTTCTCCATAAAAGGCTGTTGCCTTCTTTGTCTGAAACTAATGCAGGTCTGTACCTAATCACAGCCAGTGGGTGGCTCAGATCAAGCACCTCCCATAATATCTTGAATTGCAAATTGGGTGTGGTGTGTGTGCGTGTGTGCGTGTGTGTGTGTGCATGTGCATCAAGAATACAGGAACAAGCAGTCAAGAAATGCACCACAGACGAGTACTTGGTCTGTGCAGCCATGAAGGCCTTGAAAAAGACACTCCAATGCTATGATGTGATTTTTACGCCTAACAAATACCAGAATCATGCAAATGGTATCCTCTGTGACATTCTGGGGAAGTGAAATTTGGATTTTAAAAAAGCAGGAGAGGAAGAGTGTCGAGGCTTTTGAACTTGGTGTTGGAGAAGACTTCTAACAATATCACGGACAGCCAAGAAAATAAACAGATGGCTCATTCAACAAATCAACCCGGAGTTAGAGGCACAAATGGTCAGACTCAAATTATCCTACTTCAAACCTATTATGCAAAGACACAACTGCCTGGAAAAGGCTGGGAAAGGTGGAAGGGAAAAGAAGAAAGGAATGACCAATGGCAAGGTGGATGGACTCAATTACAGAAGTGATAAGTTCACCTCTGGCGGACATGAGAGAACAGATCAGAGATAGATGTAGTGGAGAAAATTTATCTATGTGGTTGCTAAGAGTTGAAAAATGACTTGATGACACAATCAGATCAATGTATTGGGCATATGGTTTGTCCCAAACTCTGTTGCATTATACAAGAGGTCTAATAATGGAGTCAATCCGCTGTATACTTCGTGAATATTAGTTTAAGATATTTACATCATTTGTAAGCCAAAGTAGTGGCAAGTCAGGCTCTAAATTAATATTCTGAGTCTGGGAGTGCAGAGTTATTCAGGTGAGCTTTGATTGGCCAGTTTTATATCAGGTAGGTGAAGCTTGTCTTAAGATAGCTGTCCATAATTCTTCCTTGTACAAATTGCTTCAACCTCTAGGCAGTGTGATGTCACTATGGACTCTGGCTGAATCCTATCTACAAAGCCTCTAAGGTAATCACAGTAGCAGCCATAGGGTTTTCCTATAGAACTCAATGCATGGTAAGTGGAAGATCCCATACCTGGGGGACCTATGCAGAGGCTGATGAATTATAGTTCCCAGCAACCATAACCAGCATGGTGAATGGGGTAGGATATGAGAAATCGTAATTGCTCAAGGTGTCAAGTCAACAGCCTGGATCCACACTGCCTGAAAATAAACTGGTAAAATTCATGCCCAGTTGCAATATTGATTCAAGATTAGGCAGTTACAACCTTTGAAATCTCACCTTCATAAATGTTACAGCTCTCTTGAGGTGTGGTAGGGGAATCCTGCCCCCTTTCCCAGAAAAAAACAAAAACCAAGCAAAACATTTGAATGAAATCCGATGTGGCCGCAACCCAGAACTGTTCTTTCTTCCTGGTCCCCGCTCCATTCAGCCTTCTCATTCACATCCTACGCCAGGCGCCCAATCTGGGGAAGAAGATTCGTTCTTTCATTCCAGCACCCGGAAATCAGATCTGTTGGGTTACGTCAGCGGCGCGCTTTGGTTCCAAGCAGTTCTTCCTGCCTTTGAATTCAGAGAGCTTTGCTCAAATATTGCCAAGCCCGAAGGTTGATGGGGAAAGTTAGGAAGAAAGCGCCTCTGATTTTCTTGCAACCCCTCTTCGTGGATACCTGCAGTGAAGATGGAGACTCTGTATTATACAGACCGGCAGCAGGAATTACTTGCATGAAATTGATCTGCAAGATGATAGGACCTCACACCCTGCGTCTTCTCGGAAACTGATGGAGAAAAATGAGCTTGGTGGCTGCACACCAGGGGGGGAAGCAAGATTATTTTAAAATAAATGTTTAAATATTTTATTTGTAACCCCCCTCCCAGCCACTTAAATAGTTACTTGATTGATTGATTGGTGGTTGATATAAACAAACACACAAACATATAAATAAATAAATAAATATCGTCATTTATAAATGCCCACTCCAGCCCAGGGGTGAAATTCAGCAGGTTCTGGAGAAAGTTGAAATTTTGAGTAGTTTGGAGAACCGGCAAGTACCACCTCTGGCTGGCCCCAGAGTGGGGTGGGAATGGAGATTTCGCAATATCCTTCCCCTGCCACGCCCACCAAGCCACGCCCACAGAACCGGTAGTTAAAAAAAACATTGAATTTCACCACTGCTCCAGCCCCTTGGATGAAAGGGAAGATAAGGAGAAAGTTCGCAGCGGGACATTTTACACAATACAGTGGGGTGGGGGTGGGGGTGGATAGCTGCTTCCAGGTGAACTAGCCACCTTTCAGAAAATGCTCCTCCAGCATCCTTTTAAAGAAAGGGGACCCTTCACATTAAAAAACAAAACCCAAAAGGCTTCTAAACCACGCCCCTTGAGATAGATCCAGCCGCTGTTGGAGTCGGAGTCCCTCCTCCTCTTTCTCCTTCGCAGCTCGGCCCCCGTCTGGGTACTTCAGCATGTGGAGAGGGGCGCCCCGTGTGTGCAAGTCAGCCGGGTCCAGGAAGAAGAGATTGCAGCCCGGCGCTAGCTAGTAGCACCTGTTCCAGAGCAGTGCCTACGCGAGCCCCGATTGGTTTCTCCCACGACCAGCTGGGGAGAGGGGAGTTGAAAGGAAGGGATTTGGCCCCTTCCACTCAGGTGGGACGAGAGAAAGAGAGAGAGAGAGAGAGGGAGGGAGGGAGGGAGGGAGGGAGGAGAGAGAGAGAGAGAGAGAGAGAGAGAGAGAGAGAGAGAGAGAGAGAGAGAGAGATAACGGGAACAAGCGAACCCCGCAATGTTAGCTTCCCAAAAGAGCTGGCAATGAACCAACTCCCCTTGCAAAAAAAAAAAAAAAAAAAAAAGCCGGAGCTTCCACAAAACGGGGTTACCTCGAGTGTGGAGAAAGGAAGCAAGTCGGTCTGTTCATTTATCTTGAGCGGATTCTGAACACGCTTCCTTTATCTGATGAAATATTCGCAAAGGCGGATTGCTGAAAAGATGCATCCATTTCTTCTCGGTGTATCGATTAAAATCATAAGCGCCGGGATTTCATTTTAATTGCCTAGCGCAAACTGACGGGTTGGGTTGGAAAACCAAGTTTAGGATTAAAGGCAAAGGCGATTATAGGTAGTTCTCTAAGCAAGCGGGATTCCCCCCCCCCCATCCATTCTTTCCGATGTCCTAATCTAGCTTGCAAGCCTGAGATTTTCCATCGATGAACCCCCCAAGTATTAAATAAGGTCGGGTTTCTGAGCTTTCTTGGAGGACAAAACCGGCCAGGTGCAGCAAACAGTTTCAAAGCTTTGGGTATGGCAATGGGAAAGGATGATTCAGTTCAGCCACTCGATTAAGTGACGTTCTAACTGTAAATCGTTTTTAAAAAATCGAGAGAAATCATATCAAACACTCCGTACCGACAGATCATCTTATTTATAAGAAAGCTGTTACTTGAAAGCAAGATCAGCTTGAGGGTGGACTTGGCAAATAAAAGGGAAATGTCATTTGGAAAGCTTTCATTCTAATGCTAGGACAAGTGAATCCATTAAGTGAATTAAAAGTCTCATATATATAATATATATATATATTAAAAGTCAAAATAGTTCCTCCGGTGCCTGTAAAATAGCATCACCAGTTATTATTTCCATCCTGGGAAATATTACTCCGTCTTTACTAAATGTAGCGGCCTTCAAACCGTCATATTAATCAGTCAAAGCGTTCCTATGTTTCTTCTACAGTTCAGGGAAATGTCTTTTTTCCCCCTTATTTCAGTTTAGGGCAAGTCTTTCTGAAAAGCATGACTTTCGTTTCTTTTCCCGCTTACTCGTGGCCAGTTAGCACTTTGCATGTGTCAATAATAATTTTCACCACTTGTACAAAAGAGAAAACAAAACACCACTTTGGGCATCTGAAGATTTACCATTCTGATTGGGTGTGTTCTATGATCTCCCAACCAGTCTCAGCACAAAAAAAAATAGAGTTAGTTTTCTGTTAAAGGATGTTTGCATTGTGAGGGAGTGGGATTGGCTAGAGAAAAATGTTAGGATGTCATCTGTAATGTAGTCCTTACTGTCGAAGAAAGAACAGAACAGAAAACGAGGGACTACTAATTCGGACACCCCAGAAGCGCATTGAGGAACAAGCCTTGAGACAAATGGAAACGCAAAGTGATTAGGCTGTACATTTTCCACACTAGTGATTTATTACGTCACTCAGCCATTGTGATGACAGAAAAGCCTGTCTTTATTCGTAAATGACGCATAGTGTCCTGCTGTTAGCCATCAATATGGAAATAGTTTGAAACTCCATCTGTGGTCCTTTTTTTTTTTTTTTTTACAAATCTAGCTGAATCCTCTCCAAACATATTGCCTTCCAGTATAGGAATCCTTCCCATTGTTTCAGGCGCGGTGGCTTGGGATGATGGGAGCTGTAGTCCAAAATACAAGTTAGAGAGGAACAGTTAACAAGGAATTAAGTCCTAAAACTTGAGTTCCATTGGTCTACGCTGATGTAAGATTGGGTTTTTGCTGGTCAGCCAATTGCCAAGTAACTTGGTACTACATCATCCCATTAATTCATAATTTTATTTACTTGTTTGGGCATAGCATGTTATAGAACTTGTGTTTAGATAAACCAATGTTAGAAAATAGTGCACTGCACTAACCCAGATTAAAGTAACAATCCACTCTGTCAGCTTTACTTAAAAGGTCAGGATATCTATTATTCACAGACATTGATGAGCTCAGGATCCTGGAGAGGGATTAGTTCCATCTCTATCACCCTGTATTAATGACCAGTTGTGGCTCTTTCCCCCTGTTTACGTACCACGCTCTTCATACAACTTCCACGTTTGCTTTTTTCTATATAATACCTGGGGGCTAGCTTTTCTTATTAACAATGAATAGACTAGAAGGAGGAGACATCTACATTATATGTTTCCTGGGTTGGTTAATGGGCGCAATAAAGTTATCTATTATCTGTTCCTTGAACCAGTCAGTGTACAAAAGTTTCCATACTTTTCTATGGAATAGGCTTCTATTGCGTTGCTCTCGGTACAGTTTTACTTAGGAAGGAGGTTAAGCTGCTTGCCTGTTCTAGATGAAACTCAACGCAGGCTTTAGGATGCCCAAAGAATCAACACCACTGATTTCAATGAAGGCGATGAAAACCTACTCTATTCTCGGATTTGGCCTTAGGAAAATTGGCTCTAATTTCTAACTCAGTTCAAAAGGCAGAAATAAGTTTCGTGCGAAACGAAGTGTGAGTGGAGCTTAGCTTTACCCCAGTTCAGGCATGGGATCATTCAGCCATCCCAAAGTATGGTAGTAATAATTATTTTTTTTCTTTCCATTACTGCTTGCACGACCAAACACAGACGTAATCTCCCTTAAAGGCACTTAATTCGGTTTATAGAAAAAGCCGAAATTTCTTCTCGGAAGAAGTCAGATCAATGGGATTCTACGAATCATCCTGTACATCCAGATAAATATCTTAAGTTTCCCTGGACTTCTCAAAGAAACAGAGAGATCGGACAGAGGATCTCTATCTAGATAGACTAGAATGGGCTCTGGGTTTATAGGTTTAGTTTTCTTGAAGGTTTAGCCTCACACAGAACCTCTTTAGGGATGCAAAACGGTCCAAAAAGCTCCACTGGCCAGGAGGTTACCAACTGGTGGTCCGTGGACCAGTGATGGTCCATGAGAAAATTGAGGTGATCCACAGAAAAACTATTTGCATTTTTTATATTTCACTAAATAGTATTTATCTTTTTTAAAAAAAAAATCATATTAGCGGTCAACTGGATTTAAAATTATGAATTTAGTGGTCCCTGAGATCCAAAAGCTTGGTGACCCCTGCCCTAGCTGACTCTACTTTCCCTTTTTTCCTGCATAAATTTGAGATAAAATCTTGCTATTCTCGCTGGCTGCGCCCAGCCGTGAACTTCCACAGATTTTCCCGTGTTTAAACTCTAACTAATCGGCCGGGGACAGAACCCGGCCCAGGTGTAGACTTCAGACCAGATTCCCTTGCGCCAAAACTGGACGTCGGCTTCTCTGGGAATTTCTTGCTTCCGTGAGTTTTTGACAAACTCTAAGTCGGGACACAAAGCAGACACGTGGCGCCGTGTGTGGTCGGCCTCGCCGTCGCCACTGGGCCAGTGCTACAAACTCAGAACGGCTGCATCCCTCAAAGACCAGGACTGAATTCTGAGCTTACAGCTGTGTGGGGTTTCTCTCTCCCCCCCCCCCCCTCGTCGCTTCCCTGTTGGAACAGTTTGGAATCTCAGGGCAGTTACACACACGAAGATGCATAGTACAAAGGAATATACGGGCTAAAGAAAAAATAGCCTTATGCAAAATGTAGATTTTAAAAAAAACAACTAGTCACTATATTCCTGTTTGTTTGTTTTTTAAAGTAACCTCCGTGTCCCTCTGGCATACGATCCTGAAAATGATTCCCAATATTAAGCAGCTGGAGAGCAAAGTCTTCAGAACGTCCAGCGTTCTGATCGCTTCAAATGTAAATCAATCGATCGATCGTTCCCTCGGATCTTGAAGGCGCTTTGTTGGGAAATCCGTATGAATGTCAAGTATGTCAAGTAAGGCCATCATCGATCGGGAGGAAGGCTGGGAAGCCAGAACGAAGGCGGCGCCCCCCACACCCCCACCCCATATTACAAGGCAAAACCCGAAAAAACGACTTATACGCCGCCGCCGCGTTTTGTTCGGCTTCCAAGTGGGGCGGATGGAAGTGGAGCGGGCAAGGGGGGGCGTTTGGAGCCTTCTCCGGCAGCTGCTGTTTGTCCGAGTCTAAAAAGACGGGCCTGCCTCGGGGGGCGAAGTACTTCAGCTCAAGCTGAAGAGCCTCGGGGGACAGCTTTCTCCTCGGAACTGAAGCGCCCGCTTCTCGCTCCCGTGGAAGCTGAGAGAGAAATGAATGAGAAGGGCTCAGCTGAAGGCCGCGCCCGCTCTTCTCAATCTGTTGACGGCCGGTTATTATTATTTTAAGCGACGCCACATATCAGCTCGGCTCTAGGCAGCGGGATTTTCACCTGGGCCATCTAGAGTCGACTCTTCCTGATGGGCGATGCTTCTTTTCCTCCTAAGAAATCCACCACCACCCCCAGCCCAGATGAGGGAAATCTCCAATTCCCTTCCAAGGGAATTTATTTGCAGTGCGCAGCTCTGATCCTAAAGCAATGCGCAAATAAGAATTTCGGAGGGTTTAAAAGTAATCCGCTTCACAAGTTGGTGGGAGTGGGGGGAGGATTCCGGGTTGTTCGTTGTTGTTGTTTTGCATTCTCCTTGGCTATGATATTTTCAACTCATATTGGTAATCCACGTATAATATGCCATGCGCTAAATAAATAAACGTGAACACATATTTTGCAAGGTGCTCAAGGGGAGAAGCCAACGCTGGCTTTCTTCGCTCGCATTCAGATACCCCGCTTCTTATCCTTCGGTATCCTCCCACCCCTCCGGCGGAAACCTGCTGATTGGGCCTTTGTATCGGTTTCTGGAATTAGAAAGAAAACTCCTCCGGAGAAAGCAGCAAATCCTGAGGGGTTTGAGCGCAATCCATTGACTCCTATTCTTAATATTGGTTCTGAGCAATAAAATGCTTCAAGGAGGACGAGGATAAATCTGAGTTCAAATCCTGGATCAGGGGCCTCAAGTGTAACTTTGAGCTGGTCTTTCTCTTTCAGCCCCTCCATCATCCCAGAGGAGAAAATGGAAACCGCGTTTTCGAGCTCTTTCCGGGACGCTCTTCAATGGGAATAAATAAACAGGCTTTCTAAGTGCCAGGCTTCCATCTCCCGTAGATGTCTCCTGGTTCCGGGTGAAACCCTCAATGCTTTTTTTGAAAGAAATAATTCGCTTTACGTTTACATGCAGTGGGTCCTGCAGAAATGAGTCTTTTAAATCAATTCGCTTAACTAGTTTAGCAATCAGGCGGTTTTATGGATTTTAAAAGTGCAACATACGAGTGTTCCAGAGAGGAACACGATTTCATAGAGGCGACAGAATCGGAGCCGTGTGTGAATTGTGGCCACAAGTTTGTCACACGGTCTGGAAGTAACGGAGAGAAACATGAAAGTTAACGAAGATTGCGGAAAGCGAGAAGGATGGTTTTGCAGAAATGCAGCCGGATCGCTCGAGGTTCGGGATCAGGAGGAACAGCGAGAGAACTTGGAAAGACGGCAGAAGCGCTTACGGGAGATTTCCCCCAAACATCTTATGTTTTGAATTTCTGGAGATTCCCAAAAGTGATCGGGGAGGGGGGGGGCTTCTGTTGGTTTTTGGTTCATCAAAAGCGCAGCAGAGAGCCATCCGTTATTTTGGAGAGGGCTCGCTTTTGACCCCGGCCATTAGTGACCCGTCTCGCCAAGAGGGAAGACGGCGTGTTGCGAGCCGGGCTTGCCCCCCAAATAAAATAAAATAAAATAAAAATCCGAAGTGATGCACCGGGCTTATCAAAAGCAAGCCCGGCGCAACCAACAGGCCGAGGGGGGGGGGGGGAGTGGAGCGCGAGGGCGCGCGAAGGAGGAGGGGGGCTACAAGCGCTCGGCAGCCGAGAAGCGCGAGCGGCGGGTCTGTTTTGCGCGCGCCAAGACACGTGACGCGCTGTCCGCGCTATAAAAGCTTCTGGCGCTCGCCTCGGCGGCTCAGTGCCTGCGCGACGTTCCGGCCGGCGGGAGCTTCGCGCGCAGGCGGTGACTTTCCCCACCCTTTCTGTCCCGTCCCCTCCCTCACAATCCTTTCGCTCCTTCCCTGTCCCTCTTCCCCGCCCGGGGCCACCCGCAACCCCTGGCCCAGTCCCTTCCCCTCCCGCCACTCCTCCTCCCGCCCCCCCGGTCGCCCTGCCCTCCTGAGGGAAGAGAAACGGCGAGGAGCGCCTGTTGCTCTCGGCCCGAGGAGCGAGGGCGCCTCCTCCTCCTCCTCTTCGGGCTCCTCCCTCGCTCCGCCGCTAGGGGGTGGCCTAGCCGAGCAGCCCGACCCGGAGGCAGAAGCAGTCGGCCGGAGCGGCGGCGGCACCACCACCATGACCCTGGGGTGCAGCAGCGGGAGTAGCCGCCCCTGTGGCTTGCTGGCGGCCCCCTCACCGGAGGAGGAGGAGGAGGACGAGGCGGCGTCCGACGTGGAGGATGCCGACATCGACGTGGTGGGCCCCCCTCACGAGCAGACCAAGTTTAGCGAGGAAGAGGAAGAGGAAGAAGAGGAAGACGAAGACGAAGACGATTTGCGCCTCCTCCCCAAACAGACGCTGCGGGTGAGGCTGTCCCCAGTCCAGCGAGGCCCGGAGGCCACGCTGGGCGACAATCACGTCGTTGCAGCGGCTCCGGCGGGGTCGGGGTTGGCGGCCGGCCCGGCGTCCGCCTCGTCTTCTTCCTCGTCCTCGTCCTCCTCCTCGCCGGCCGGGAGCGCTTCAGGATCCGGCAAAAACCCCCTGGTGAAGCCGCCCTACTCCTACATCGCCCTGATCACCATGGCCATCTTGCAGAGCCCCAAGAAGCGGCTGACGCTGAGCGAGATCTGCGAGTTCATCAGCGGCCGCTTCCCTTACTACCGCGAGAAGTTCCCGGCCTGGCAGAACTCCATCCGCCACAACCTGTCGCTCAACGACTGCTTCGTCAAGATCCCCCGCGAGCCGGGCAACCCGGGCAAAGGCAACTACTGGACTCTGGACCCGGAGTCGGCCGATATGTTCGACAACGGCTCCTTCCTGCGCCGGAGGAAGCGCTTCAAGAGGCAGCAGCAGCAGCTCCACCCGCAGCCGCCGGAGCTCCTCTTGCGCGCCGCGGCCGCTGCTGCCGACCCGGCGACTTTCCTGCCGGGCTTCGCCTACGGACCTTATGGCTACAACTACGGGCTGCAGCTGCAGAGTTTCCACCATCACCACCATCACCACCACCACCCGGTTGCCGCAGGCGGAGGGACGGCGGGGACGTTTTCTTTCCAGACTTCCTCCTGCACTCTCCCTGCGCCGCCCGGCCCTGGGGCCACGGCGACCGCCCCGTCCGTCTTCTCCAGCGGGCTCTCCTCTTTCCTGGGCGGCGATCTAAGTTGCAGGAAAGCTTTCTACCCGGCGGGGCAGCTTAGCCCTACCGCCTCCCTCCTGCAGAGCCTCAAGACGGACCAGGGAGCGGGCAACAGGCCTTCCTTTTCCATAGACAATATCATTGGAAGCGGTGGCGGCGCGGCCCCTCCGCCTTCCAGTAGCTCCGCGGTCAGCGCCACAGATTCGCCCTTCCCGGCGGGCCATGCTGGGAGCCAAGCGCAGGTCCTGGCTATGTTGTCTCCAGCTCTGACTCCCTTACCGAACCATTTGAGCCTCACCCACGAAGCACTCCTGCAATCGGGACAAAACTTTTCCAGTAAACTTACAAACCTCAACAATTGTCCTTTTTAAAGGCAGCCACAATGACCCCCCTTCCCAATCAACATTCCCCCTCCTATCTATCTCCCTCTATTGTCCTCCCATTGTGTTTTGAAAGGTAGGAACTTTCTTTTTGGTGGCATCTGGCATCTGGATCGTTTTGTGTGTGCGCGTGCGTGCGTCTGTGTCTATCTCCTCTGGGGTTGTGGTTTAGCAAATGGCGGGGTATGTGAGTAGGGGGAGAGAAATTGTTGAGCCAAAAGACCTATTTAAAATTAGTCTTTCTTATAAAATGATTTCTGGCAGCTTGGAAGAAAAAAAAAGCAAAAGTGAAATAATTTAATTAGGGCTGCAGTCCTAAGCTGTCCAGGTGGTGCTATTTTAGTTGGATTTATTGGAATGGCCTTCCAAGTATGGATCCATTAGCAGGTCGGTTCTTCTGGGGTATAACTGCCTTATACTCTGTAAAGTTACTCCATTCAATTTAAGTCTTTCAGAGTGGAGTTCTTTGTGCAGTAGAATGCAGACTTCCCAGGTAGTTGGTTTGAAGACGGCCTTGTTCCAAGGGCTTAACTTTAAACTGATAGTGGTGGGGGTTAATTCATGCTTTTGGGGGATGGGCACATCCCACAGAATGTTTGTGCTCCCAGGTGTGCCTCGTTGGGGTGTGTGTATGGGGGGTGAGATGCACTTGTGAGACTTTGCATTTAAACAGTTTCCCTGAATAGTTCTGATGTCTGTATTTTTCCCATTTTTTGAATGAAGTTTTAAAAAAATCCTCTTGGGCATCCTTAATAGTTCAATGTTTCCTAAAAATGTATAA
This sequence comes from Natrix helvetica, assembly GCF_964273705.1. Lineage (NCBI taxonomy): Eukaryota > Metazoa > Chordata > Lepidosauria > Squamata > Natricidae > Natrix > Natrix helvetica. Next base: position 113,847,056 of record NC_138549.1, on the reverse strand, counting down.
ATCAATTTATGTTTTAAGTGAGATTGAAATACATATCTCTAAAGATCAGGCCATATCAACAAATCCTCTGTTATCGAAACTCCCACCTCCTCTCCACCTCTTCAGTGCATGTGTGTGTGTGAGTGTGTGTGTGTGTGTGTATGTGTGTTCAGTGTATAGGGACTCATTGGCGTGTATACATTGTGCACCAGATTTATTTTGCTCTCTTCCCACTAGTTGTGTTTCCCTCCTATTTTATTGAAAGAATTGTGAATGATTAGATGTGGAAAAGGCAACACATATTTTTTGGTCCACCTCTGGTGTAAATTAATAAATGTCTGTGATTTCTCTTAAAAGGAACCCAGTGGGTCTTGCTATTTGCTCTTGTAATTTTTTTTTAAAAAAAAAACGTTGTGTTAATAGTATTGGATCTTTGAAAGTGAAAAAGATCTGAGTGGATGAATTTATCTAGATATTGTTAAAAGCTAAGGGAAAAGCATTCAACATTTGCAGTTAGCCAGGGCAAACCACTCTAAAAATCTAAGTTCAGAGACTCCACTGCCTGGACCCCCAAGAGGCTTCCTTCTGAGCAGAAGTACATATTGGATTGTACTCTTTGTTAAATAAACCCATCCTAATCTTGGTCTTAAAAATATATATCTTGAATTGGGGTACTAGACTACAGACAAAAATTAAAGTCAGCTACTGTTTTGAGCAGAAATGTGATCTATAAAACAAATGTTTCCCATTAAGTAGAACAGGATAAAATGAGCCAGGTAAATATTTGTAGCTTACTAATGAAATGTGGGTTTGCCATAACCTTTCCTTCCTTGCCTGCTTTAATGAACTCTAAAATTAGTTTACTGCTACCGTCCCTTCTATTTCTTTTAAAGTGGTACTTTTGGGTTTTAAATCTAAAATATTATTTTTATTATAAGGAGTTATGCATTATTTTTACTCGCATGTGGCAATTAAGTTCTTGTTTTCCAAAATTACTTGAAATTCCCAGGCAGTTAATAGAGGAAAATTATATCCCCCCCCCACTCCCCTTTTTGTTATAATTGGAAATGTTGACAAAGGAAAAGAGGAGTGGAGGTGGAGGACGAAAAATGTAAGTTTGTTCTTTCTGAACAGTGACCATTTGAAACCCGAGATCTCTACCTAAATTCGTGAGTGAAAAAAGGTACAAAATAAACAAACTCTCTTTCTTAGCCAGCCCATGCACTGAAATCTCTTTATATTTTGGGCAAATCTGAAAACGCCAGGCTTTGTTTGAAACAAAATGCTCCCCTAATCTCTCAGGCAGCATGTCTTGTCATGTTTTTAAAAATCATTATTATTGAATGACCCTGAATAAGTGAATAAACCAACCCACTCACCCCTCCCTCTAATTTAAAATATTCATTTACTGGCTTTTTTGTGGCTCTAATAGATTCTCCCCAGGAGAAGTGCCTGTGAAAGCAGAGGTAAATGAGCGAGAGTTGGTGGGTGGGTGGTTTTCTATGGGGAGGGGGAGAGGAAAGGAAATTACAGAAGAGAGACGATTCTTGTAGCATTTTCCATCTGTCTCTCAATGCAGAACCGACCCCCTCCTCACCAGCCTTTCCGAGTTTGTTGATGTTGCTCCTTGAAAAAAGTCTAGCCCTCCCTGCTGGCCCAGCGAGGGGTCTTGCGTCCCCCCAGCCCACATTTGCTTTTGAAAAGGGATCCCCTGTCAGACACTTGGTCCTTGCCTTTCATGTCCAGTCCCCACAAAGAGGCTACAAGGCAAGACACGGGAAAAGTGGGGAGGGGAAGAAAAGAGAGGCGGCGGAGGCAAAATGAATCTATTTTCCAGATTGCTGAGCACATGGTTACAAATGGAAAGAACTTTGGGACTTTTTTTTTCTGTTGATCTGGGGAGTGGGCGCTTCTTTCACTCTTTCTCTCTGTGCCCCCCCCCCCAAATCTATCCAAATTGTTAAACTATACTATGCCAAACACTGCCCTACTATGCCAAACACTGTCCGTGGAGAGTTCTTGGGCACCCATTTCCAGCTCCAGCTAAGTTAGTTGACCGTCTGGAAAACTGGAGAAGCAAACAGCTCTGAAGATTTTTTTTAAAAAAATTCTTTCCTTTGTGTGTGTGTGTGTGTGTGTGTGCGCGCGCGCGCGACCTGGGGCTGTGAAAAGATGGAGTAAGAATAAGAAAGCCGTCAGCACAGCAACCCATTTGGGAGAATAAGCAAAAGTAAACGCGGGCTGGTATGGAAATGCAGCTAGGATTCATCAACCGTGTAAAATCAATTCCAAGCCCAATACTAATTTACGTAGATTTATTTTCATGAGGGAAAACAAGAAAAGCGGTGAGGTGTCCGCTGAAGTTCTTGGCTGTCTGCTCTTCGATTAACGCGATGTTAACGGCCTAAATTTTCAAATAAACCGCATTGAATAGCTGGTTATAGCTGTGGGGGTCTTGGAAACAAATTCGGCAGAAACCTACGAAAGGGATGGGGGAGGGTCGGCGCAATCCTAGCCATATTTACGCGGTCTCCCCGATTCGCCCCAGACTAGGCCTGCGATTGCAGCGTCCTCAAAGGGGTCGCGATTTGTTCCCATTACAATTTCAATACTCATTTCCGGCTGAACCTGCCGCTGTTCCACGCAGAATGGGAATTGCTTTCCGATCTTTTCTGCCCGAATTTGGGAAGTGACCACAGACCACAGATTTAGCGTGGATAGAGGCTACAGGGTGCACGGCCGCATTTGGATGTATTGTTGGGAGAGCTGGAGAAACTAAAACTCGCCGTCCCCTTTCAAATATAGTTCCAGGGCTAAAGGTTAGGGAGCCTAAAGCTGCTTATTTCAGTAGCTTCATAAGCAGCGCGGTTGTAAAGTAGATAGGCTGGAAAGCGGATTGCAGTCCTGAAATCCTGGCGCCTATCTCTGGCAAACACACCGTGAATGCCTCTGGCTTCTCGTTGCCTTCTCCCCCTTCTGCTTGAAAGGAACGCGTCGAATTGCGTTCTAGAAAAGCTGGGCTCACTTGGGATCTTGAGACCAGACAGTTTTTATCTAGAGGTAGAATGGGGTAGATCCCCCCCCCCTCTTTAATGTTCCCAAGCAACTTAGTAAGGCTATTGGATTCATCGCCTTCAGGTGGAATCGGATCGCAATCCAAAGGTAGTCCGAAGGGTCTGTAATCTTTTTGCCTGCTGGATTTCAGTTTTTAACCGCCTCCTCAACGCCTCCTTTTTAATGTGGGAGCTGCTGAGTCAGTCCCCCAAAAAGGACTCTGAGGATCTTATTCCTCCCTAAAGCTGGGCCTTGTCTACCAAAACTCCAGTGAGTGGCGTGCTTCTAATGTTCTCTCTCTCTCTCTCTCTCTCTCTCTCTCTCTCTCTCTCTCTCTCTCTCTCTCTCTCTCTCTCTCTCTCTCTCTCTCTCTCTCTCTCTCTCTCTCTCTCTCTCTCTCTCTCTCTCTCTCTCTCTCTCTCTCTCTCTCTCTCTCTCTCTCTCTCTCTCTCTCAAGTGAGAAAAAAGGACATCTGGAATTTGTCATTGTGGAGGCCATCGTTACCAGCCCGTTTTCCCTGGGGCAGAATGAGGAAATCATTTTGTGAAGGACTGACGCGTGTCTTGACTCTTGCCTGATGAGCTCCAACTCCCTTCTTCATTTTCCCCTCAGTGGTTCAACTCAAGTATCGCACAGGTCTCTGCAGCCAGGGGGTCCCGTTGAACTGAACAGAATACCTTCCCAGTGAGGGGACTTGCCCAGTAAGAGAAAGCTTTGCATCTCTCCTGTGCAAACAACCATAGCTTGGCATCTATAAGGGTAATAAGGAAGAGGGGAAGGAAACTATGTGCCCCCCCTCTTACAAACTGGTTTTGAGCTTCTCCTCCGTCTGAACATAAGCCAGGACAGAATGCTTGGGTGGGACGGACGGGGCTGGTTTTCCTAGGAACCCTCAGATAATGCCATCTGTCGGAAAAGTTGTTGTGGAGCTTTTTGTAGAGCTTGGGTTCACCTTGGAGGCTTGAGGTGAGAATTATAGAAAATGGAGTATTTCTAGCAAGAGGCGATGCGCCCTTAGGGAGGCGATTGGAAAGCTTTCTGAACAAGAAAGTTCGCTTTGTTTGAGAACCTGGTCCCATTACTGCTCCACCTCCATCTTCCAGAAGTGATTGATCTGTAGCCTCTAAAGCAAAGCAAAGCAAAACAAAACAAAAAGAAGTCTGATTTTCACCTGCTTGGCCTCAGAGGACCCAAGACCTTTGGGACCCATCACTTCGTTCGTAGTAAGTCTTGAACCAAAGTCAGATTGCGAGACTTTGCAGAGCAGTTTTGTCGGAAATTAGATCGGCCTCAGCTGGGTTTGCAGGACAAGGTGAACTATAAATTGGCCAACCACGTTTTCCAAATAGCAGGGTACAAACTAACTGTGCAGATTCAATGTCTGGGGCAAACCCAGGGGGGAAAATGTATTGAACAAACTAGTATTTAATTAACCAAGGATTTAATTCGCTCAGCAAGCCAGGTTGAAATGAACCTCATTCCCATTTCCGCGTGGTGGAGTAGTCAGTAGTATGAGTCAACCAGGTGCTCTCCAAACGTTTGGGGCTGTAGAATCCCACCTTTGCCGGCTAGAAGATCATTGGGCTGAAAGGCTTTGTAGTCCAAACCATCTGGAAAGGGCCCGATTGGGGAAGGCAGCATGGTCTACCGCCGTGGTGTATATATTAGACATTATTATTTTCAGAGGTTTTCTCTCTCTGCCTCGACGCTTCTGATTTATCTTTGTTCAGATAAATTGCAGCTTTTTCAGCTTTATAGAAAAAATAATAATACCAAGCAGCCCAGGTTAGCAGAATAGAAAAGATAGATCCGAGATTGATACACTGAGAACTCGAAAGATCGGTTCGCGAAGAGAAGGGAAAAGGAATCATTTTGGTGGAAGCGTCCAGCGCCCTCCCGAATTTAATCCCAGAGTTCAGTGGGACACAAACTCCAGTCGTAGGTGATTCGAGAAGGTAGCGCGCATTTACCCTTTTCCTCCAGATGTTAAAAATCAGACCAGTAGATGGGTTGGCGCTGAGTAGAGAACTCTGCGTGGAAGCGCGAGAGAACGAGCCCTCGTCTAGTGTCAGTCCGTAAAAACGGCGGCAGAGAGCGAGCGCGAAGGCGAAGAAGGGACGGTATTTGCGCCTTTCCAGAATTATTAGCACCCACCGGTTTTTTGAGGGCAGGTTTGACAGCGATCTGGTAATTAGAGAAAGTCAGGCTCGCACTCTTTCCACTTTAGTTGTGCCATTTGTTTCTAAGCAAGATCGCCAAAACAATTGGAACGTGATTTATGGTTCGGAAGAGACGGATGTGAAATGTTGGTCAGTGAATCGCGAAGCGAGGGGCTTCGCAAACTCTGCTAGAGTCCCCGATGCCCCTCGCTTTTTTCTAATGCACAGAAACCCGCGCGGCAGGTTTAAGGCCTTAATTACTATAGGACAATTTCACTTAACCTTAAAAGTCTTTCGGAAAAAAAATAGAGAAGACTTCTTCTTCTTCTTCTTCTTCTTCTTCTTCTTCTTCTTCTTCTTCTTCTTCTTCTTCTTCTTCTTCTTCTTCTTCTTCTTCTTCTTCTTCTTCTTCTTCTTCTTCTTCTTCTTCTTCTTCTTCTTCTTCTTCTTCTTCTTCTTCTTCTTCTTCTTCTTCTTCTTCTTCTTCTTCTTCTTCTTCTTCTTCTTCTTCTTCTTCTTCTTCTTCTTCTTCTTCTTCTTCTTCTCCTTCCCCTTCAAGAGGTTGCGGATTTAAAAGGCATTTCGGAAGGAGAAATTCTGCATTAATTACATCAAATTAGTCTCTCTCCCTAGTGAACACCTGTAGTAGGAAAAGAGCGGACGTCGGTTTCGATAGGTAAGGGTGGGAGAGGCTCACCCGAACTTTTGATTCAGCTCAAAAGGCCCGCGGGACTCTCCCCCGCCCTCCGTTTTGGTATCTTCTTGCGCATTCGAGCCAATGCTTTCAAGGTCCCGTCAGTCTTCACCTGTCCAGCGTCTGCCTGTGGGTGGATGTGATTAGCGGAGTGTAAAGTTGAGGAGGGGGGAGAGACAGAAAACCAAGTGAAGTTAAACGCTCAGAACAGAGTTTAGGTGTGCGACGGGACGAGCGGGAAGGCGCTGATATACATACATATATATATATATAACCTGTTCGGCGAATTATAACGCCGTTTCATCTCCAACGAGCCGTTCCGTAATAGGCAAGAGGGGAAAAATGAAGCGATTTAAAAGCACTTCAATTTCACTGGGCTATTAATTAAGAAGGCCCTGGGTTCCGAGGAAAGTCCTTAGAAGCGCCAGTGTCGGGGAGGGAGGAAACCGCCCGCCGACCACCCACCGACTCCATCGGCTTCTTGCGGCGGCGGCAGGGAAAGGAAGGGGCGGCAACGTTTTCTGAAAAAATATAGACCCATCAAAAATCCTCTTGCTCCCGCGCCCCCTTTCTTTCCTCTGAAGGGTTAACGGAAAGCTCGAGAGCCCGGTCGGGGGAAGGTTGGTTGGGGTGTTCTTCATTTCTTACCTTGTAGCTTCCCAGGCGGGGACCCGCCGTCCGAAAGAGGGTTGGAAGGAGGCGCAATTATCCCTGAACAGAAATAATAGAGCTTCGGTTTTTCTCTGTTTGAGAGGCCAGAAGGCGGCGGTAGTGATGAAAAGAGACAGAGAGCGGGAGGAAAAGAAGGAGAACCCCCCCTCCCCGACATTAAAATAATGCAAGGGAACAGTTGGTCGGAGGCGTTTTGCAGAGTTGCTGATTTCCCAGGCTGTCTTTCCTTTCTTTGAGACGGCTAAACCCCAAAGGCGGCGGGAGGGGAGGCGGGGGTGGGTGGGGGAGGAGGGGAAGAGGCAGGGGATTTTTTCATTCTTTATTTAGACCGTCCTGTTGCCTGTTCAGGTGCGAGGCCGGAAGCGAAGGCCGCATTGAAACAGTCCGCAGTGGCTCCAAGCGGTGCAGAAGGGAGCGCAGCCGATTTCCCAACGCGCAAGTAGTTAGTTGTTGGGAAGGTGTTGGGATGCTAATCAACAATCCGGGGCTAAGGGCAACTACAGCGTCCTCCCTTCTTGAACCGGAGGCTCCCATACTTGTTTGGGAAGGTTAACAGAGTTGGAAGGGAGGTCTTCTAGTCCCGTTACACACACACACACACACACACACACACACACACACACACACACACACACACACACACACGTAGAGAATATGCTCTGCATCGTGCGATTATCAAGCGGTGTTGGGGGTCAGACTCAGTGGCGGATTAAGGCTCACTGGTGCCCTAAGCACTGACAAATCTTGGTGCCCCCCCCTCCTTTGTACATACTGTACAAATCCTCATTGGGTTTTTCTTTCTTTCTTAACTTTGTGGTGCCCCCTTTGGGCCTGGTATCCTAAGCACGTGCTTAGTCTGCTTAATGGTTAGTACACCATTGGTCAGACTGAATTTGTGCCAGCACTCGTTTCCTTGGAATTTGATTGCCTATTCCAGCCAAGTCGCCAAATGTACCTTGCTCTCCAGAGTGTTCACCCTTTGGTACTGAATAGGACGAGTCAAGTTTCTTCTAGAATGTATTCTCAAGATATATTGGGCTGTGCTCCTTTACACAGGTGCTGCAGGAAGGGTAAGATTTATTGTCTAGCGACGATCGAAATATTGTAGTTTCAAACGCCCCCCCCCCCATAGCCTTATTTATCGTTTTGCCACCCACCAACTTCCTTTCGGTTTGGGCGTCTTTGGAGGAAGGACTTGCCCTGGTAATAAGGAGGGCAAACTTCGAAGGTTAGAAATTGCGAGACGCCAAAGAAAACTCTTTTTTCAATTCTTGATCCTCAAGCTACTTTTGTTCCTTAACAATTACAGTTTTGAGCGAAGAATAAACGTTTCAGTGAATGCCATTAGTTTTAATTTGATTTATACTGTTTGTTTTTAATTCCAATTACATATTGGATTGCACGCTGGTCGAGCGGGTTGACAGAAATGACCCCTAAGTCATACACGTATGTATGAATAAATACACATACTTAAAAAGCTGAAGACCAATCGGTTGGTAGTCAGACTGAAAATTGCGATTCCCTGATTATACCTATAATGGGATTTGTTTTTGATTATCCTTTCCCTCCTCAAACACTGCTCTTAAGGCAGGGGATGGATTTTTGGCACCATCCCTGGAAAATGTATCTTATACATTTCTCCCTAGCTTATTTTAGTGCAAGTTATAAAGTTTAGAGTTTTAACAAGCAGGCAGCTGTAGCAAGGTTGAAAAGACTGTGATTTTAGGCAGGATCCCATAAAGGAGAAATTATAATTTTGTTTCTTTGCCCACAAATACTTGGTAGTAAGTTCAATTAAGATTTATTTCCAGAATATTTGGAACGCAAACGTACCGTTCAGGGAACGGCTTCCATTGTCTAATGTTAAATTTTCACGCCTTTTACAAGAAGGGTCAAATGAAGGCAAGACTGTTCTCTGCCCCTGTCCTCCCCAATTTCACCCTTCTTAATTAATGTTGTCAGGGTTTATCTGTCTTGGCTTTCTCCAGTCTCTTGTGCTAGAACTAAAGCTGATTTGATTCCACTGAAGCTAATATGGAATAAAGACAGCTTAAATCTAAATGCTTCTGTCCTGGATAGAATTTGAGCTCTTAACATGTGAATTTGATTATTGACAGATTCGTTAGAAAAGAGGAATCAGATTTTTTTTTTAGAACTCTGCAAGTTTTCTCTAGAGCTGGGACAGGATGGATTTGAAATGTAGCTTAATAAGGCCTTTCATTCCAAAATTCCATCTTAGGGAGGCAACAATTGTGATTAAATCTAACTCCCATTGCACTCAATGACCCAGAGGGATTTGCAGTTGTGACAAAGGGTAAACAAAGTCTTTGAGGTACTTTGACTCTTGCTGACCGTGGTATTTTCTTGCCAACAATATGAAATGATTTATCTGAAATCATTTGAAATCCCCCCAACTTCCCAGTCTAACCAATAAATCCAATGATCCCTTAAAAAATGTTTTATTCAAATACTAACCAGCTCAATCCACTGAGGCTTCCAAAGCCAGAACAGGCTGACTGGCAGGATTGTGGGTTAAGTAGAAGCCGTCTGAATAGAATAGAATAGAATAGAATAGAATAGAATAGAATGGAAGGGAAGGGAAGGGAAGGGAAGGGAAGGGAAGGGAAGGGAAGGGAAGAGAAGAGAAGAGAAGAGAAGAGAAGAGAAGAGAATTCTTTATTGGCCAAGTGTGATTGGACACACAAGGAATTTGTCTTTGGTGCATATGCTCTCAGTGTACATAAAAAGAAATCATTCATCAAGAATTATAAGATACAACACTTAATGATCTCCCCCATACCTTTTAATTAAAATTTACATTTTAATTGCATTTCCTACAAAGCAAATCTTAGGACCATGATAACGTGCAATAGGATATTCCCGCCAATCTGTGGAACAAGGCACAGTCTTTATAATAATTGGGAGGCCTGCATGAAAGGTTGGGCCTCAGAATTCCCTATCAGTGGAAACCCTGACAATGAGACCATATATAGCCTGTTCCCAGAGTCAGATCTGCCTGGTTTCTCTGCGTGAGATCTGAGACAGCATCTCATCTAAGCACAGCAATTTAGCTAGCAAAAAGAAGGGAGATGGAAGACCAAACACAGAAGCAAATCTGAGCAAAATTATTGTACCGACAGAAAATGTTCAAACTTTCATCTACTTTAGTAGATCAGTTGAAATGAAACATTGATTGTCTAAAAGCAGCTGGAACTGACCTTGCTTCAGTTGTGAGTGAAGATAATTTTGTGCTATCTTTCAATCAGAGAGAGAGAGAGATTTAAGAAAACAATCCAGCCCTCATAGATTTGTATCTATGTATCCTGAAGGCCTGTTACCTGATTGTTCATTTTCATTTTCTGATGTTTGCTCCCCCCACCCCCAGCTCTGACAATAAGTGCCACGAGAAGAGAAAGACAGTAAGGTTAACAATTGTTAATCTTCTGGCCTAATTCATATGCAGAATGTAGTGTCTCAGGAGAGCCTTCACTGGACCTTAAGGAGAGAAAGAGAAAGTGAGAAGTCAATCCAGAATTTCAGCATGGAAAGGGGCTGGGTTTTAACTCCTTCTGAATGGAGTGGGGTGTGAAGTTAGTTGAAAGTATTAGCTTAGTATTATTTCCATTACTAGATGCAGTTTTGAAGAAAACAGTTTCCTTCAGTAAATATTTCCACCTATTGGGTCAAAAAGGAAATACTGTATTACTTCAGCTGCTAAATTGATCCAAAGAGTCATAAAAAATGTAAAACAGACCAGAAAACTTTCTAGTATACACCGTATTTCTAGTCAGTGACCACGTTTAAATTTATTTCTAGGAAGCCTGAAAAAATTTCTAGGAAGTTCATGAAAAAAATGGAATTTGTTGTTTCTTCTTGAGTACCTTGTATTCATAAATTTAATACCCCAAAATAATGGGAGTTTCACTCTGTTGGTTATGGCCAAAGTTGACATCTTTTGCATTACTAATCATTTAGTAATGTGGGGGGAAAGAAATGGTGACCACAGCATTTAATTGTGTCATTTCAATCTCTGTCTTAATATCTGCAGCTGTTTGCCCTTTGCATTTAAATGAAAATACTTTCATGAAGCTTTTGTGGCATTCTAAATAACAAAAGAATCCACTCAGTGCACTGGACTGGATTTTCAGATCTTTTGCAATATAAAAGCATCTTTATTTAATCCTAAATGTTGTTATTTGAGCTCTGTTACCCTCACATTTATGGAGGCCCTCAGCTCCTCTTTACTTAATAAGACTAAATTCTCAGGTCCCTCACTTGGGAGCTGAGGATCTGAGCATCAGGCAATTTCTGGGCATAAGTGCTCGGTACCCAAAGACTGGGAGGGAACATTTGCAAATGCAAGAAAGTGGCACCTCTGATTGGAATCACTAGAGCTTTGCCCCAACCAACTCGCCATCCCCAAATGAGCCTAAAATTCCTTTTCAATCCAGAAGATTGGCCTTGTTCAGCTTCATCCAACTAAGAGAATAATGGCATTCATCCCTTCTCTCTGGCTTCTCTGCCTGCCTATATAGAAGTTGCTTTTGTAGTTGACTTCAGATCTTCAAAAGCAAGGTAGATAATTATGTGGTTGTGGTTTAAAGTCGATGCACAGAAATAACTAATCAGGTTTTTTTGGGGGGGTAGCCTGTTGGGAGAACTTGAGTCATTTCATGAACAGTTTGTGGTTCAATCTTTCCTGCAAATCCAGAAATTGAGTAAAGTGAGTAATTATGAATGAATTGATATGTGGGGCCAACAGAGCCTATATGTACCTTGGATTTATTTTAGAATTATGTACCGTAATACAATAGTGGCAATTTAATCCTATCTCTCTCATTACTGCTCTGTTTCTAAAGAGTCCTTTGGAATGATACGGAATTAAGAGTGTACTCCTAAAAGAAGCACCTTCCACTAAACTAGTAAGATTCCCCCCCTCCAGCAATGGATAAATTCATACAACACACTTAATGTGTTTATTAATTGCCCCAATTTCTGGGTTTCTACCGTAGCATGAAACATAAACCACCCAGGCAACCTCGGCTCATTCAACACTTGTAAGACACAAAATAATGGATTAAGCTTGTGAAGATGCAGCCATTATAACTGCCCTGTCAATTCTGCAAACACAGGATAGATTTGGAATTGTTGAACATATTTAAGCCACCTTGATGCTATCTAACATTCCCGCCCCTCATTTCTCTTTTAAATGTGTTGGGTTTAAGCTATGAGTGGGGCAGTTCAATGGATTTGTCTTTTTGTCTGCTGGATCTCCACGGCTTTAATTCTAAACAGGGGAAATGATTTCAAGAGGTACTGTGAGGAAAGGTGCCCCACATGCATTGGGAAAGCCTGAGAAGTGTTTCTTCTGGGTTTTTTTTTCTCCTTCCTGTCTTTAACATACAGGGACACGGAATGTCTCTGTTCTTTAAACCCATCTTATTTACTTCAAAGGTCCACCCCAGTCCACTTACACTTTTCACTCATTGCCGCGATCATACACTCAAGAACCTGAAGAGAAGACATTCATTCAGATGGAAAGGCTTATTTTCCCACCTACTTGAAAAAGAAAAGGACTCGTTTTAAGGGGAAAGCTTTTCTCTACTAGAAATGTCTGTCCTGGTTGTATCCCAAATCAGAAATTATGCAAATACATATTTACAAGATGGAAGCAACCATATATGAGTAAGGGGGCCAGTGGATTTAAATGCAGACATAGGTCCCACTACAGAAATTGTTCTTGCTCTCAAGTTTCTCTGACTCAAAAGATGGGACATCCTCAGGAAAGCAACACAAATACACACACACACACACACACACACACACACACACACACTTTCAAGTCGGGAGAGGTGCAATGTAATTTGGTCTGAGAAGTAAGCTCAGTCTCAGTTGTGATGAGCGAGTCAAGGATTGGTTTGTTTTTTTGCTTCGTGCCACTAACCCTTTGCAAAGTCTTGTGTACTCTTCATCTACCCTAACCTTTCTGAACTCTGCAAGATGGACTTCTATAGGTGGATCCCCACACAGGTCCAGGAAAGATCTCTCTGGCATTTAAATAGGTGCTTGTTGAATTCCTAGGTCCTCAATATAATTGAAAATGAGTACACATAATGCAATATATTCCCTGCCAAAGCTTTGTACGGATGATGATGACGTTATCTCTGTTTTGCCACCTAAATCTACTCAGTGCCACCTCCCACGTGTCCCTTAAGAAGAGATAGCACAGAATTTAGATTCTCATATCTAGTAGTAGAACCTAGAGTGAGTTCCATAGCTTCTTCTTTTTCTTTTAGCTACTGTGTTAGAAAACTAGGAGGAAACATAAAATGGCTACAATTGGGAAAGGTCGAGCGCAGCATCTTATGGATTTAATTAAGAGAAACCTTCTTCAATAATGTATGTACTTGGTAAAATCCAATCCTAGATAAGTTTACTCTGAAGTAACTGTCATGGACTTCCTAATAATTACTTATGCATGGCTCATTTCTGATCTTTCAGTATCTGTCTCATTAGTGCAGTGCTTCTCAATTATTTTCTGTCATGCCCCCCCTAGGAAGAAGAAAACATTTCGCCCCCCCCCCCGCGCGACTGTAAATAGTATCATTTGTCTATAAAATTGTTATAAGTACACCTCTGCATAACACTGTATCCTTATTAACGTATAAGAGAATAAAAAAAGAAAGAAATGTGGATCAATTTAGAACAAAGAATAGCTTTATTAACTGTAGCAGAAAAGATTTAAAGGCGCACAGGATTTAAAGGAACACAATATTAAAAAAAACTTTAACCTGCAAAACAAAAATATATAAAATAATTTGAGCTGAGCCCCCCTTTACGGAGCCTCGCCCCCCCCCTGGGGGGCCCGCCCCACTATTTGAGAAGCACTGCATTAGTGTAACATACTTTTCTAAGAGGCCATACACTTAGATTGATATTGATTGATAATATTAATAAGATAATAATAAAATTGATGTTCATAATATTCATCACACTGGCCCTCAAATGGCTGAAAATCAGAACTCATCTGACCACCATCATTCTACTATTTGTTTAGTTCTTTTGGCGAGATGGGGTGACATCACCCTTGTTCCAGTAATCTTGTTTTCTCAGCTTTTAAAACAACGAAGGAGAAGAAGGTTATTTAGTTGTCAACTTGGAGATGGCTCCTGTCTTCCTTGTAAAGGGAATTCTATCCACTGGGGTGGGGGTGGGGAATAACTGGTAGTGATAGAACATACTTGGGATATACAACATTTCAACTTCAGTCTCAGGTATTCAGACACAGGGCTAACTGGCAGTTCACTCAACTGGCAGTGCAGACCCCAAACAATATTATGGGTCAGAGTACTGCTCCAGCTCAGACTACTAATTAAATAAGCAACAATAAAGTAAATCATGGGTTGTATTCGCACATCCATTATCCTGTAGATGGTATTAAGGCACAAATACTAGAGGTTTGATTCTCAGTATTGGACTGATGACAAAAGTACGAAGGTTTTTAATCTGAAGAAAGCAACAATGGTTACCTAATTGAATAATAACTTTGGTAGCCTAGTCTGGGATTAATGGGATTCTACCTATAAAATATGCTGACTGACATCCTAAATGTGGTTATTGAATCCTATCTGGATGTACCTGGTGATAATTTCACTGTTTTCAGGACTCACACAAACACTCTTGACCAGGGTTCTCCAACCTTGGCAACTTTAAGACTTGTGGACTTCAACTCCCAGAATTCCTCAGCTTTGCTGGCTGAGGAATTCTGGGAGTTGAAGTCCACAAGTCTTAAAGTTGCCAAGGTTGGAGACCCCTGCTCTTGACTGACTTAACCACTGTTTAATAAATAGACCTAGTGGCTGCCCTAGCCTTTTCTGGGCTCAGAACCCAAACAAAATTGGGCTTGATTAGTACCTGGAAGAGACATCTTGAGGGAATCCTAGAGATGAAGCTGAGAAGTTGAAAAAGTATCCTGAAAAAAGGCAGCAACCAACTTATTCCTTCACCATTGCCAAAGCAATTGCACCGATGGCAACAGGAGTTGCATCCCCCTTTACCCCTATATTCAACTTTGATCCACCAGAGCTTTTTAGGACTTCTATTCATCTTCACTGCAGACTAGATTTCTCCAGGATTTCTCACCCAAGAGCCAGCTCTTACATTGATATACCCTGGCTGCAAGATGCAAGAAAAGAGAAGGTAAGTCCTGCAACAAGCTTCTGCATAGAATGCTGTCCCATCATGCGAGATATAATGCAATGTAATGTCCAAAAGGTGCTTTTTCAGGAGGCAACTGGACTTTCTTGTTGTTTTTTCATTCCCCACTATCCTATCAGAGCTGAAGAAGCTTGTTGGATGAGACTCAAAAGATCTTCAAAGAAAAAAAACAAGAAAGTTTTCCCTCCTGAAAAAGCACCTTTGAGGCAACCATGATCTGGATGGGTGAGAATCTCTACAGACTAATGCAATGTAACCTTATGCCAGGTTCTGGTTTGGAGATTACTGGTTCAATCCCTCTTTCCCAAATTGTGGAGCAGAGTTTCAGTACATATTACTAAACCTCTACTACCCCTGTAGTACCTCAGCCGGGAAGGAAGGAAGGCAGACACCTTTCTCATCTAGATTCAATGGCCATTCTGTAGAGTCTCAGACCAAAAAGCTGGAAAAGGTATTTAAGAGATCTTGAAGAGTTCTGAACCACAGATACCAATGCTTGGAGGTGGATAGCAGAATGGATTAGTTGTTCTGTAACCACTATAAAGAAGAGGTGAGGAACTTGCAATCTTCCACTGTTAATGATTTACAAATAGCACAATAAGGGCTTTGAGGAATTATAGCTGAATAATCACCATAAGCCAAGTTCTGCCTCTCAAGTACAATAGGCAAATCCTTCAGAGACCCTTTTCAGATCTCGGTTGCGTTTGTAATATCGTAATTCATGATGAACAGTACCTTATGGAGGAGCAGGTTACAAAGAACGAACAAAATAATTTGAAAGGGATCAGGAGTAAGTCCGCTAAATAAAACGTACTTTTATCCTTGGATGCTGGAACTCCAGAGGGACTTTCCCAGTCTCCAAACTTCAGGAGTCTCCGGAGAAAGGAAAGCCACTGGATTCTTTCTCCAGGTCTAGTGTGGTTGAACTGGGAGTTAATCCAGAAGTCAATTCGGTGCAGTTTGGTACAGCAGGCTAGGGATCGGCAGGCAATGAATTCTAGCCCGTCCTTAGGCACAAGGCCAGCTGGGTGACCTTGGGCCAGCCACTCTCTCCGTAGCAATGACGAATCGCTTTTGAAAAAACTTTGGCAAGAAAACAGCAGTTAATCCTCTTGTAACTAGGAGTCAGCACTGACTCAAAGGCAAGCACACAAGTTAATTAATTAATAATAATAATAATAATAATAATAATAATAATAATAATAATAATAATAATAATATAAAATCGAGTGTCTTACTCGCGGGTCTCAATCAGATGACAATCCCCCCCCCCCCTGAGATGCAGTTCGGTTACATGACCTTCGCTATACTTTGGCTGCCCGGACATCACCGATTCCCACAACACGCGACCCTTTCCTCCCTTCCCGCAGTCGGTTCTTATTCACGAATTTTCTGGAGCAGGTTCGCCCTTCCGTTTCCTTGAATTTTTGGCAACCTCCCCCTCCACCCCTCAAATCAATGTTGTTTTCGATTTGGAATTCGTTCCATTGGGATCCTAAAATGTACCGGGACCGGGTAAGAAGTTGGAGCGGAGTAACTAGAAGTGAAGGAGCAGAGAAAGGCTACATTAAGCAATTACAGTACATCGGAATAATTTGCCCACTAAGAGGACAGCAAATTTCCGGCAGTGATTTATCCCAGGGCAGAATGATAAGCGCAGCTTTTTGTTATTTAAAGGCAGTGAGTTGTGGAAGGAAAAGAAATAACGATGATAGTAGGGACTTAAAAAAATTACTCTATCATTCCAAATCAAAACAAAGCATGAAAACACCCCTACCTATAGAGATCTTAGCCCCAAAATATAATTAGGAGGTTTAATATTTTGTGTATTCCAACCCATTTGCTCCATTCACCAATTTAGTTCGAGCCCAGGAATCTGGTTTAGAGTGAAGGATCAAAGGCCAAGTACATCGGAATCCAGTGAGATTAAGGATGGGCATTATGTTTTGTGGTTTAAAATTAAGCAGTATTGTGACTTAAATTGCCTACATCAAATCAGGTCTGCGCCATTGGCTTGAAAGAAGCCCAATGGAAATTATTCAAACACCACTGACAACTAAGAAAATATGTCTAAGAGAAGACATGGAGTGTGGATGTGATCTGGAATTGGCTGTACTTAGTTTGCCAATTGCAGGCAACTGCTTGGAATAGCCCAAAGATTTGGTTTCCTGAAGTGAATAGATACAGGTCAGATCAGAAGGTGCACAGGAGTTTTAACTCTTTTTGCTGAAGGTGTTGGTCAGTTTCTTGGGTGTAAGCTTAATTGAAATTCATAGGGTTTACTTCTGAATAGTCCTATGTAGAATTGAACTGTAAATATATTTTAGGGGGAGGGGGAGAATCTCTTCTGTTCAGCGACAAGCTTCCTTGCCAATGGGAAAATGTTTCTCAGGAACATTGGAAGTTGTCATTTCCGTATTGGAACAAGGGCTAATCAAGTCTGGATCAGTGTTTCCCCTATTAGGATCACCATTTACTTGGTTTTGAGGTAAAGAAATAACCAACATTTGGACGACTTGCATGTAAGAAAACTTCACTCTGGGGTTATAAGTGCTATCCTTTGAAATATTGTTTTCTTTTTGGAATCAGAACCTGACCATCTTTTGCTTACTTTATTTTCAAATTATAATTCCTTTTGCTTTAGCTACATTAAAAAAATAGTCAACAACTAAAAAAATTAAAAGGGGAGAAAGATAAAATAAAACGAGTCTATATGTGATTAGGTGCATGTGTAACCCCCCCCCCCAATCCCCCACCCCTTGCTGGCATGACATTAATTGCAGTCCCACAAACTATTTCAGTGAAATCTATTGAGCCAAATGGGGCTATTTTGAATTAATGACTTAGGACTGTGACCTTTCTAAAGTAGGCTACAATGTTTAGTAAGATGTCATAGCCCCAGGCCAGCGCTAATGTCCTATTGATTCTTCAGTTCTTAAACTGTCTCCTATCTCCACTGCATAAAAAGATACGGTGACCTCTGCTCTGCTCAATTTTGTTGATTGCTATAAACCCCAAAATGTTTGCTCAGTTATCTGGGTTAACACTTCCTTTCCGTGCTGATTCTTCTGACTTTCCCTGTTAATATGTTTATTCAGGTAGCTGTTTTCATTTGTTTATTTATTGTATCAGCATAAGGGTCTTGAGAGGAAGGCCACAGTTCCATTGAACGTATCAGGAGCCAGCTATCCCAATACATATTTTTCGAAAGCTATGATACCACATGTGTTTAAATAAACTTCTTAAAAATCTCATTGGTTTCTATTCATAAGAAGCTGGCCCTTCCTTTTAAACAGTCTTTTCCATGTTCCCCTTGTGACACCAACCTTGTTCACAACTGAGTGTGTAGGGGGAATGTGTTTTTAAATGCAAACAAGGTGTGAAGGATGAGCTCAATGAAGGAATGATGTTTATCAGAACAAAGGTATTCAGAGAATGAATGGGAGGCAGTTAACATAATTTGAATTCCCCTTATTTCCATGAGAAGTCAATAACATGCACAACATTGTTTTCTGTTTTATTTGGAGGGAAATGAATGCAGTGTAGTGAGCAGAATGAGATAGATGAAAAGTGAAATCTGAATCACCAGACGTGTCTCTCCTGCACCAGCACAGGGCTGAGTTCTTATCATTTTGCTTTATTTGTTGATCTTTTTAGTTGAATTCAGAAGTGCCATCAATTACATCGCAAACAAATTCAATGAATGAGAACGAGAAATTTCACATCAAGAAATCTTTGCCTTGAAGAGGTGGAGGATTGAAAAGAAAACATATTAGATTGCAATCTTAACACTGCATGAAAAGGAGGAAAGTGAGTTCCGTGAAACTCATGGGACTAGATGTAGTCATGCCACAACTTTCAAATATGCAATAATGCTATAGGAAGAAATACTATTCCAGGGATAACTATACAGGCTCACATTTTAATGAAGGATGCAAGGCTTCTTCTCCTTCCTTCCCTCCCTCTGGAGACAACTCTAAATGTTATCATGATTGAATTTCATCCTAATAGCTAAGTTTGAACAAACTTCTTTCTTGCATATAGTGTGTGTCGAGGGTCTTCTAGGCAATATTTGGGGCAGTTTGGCCTCTTTAGGACAAATTTGAGTGGAAGATGAATGTCACCTGCTCATTGGAGACGAATTAAATATTGATTCAGAAGTGTTGATGAATGAGGTTGAGACAAAACAGTCACACTTTCACTCCTTATACCTTTCGAACTCCCAGTTCTACTCTCCTCTGACGTGTATAGGTTTGGTAAATTTTTACAATTACATCTAGTGATTTGAAGCCTAAGATAGGGAAAGGTTGGTGGGAAAAAATGCACAACATTGAAAGAAAAGTGAAGGTTTTTTCAAAAAAATAACAAAGTACATACCTTATTGTAGAAGCCCTCCCCTCCTACAGTTACTCCAGATATATTGGACAGCCTATGTACACAACAGTCCAGTCATAATAAAGGGTTGACTCCTGTTCCTGTCCCTATTCTTGACTTCCAGTAAGGGTACCCAAGTTGTTTTCCATGAAAGGCTGAATTCAGGTCTTAAAAATAAGTGGTTGTCCCCCCACCCCCCGTGTTTTTTTAAAGAGGTATCTCGCTATTGGTTAGCATGTGTTTACTTATCTGCTTCCAAACGTTACCCTTTTGGAAGAAGGTGGAGCATTGCTTTCCAAATCAGAATGTTTTTAGGATAATAAAGTTACAATCGCAGCCTTAAAGAGGTATATCTGCATTTTCACTTTTTTTAAACTTTTTTGGTTCTCCTTCCATTGCAGTCTTTGATCCAGAACAAATCAGTCTGGTTATACCATCCCTGATTCAGAGAAGGATCCTCAGGGACCTCTGCTACAATTCTCAATCTACTGGATTAACTCAAATGTCTAGTTTTGTATATAGCACTGAGAGCCAACAAGCTAACTAGCTAAATTTGAGCTTTGGGGACTTAACTCAGTACTGAGTGAAGTTCTGAGAACCCAGAAAGGAGAGTGACTTGAATAAACTGTAGTTTAATTAACCATGGTTAAGCATGTTGTTTGAACACAATCAGTGGGATTTTATTTCCATTATAGCACAGGTTGGGTGGGAAATGACCCTTTGAGTCCATATGTTAATATTGTTAATCTCCCAAAATTATGAAGCTGCCATTTATTCCAGCTTCCAGACCACTGATCCTAAGCATGCACTAAAATAACTAAGAAGCCATTGAGTCTTATTGCCAAATATTGATAGAAAGAATTGCAATTGTTTGAAGCAGGCGTTTTGAAATATTCCAATAAAAAAGTAACGAGGACTAGAAATTAGATTCCATCGATCACAGTAGGAATTACTCCTAGACTTTGGGGCTGCAATTCTAAAGGAGGCTTGTGTCTCAGTAGAACAACAGTGCTTCGCTGTAAATCACACAAATTAAAACATAATCGCTAGTGTTTGAATCAACCACATGTGACCACATTTTTTTTAAAAGTCCTTTCAGCTTAGATTTTACATTTTACTTGGGGCTTTCTCCCTATCTGAAAAAAGTTGACATTGCCCTCCTTCGCAAATATACTATTCTAGTGACTCTGCCCTGGAGCGCAGTGCAAAAGCTTGCGATGGGGGAGAAAAAACTCCCTATTCTTCCTTAACAACAAAGCGTCACCACCTCTTGGTTGTTGTTTTTCTCTTCCTTGTCAAGTGATGGTTCATATTTAGGCTCCTAACCATTTTGTCGCGCACAATCCGTTTCTGATGCATCGACCGATACGTTGAGCTTTCCATCACCTATTCAGCAAGGCCTTCTGGAATAAAAAGTCACTTCTTCCGTGGTAAGGGAACGAAGGATTGCAGCCCTTTGCAGTAGAACTATTCAAAAATAAATAAATTAAAAAACACCTACAGCAGGCCGGGCCATTGACACAAAGCTCTCGTGTGTGCGCAGGCAATATTCACCTCTTAGTAGCCGCCTGGAGCTTCTGGGGGTTGTGGCAGGGCTGACCCCCAACACTTTCCTCTCTGGGCCAGTCGTCTCAGCCGCTTGGGAAAAGTGTCTCGCCACGCCCCCGGGGGTCCCTCTCTCCCTGCCTGATGAAGGGGGCAAAAAACGGAGGGTCCCTCTCTACGAGGGAGGGCGTAGCCTCTCTTTTAATGTCATTATCGTTGCCTTGGCAACCCAAGAGATCCTTGCTGTTGGAATGAACCTTGCAACAATGGTTGGTTTAAAGCAGTGTTTCTCAAATTTGGCGACTTTAAGTCCTGTGGACTTCAACTCCCAGAATCCCCCAGCCAGCATAGCTGGCTGGGGAATTCTGGGAGTTGAAGTCCACAGGACTTAAAGTCGCCAAGTTTGAGAAACACTGGTTTAAAGGGAAATTGGTAATTGGGTACCAGAGACATATCGGCATCTCTCGACTTGAGCAAGAGCCAGGGATCAACTGGCTGCAATCCAAAAGATGATCCATTGGCGCAGCTACCCCGGCATCTTTGAGGAAACAGGCGCTTCTAGAGAGGAGAGGAGGAAGCAGCCTGGAGGGGCGGGCGCTGCCTCCCGAAATGCAGGCTCGGTGGCGAAGGCCGAGTTTATACCACGGCCGCACACGAATCAAAGCAAACTTTAGGGAATGGGTATCCTCAGTCCTGGGGGCTAGGCCAGGCACAGTGTGGGGCGAACCTAAAATGTTGGGTTAAATGAATATGCCTATGTAAACAATGGGGAAGTGGACTCTGTGGGAACGCAAAAAAAGAAAGGGGGAAAAAAAAGGAATTTTATTTAAAACGAAAAACAGAACCTCCCCCATCATTTGCTCCAGAAACAATGATGGGGGAGAGGGGAAATGCCTTTTCTGGTGTTATCGCTGCCCCTGCCCAAATTCGCAGTTTTTCTTACGGTAAAGCGAAAAACTTTGAAGCGTAGATCAATTTAAAAATCTCCGAATATTAAAAAACAGCAAGTCAGCCCATCTTTTCGCGGGATCCTTCAGAAGGTTACCAGGTATGGCCCGCGGCTTTTCGGCGGAGAAAATCAAGTGCTCCCTCCTTTTCTGTTAAATTAAACTGCGGTAGCCCATCTCCATCTTTATCCTGTTCACGAACACTCAAGAGTTCCGGGGAAAGAAACTAATTTGCAAAGTCTTAGATTATCTTGATTTACGAATAAGTAGAAACACCAATCCTCTTTAAGGCAATAATGATGTGCGCTTTCATACAGGAATGTAAGTCAGTCATTGGGACGCAGCGAAACTTATTCCCGAATAGAATTGTGCTGCGTTACCTTTCATCTTAATTATGCATTCATCAAAAGCCTATTTTCCAGAACGTGTGCTTGCAATATACAAACTATGACCGGCGTGGAAGAGTGGTGAAAAATAGTAACAGAGAGCATTACTAGGGGATACCAGATCTGGGATGTAAATAATCCAGATGACCACTAGGTGGCCTGCCATCTCGTGGTTATCCGGATTCCCCCCCCCCCCCCAGTGGTTCAAGACTCATTAGTGTTCATCACTATATATTGTATTCAAATGGACATTTTAAAAAAATGTAAAGGCCCACTTATTCACTATATGATTCTAATTAGTCCATGGGATAAACAACACACAGGTATAATTTTCAAATAATTATAAGAAGTACAGGTAAGCTGATCAACAATGCTTTACTCAGAAGGAGGAGGAGTATTAGCAATATGGACTGCTCCGGTATAAATATTTCGAGGTAAGTGCACAGCTACCTTCCAGTGGCTTCAGGTGAGTTTACACAATACTGTAAGAAAATGGGGGGGGGGGGGAGAGAAATGAAGCACACTTGTTTATTGCATTCAATAACTCTAAGCAAAAAGATACAGAATACAGTAACTTGTCTGTTCCTGGGAACTAGCAGCTTTGCCTCTTATCTAGAAAGCCAATCTGATTTTAGTTCGTTCTGTCAAGGTCATATCTCCTTCACCCTTCGGCCTGACTTGAAGAATAGCCTTAAGGGGAAGACTTCCTTCCTTCCTTCCTTCCTCCCTCCCTCCCTCCCTCCCTCCCTCCCTCCCTCCCTCCCTCCCTCCCTCCCTTCATGAAGTCCTGTCCACATCAAGAAAGACTTTCTTTGGAAAATTCCCTGTTGAAGCATCAACTGAGAGATTGACCTGTGTTATTTACTCTCGTTATTGAGCCTCCTCCCATAGAAGGCACTTATGACCTCCTTCATAGAAGGCACATGATCAGGTATCGTTCCTACACAATGCATGTTCTCAATTAGTTGCTCATAGATATGTTGGATGATAACACCTCTTGGCCCACTCAGGAGTAGCCATACTATCAGGCAAGTTGGGACTAGTAATTCACCTGTTCTGAAAGATATACAAGTTACTTGGGAGTAAACCTCAGTGGATTCAATGGGACTTTATTTAAGTATATCTGCATAGGGTTCTGGTAATCGTTCCAGAAGGTTAAGTTTCCATAGATCCTGATTCTTGCTTTGCTCAAAGTTTCCACTTCCCTTTCTGGTGGTGATGGTGGTAATGGCAGAATCTGGAATTCTTGGCCGATTTTGGACACTCAGTAGGATCAGATTGTTTAAGGACTTGAATGGCAGAGCTCTTGGGAATCGCAAGACTTAGGATAAACTAGGAAATCAAGAAAACATCCTATTGTAAGCAAACCAAATCACTTCCTTAATTTTATCAAGAAAACCATAGGTATATATAGGCACTAGGAGACAAATAAGTCCAGGGGTCATTTTCTGTTAGTACAAATGAGTTATAGCTACAGCCAAGGCAGGGAATGAAAGGAAAGGCATTCAGAATACCAACCTGAAGAAAATCACAGATGGGAAAGAGGCCCCAGCCCAAAATGGACAACCAGGGTTGCAAGATAATGCAAAATAAAAAGATTGGTGGCTGGGTGTGTATGTGTGTGTGTGTGTCAAATACACATAACAAGCAAGGGGAACTTTGACTGCAGAGTTATGATGGACACCTGGATTTTTAAAAATCACACCTTGCAGCAGCAGTTAGTAAAGTTGGAGAAATTGCACTACAAGGGAAGACGTGGGACGTCTGTTTCTTGACTAGTTCAGTCTTCCATTTCTGATGCGGAGAAGTCTTAAAGTCTGACTTTAAGAGAAGGAAGACTCTCAGGCCAGGAACCTGCAGCCTCTAGCACAGAAGCAGGGCATTTGGAAGAGCGTTGTAACCCTTCTCTCTCTCTCTCTCTCTCTCTCTCTCTCTCTCTCTCTCTCTCTCTCTCCCTCCCTCCCTCCCTCCCTCCCTCCCTCCCTCCCTCCCTCCCTCTCTCTCTCTCTCTCTCTCTCTCTCTCTCTCTCTCTCTCGGGTTATCCTGGCTCCTAGCTCTGCTCCAGGTCACAGAGGAGCTGCTGGTTTGGCTTCCTTTCTGCCAAGACAAATAGTCAGCCCTCCTCAAATTGGTGGGAAAGAGTTCTGCCTGACTGAAGGCACCAAGCCCAGCAGTGCTTGCAGCCTATGGAGGAACCAGACAACACGGCATAAAATCTCCCTAGAATAAGCTACCCCAAGGGTCACATTGGGCCCTTAAGGGCAGGGACAGTGTCTTAAAAGGAGTTGCAACAGGAATCCCAAGTCAAAGGCGGACCTGCAGCCCCCCTTGTCCGCCCCATAGTAAAGTCAGTGTGATTTCTCCCAGGTTCAAGACCTTGGAAGATCGGGCCCAAAAGCTTTTAGACTCCCCTCCCTTCACGGGGCTGCTCTTCATCTCTGTTGACTCCGACTCCTATCGTCCCCTATCAGACCCCTTCCACACACCTGGAGAGGCGAAGTTGTCGAAGGGGAGAGCCGAAGCTTCGGAAAACTTCCAAGCGAGGGTCAGCGGAGCAGTCGGGACTGTTTGGACCCAAATGGGGGCTCCTCGGTCGTGTAGCTCCGATCTTAGAGCCGGCTTGAACTGATGCTCCCGGAGGAGAATTGATGCTCCCGGCTCGGAATCGTCTTCCGTGTCCTCTCCAGTTTAGAGGGGGGAAAAAGGGGGGGGGGAGAGAGAGGCGGTACGCCCTTAAATCCGAGCAGCGGATCACCCGTAACCAGATCTGCAGGGGGGTCAATAGTGCAAACGTTTTAAGACTAATGTTTATTTTAAAAAGCGAGTGGTGCCTGCCCAGCTCCGTTTCTGCCCTGTGCCAGAGCCTTAATGGCTTTTGCAGGCCCACCGGAGCAAATAACTGCAAGCAGCCCAAGGACCTACCGCGGTTCCCCCTCCTCCCCCGGCTGGCTCCCTGCGGATCCTCGTCGTCTTCCAAGCGGACTTTCGGAAGGAACCGCGCCGGCAAAGCTCTCCCGGAAAGGCGGCGAGGGAAGGAGGGTTTCGGAAGCAGGCGGGAGGGACAAGCAGCGTCGGCACAGACCAGGTCGAATTGCTAGGGGCTGCAAAGTTGGTCAAAAGAGTCAAGATGGCGGCGGTTCTGTGCGTGTGGCTTGGTGGGCATTGACAGGAGAAGGATACTACAAAATCCCCATTACCTCCCCACTCTGGGGTCAGCCAGAGGTGGTATTTGTTGGTTCTCCGAACTACTCAAAATTTCCCCTACCGATTCTCTACAACCTGTCAGGACCTGCTGAATTTCACCCCTGCCCCAAACCTAAACCAAATACAAGTACAGTTAATAAAAGGGAATGCGTTTCAAAGCTGCCTTTTTTGGCTTCTCCACGCTGGCCTGCAGAAGATGGAGTGGAAAAGCAGAGAAGGAAAGCACGTCCAGTCCCCAGTCCACAGGTTCCCTGCCTCCAGATTGTCCTTATGAGAGGCTGCCCCCGCCCCCCACGTCCCCCAAAATGGAGCCATCCAGCAGTCCATCCACTGGGAGACATGTAGCTTTACTAGTTTGGGATTTAGGAACTGTGGTCTTCCTCGGATTGAGACTAGATGGGCATAAAAAGTCAGTCGCACCTTAGCTTTGCAAATCCATCTCAATTAAACATGCAGTTCCATATTAAACCATAAAGGGATAAACAGGTATCTCATCAGATTCTAGTAGGTTAAAGTACAAGTGGCTAATTTGCAAGTCAGTAGATTGTACTCATCCATGAATAATTAGATATGGATTAATCTGGGGCAAAAGCACAGCCATGAACTGGATGTACATAAGGCAGGAATTCATAAATGGTTCAAGCTGTTTCCCCCTCCCTCTTAATATGTTTCATAAAAGATGATCGGTGGCTTTATATGTTTAAGTAAACTATGATTTAGATCAGGCTGTAGACTCATCCCCAGAATCAGAGAAAGGCTTTGTGGAAACACAGTCAATGGGCTCCCTTGTCTCAACATTCTATAGATGTGCAAAATATGTCCTGGAGATGGATAGACACAGTTACAGCTGTGATGGGTGCAACATTGGAAGACCTGAAGAACCAGGTTTCAGACAGATCATTTTGGAGAGTATCTAGGTGGTCATTAAAACGACTAATTTTGATGACACATTATCAATCCATGTCTGAGCTCTACCTCATTCTTTGACATCAAAGTCCCACTGATCTGGGGATAAAAATGGAATAGAGCTGCATCCATGAAAGCAAATGTATCTCCATTGGAGATTTTGTATGGAAGGCATAAAAGGTTCACCCATCTTCCCAAGCCTAGCTTGTCATTTAATGAAGGCTACAGGAAAGCTCCACTCAAGAGAATGAAGAAGGGTTTGGCTTCAACCCTCCAGCAGCAAAATAATAAAACAGTACACATGACTATATGAATGCGGCTGGGTCAAACATTACTTGAGCAAAGTTCATAGACTCAAGGTACAACATTCTAAGGAAATGTTATGTTGTAGGTTAAACTGGAGAGGAGTAGGTTTCAATCTTCAATTTAAGATCAACCAACTAACCAGGGCCAGGTACAAAGATATGCATCTATTATATGTTGCATTCTTATGTCCAATGCCTTATTTGGGAATAAACTTCATTCAGTTCAAGCAGACTTGCTTTTGAGCAAATATACAGACAAATTGATCCTCAAAATTAAACACCTTTGAAGCCAGAAATTTATTTGTATGGCTGGCTTGATGTGGAGGAATAAATTTAATCGTTGCAGCATTACTTCAAATCATCTAAAGATCTTGATACTTATCAGTGATTCTAATCACATCCACCTCTGCATTAGCTTTAGAGGACATCTTATCTCCAACCAATTTTAACCTGATCTCTTCGATTTTTTTAATCAAATACTCTCCTCTCTACATCAGACTGGTTGCTGGATTTTTTAAAAAAAAGTATTCTGAATACTTCATATTCATTCCCTATAGTATAACTTATTTAATTAGTAAAATCATGTTTATTGCTTTTGTTAGGCATAGAATTAGATGAATTATCTAAGTTCCCACTAAAGTTTAATGGCTGTTTGGTACAGCACGTTGTAGCATAATGTAACCGATCTGAGCATGATATATGAATGCAGCAGCAAAATCTTTGACTTGATTACACCAATTGGGTGAACCCATGTTTTGAAAACTATTTTGTTAAGCTCATACTGGTCAATTGCTACCTTCCTAATGAGATAGTTTTGATCAGGTGAAAAATTACTCATGAAACGGTAGTTACTGGTAGTATACATATTACGGAATGAGTCTTGCTTAAGGGTCTTTTGTGAGGCTTAGTTTTGAATAAACATACTTAAGGACCATGCCACCTACTACTATTTTGCTAATCCTATTTCTCAACGGGGCAGGGGTTGGACTAAATTATCCTCATTTTGGATTATATGACTCTAAGTTAAAACACTGACTTTCTGATTTTACAGCTTAAAAGGGGGGTGGGTTTGCAGACAATTTAACTTTAAAGTCTTTGCTTGGAAATACTCCCTTTATCTCACTTCTGGATTAAGTCTGAATTTAAGTCAGTCCTGATTAATTTAAGACAGAGGAATGGGCAGATGTGAAAACTGGGCCTATAGAATGAAGTATAAGATAAACAGTTGGGTCTCATTTTGTGGAAGATACTAAACTAAAGAGAATTGGTTAGCTTGTGTGTGGTGAGAATGCAGCCAACATTAAAGAGAGTTTGGGAAGGAAAAATAGTTTTTTTTAGTAAGGTAGGCTGAGAGTGCCATAAAAAATATTAGAACCCCAAGTCTAATTTTTGATTAAATCCTGTTTATTTTCCCATGCAAGCATTCAGGGATGTTTCTGTGTTTCCTTCTTATCTTGCTTCTTTGCAAATATTATAGAGTTCACAAATCAGAGTCTAAACTCCTGGGCTAAAGGGCAGGAATAAGTTTCCTGCTTAACCAAACTACAATAGTTGATTTGATAATTACAAATCAATAACTGCATTCTGTATGACAGATATTCATTCCTTTGGAATAAATGACCTCAAAAGAACTTAAAGCTGACTTACAACTATCTAAGCCATGATAATCAAAAGAGTATTATAGGGT
Source organism: Natrix helvetica (assembly GCF_964273705.1). Taxonomy (NCBI): domain Eukaryota; kingdom Metazoa; phylum Chordata; class Lepidosauria; order Squamata; family Natricidae; genus Natrix; species Natrix helvetica. The sequence goes on along the minus strand of NC_138549.1, from coordinate 113,818,925 downwards.
TATAGAGAGGAAATCTCCATCATTTAAAATAGATAGTAGCATACCAGAAACAAGCATGTTTTTGTTATATTGAAGCTGCTTTTTTGTCTCTTTGACCCTTGCCTTTTAAGGTTACAACTAATGTTATAGTTTGTAAAGACACACACAGTGCAACCACACTTAGACCTAAAATGTTTTAAAATTACACAATCTCATTATATTGTATTATTAAATAACTGTTTCTTCTAAGGTGAAGGAATACATAGATTTAAAAGAATGGGTAACTTTTGGAATCTCTTTTTCTCAATCTTTTTTTTATAAATAAGAACCACAGAAGTCATAGTCTGAATTTTTCTTTAAGGAAAGGAAAATGAAAGTTGTTCTAGGGAGGGCTATATCTACTTCTTAGCCATGGGGCATTTTGCAATGGCATGAGTAGGAAACACAACTATTGCAAGTGCCATTGCAACACTGCAAAATCAATTTGCAAGCTGACCACTGTTTTCCCTTTGATGAATTTATGTAAAGCCAGGAAACTAAGATTTAATTAATAAATCATAGTCCCCTCTCCTCCTCCTGCATGCACATCCGGACCCAGCCAGAGATATTATCCTTGGTTGTTGTTTCCCTCTCTCTCTTCCTGCAGGCAGCAGTCTGCCTGGGCAGTTTAATCACCAGCTGTAGCGTTCTACAGATAGAGCCAGGATGGGAAAAAGAATGTGTCTTAATTTTGCCAAAGATTTTGATCAGATGGTCCTCCTAGGGAAAAACACATTGCAAGTCCAGCCACAGAGGCCATACATTTTGTACCAGAAACTGGTGGAGGTACTGGAAATAGGCTGCTGCACATGCCTCTGATGTCAACTCCACTGAATTCAAGGGTGCTTATTCCCACCTAAGCATATTCAAGGGTTGAAGAAAAGAGAAGAGGAAACAAGCTTCCTTCAGAAGTTTTGCATTGCCTTTGGACTCCCAAGACGCTGTGAGAAGTTAACTTCCTATCAGCTTTTAATGCCAAGAGGATCTGCTGATGTCTCTTAAACAACGGAGAAGCACAAATGGAAACCAGTTCAGTCAAAGTACCGTTAGACGAAGAATATTTACTGTCTCCCTCCAATTCCTCTCCTCTCCTCCTCCTTCAGGTGACTGGAAATGAGCAATATGATCTGGCTTGTTGTGGAAGTGGGAGAGGGCTCAGCAGGGGTTTGGTGAAGGCTGCTGCTTTACTGCGTTCCAGGCAGCTGATGCTGGCATTGCTAGTTATGTAAACTCAAGAGTTTATTTAACCGTGGTTTCTTGATTCAGTCCAAATTGACTTCACCCAATGCTGTAAGCCAAAGCACAAAGAGACACACCATAACTTATCATCACACATGACTCTGGATGCCATTCACTGACTGGCTGATCATCAGTGTCCCAAATGTGAATTTCTCTCATCTATCTACCTCTGACCAGAAACTTGTGTATTTCTGGGCTAATTTGGCAGGCTTTTTCCCCATCCTTTGCTCATTTTTATTGCTTAGTTCTCAAAGTTAGATCCTCTGATGTTCTGGATTCACAACATCTAGAGTCAAAAGGTATCCATAGAACATCCCAGTGGAGGTGTTTAAGGTGCTCAGTTTTAATCCCAATCTACCCCCCCCCCCCAATCCATTTTCGTATAAGGCTGACTTTGAAGACTTCACTGTACACTCCCTTACTTAAAATGTTCTACCACTATGAGTATTTTAATCGAAAGGATCCCTTTGATCATCACACAATTTACATAAATCCATACATGAAAAGCCTTTTACAATAAAGATCATTCTCCCATTTTGGGGAAGATGTACTGGGCTACCGTCCCTAGGCAGCAGAGCTGGGAACGATGGCCTGTCACATTCAGAGTGCACTGGATTGGGGGAGAATGTTAGAACACAAACCATTGACTGTCTTATGGATTCCATAACCTTGTTCCTCCTTTAGAGAGAATGTTTATGTAACATACTCATTATATTTATAACGGCGCATGCCTTTTTGGGCCCCAGCAAGAGGACCGGGGAAGGGGAAAGGAAAAAGCTGAACTTTGAAAGCGCACCATCCTGGGACTCTGATTAAGAAGGTGCTTAGTGAAGTATTGGCAAAACAGAGGCCTCTCCTGCCTCCCTATTGCTTCCCTCTCTTTTCCCAAGGCAAGATTGAAGAGGCTGATGTATGAGATTCCAGGCTGTTACAATGGGCCTCCCTCCGCCAGCAACCTTTTGCTTCACCAGCAAGAGAAGTCCTTGAAATCCACTACATGGAAGTGCCTCTTTTTCTCTTTCTCTCTGCAGTAAGTAAAGGAGGATACTACTGTGCCTGGAGAGAGGAGCAACTGAAAACAAGCTGATGTCAAGGTGGGCAAGGGGGAAGCCCTGTTGCATGTTATTTGGGTGTCCAGCAGGCCCAGTTTAATGCAACACTGTGGTGAAAAGAGTTCATCAATGCAAAGAGCGCTATGAAAAGTACTTCCATGCACTGAGAAGTGACGATTCTCAAATCCCATATAAAAAGCAAGTTGCTCCTCTAAGTGATTCACTGGCTTGCTCACAAAGGGTCAAAAGCGACAGCAGATTCGGACACAGTTGTTCACACAAGAGAAAGGGACTCATCCTTCATATTCTACTTAATAGTTACTCACCATTAAACAGCAACATATGGCTAATTAATAGGATGCCATCTTTTCAATAATTGGGCCTCAATCAGTGGTGAAATGCAAAAGATTTTACTACCAGTTCTGTGGGCGGGCAGGGGAAGGATACTGCAAAATCCCCATTCCCTCCCCACTCCTGGGGGAAAGATATTGCGAAATCTCCATTCCAACCCAAACTCTGGGGCCAGCCGGAGATGGTATTTGCCGGTTCTCCGAACTACTCAAAATTTCCATTACTGGTTCTCCAGAACCTGTCAGAACCGGTTGAATTTCATCCCTGGCCTCAATCTAAAAACAATGTAAACAGATTTTCATACGGTATCATTTTCCATGATTATAGGAACCTAGCATTACTATTTGCATGAAAAAGCCAACAAGGGGCTAATTAGCAGGGAGATGTAAAGATCTTTGAGTAAAGAATGTCCAATGCAGACACTCCAATTTATATCAGGAGGTTTTTTTTAGTGATATACAAAAAGGACATTAAACACTAACTTTAGAAATATGTTTTCTTCAAACCACAGGAATAATGGGAGTTACATATATACATATCTAAAAGACAAGCTTCAGTTGTGGCTAATTGGTACATGAACTAATCAGATGTCAGCCAGTTACAACAACAACAATTTATTATTACAGTCTTAGACTAGTGACCTGTCAGCCAGTTAATGTAATGGTTTAAAATCTCAGATTTGAAAACAGGAAACTGTGACTTCTAGTCTTGCCTTATGCACTTCTAGTCTTGCCTTATGCAAAGTCAGGTGGGTGACTTTGACTCAATCACTTTCTCTCAACCCTCTGAAGAAGGCAAGGTTGAACCACTTCTGAAAATGTTCCAGGAAAACTTCAAGGCCTTACTCAGAGTGTGACAGGACTCAGGAGTCAATATTGAGTTGAAGACACAAGATAAACAAACAAAACCTTATAAACATACACAGAAAACCCACCAGCCCTTTGTAGACATGGCTAATGTTTAATGTATAAGTTTACTCCAAACATAACATAAGTGAATCAATCTTGATACTAATATCCTGTTTATTTTCTCCTAACATTAATTTGATCATGAACTAATCAGACAAATTGCAAATATTTTGAAAGATTACTATAACGGATCCTCTTCAGCCTTCCTTTCAGTTCTGTCAGAGGACAATCCTATAGCCACAAATATTTAGCCGTAAATCCTACTGAACTCAGAAGAATTTATACTAGATTAAATCTCTAGTGTCTTAATACCAGTCTGTGGGAATCAGTTCTTTTGCCTGGCTAGGAGAGAAGCTTGGAGAGAATGAGAAAGCTGCATTCTCTTTGTAGTTTGTCTTGTGTTTCCTTGGCAACATTAAAATGTGTGAACTTCAATTCCCAGAATTCTCTGCCAGCCACTCTCATTCTCTCTCTCTCTTGCTCTCTCTCTCTCTCTCAACCCCAAACGTCAAACAGTGAAATGTCATTTAAAAACATGACCGGTACACATTAGTTTGATTTATATCATACAGTCAGCCATACACTTTGGTTTCACAAATGGCATTGTCTGAATTCATTTTACATGCTAAACCAAAAGGCAGATAATCTACAATCTGATTTCGGATGTTGGGTGAACATAGCCAGGGGCTTCTATGACACTTTCATCAAGACTCAAAGAATCCCACAGAAAATAAGAGAACGAAAACATTTGAAGAAAATAATCCCAAGAGTCCCTGGCTCAGGCTGTCAAATTCTTGTCCTAGCTAGTCAGAATGGCCATTCCTTGCCCAGGGTTTAGTAGTTATAGATTTCTATAACCCTCTCTGATACAGTTGGGGTCTAATTTAAGACATCTTCATCACTGTCCGCCACTGCATTCCAAGATCTAACTCAGGATATCATACATGGGGCAGCCTCCAAACCGCTTGGTCATACGGTAAACGCTGGAGAAGGTCCTGGCTTTTCGAAGAGGCCCAGGTTTTCCTCCTCGTCGGGAGAGAGCCAGTTTCCCCCTTTGCAACTAAAGCGGGTTCCCGCCTTCAACTCTGCCCCGCTTGGCTTCCCCCGGCTGCTTTAGAGCAGCGCTTCCATTCGAAATGCCCAGCAACTCCGGCGGCCCTTTCTGTAGATTTCGTCGGGTTGCGTGAATCCTCTTCTCAGCCTGGTCAAGTAAAACCAACTCATTGACCGCCGTGCATCAGAACGGCCGACTCTTCAACGCCGTGGGTTCCTTTCTTTTCCCTTTCGGCTTTTTCGTGGGGGGTCTGGGGGAAAAGCCAGGCAGGCATGGAAAAGCAGAGGAGAAGTGGGGCCGTTTGGTAGGACTTCGCTAGGCTCCTTCGTGGTTCCCACACCGTAACGCGTGTACAAGGTGACGTCTGGGGCTTCAATCACAAGAAGGCTAATGTAAATGCGTCCCCCTTCCCCCCTCCCAGCCCAGCCACAGCGGCCGCTCGCTTTACGCGAGAACGGTCGGCCCGCGGTGTGTGTGGTTTGATAGAGAGACTGGCAATCCCCGGCCTCGGCTGCCTTCTCGTCCCCGCCGCTGTTCCGCCCGCAGCGAGCGGCGTGCTTGGAGGCCCTGTGGAGCGACGCCCCGCTTGGGCGGACTGAAAACGGCAATTAGGCCTCGCAATTAGCTCGATGCGGCGGAATCTTCAAATGCGGCGTCTGAAGTGGAGGGAACTTTGCAAAAATATCCGGAGTTACGGAGGGGAAAGACTGGGTTAAGGAGATTATTGAAACACCCGTCCTTCAGAACTCAAAGGAAAACCAGCCTTGGTCTCTGCGGACAAACTGGAGACGATCATTAATTAGCTCTTGTTTTTCATTGTGTTCCCAGGAAGCGCGGGTGTTCCTGTTTTATTTTCCGGGGATATTTGAATACCTGTTTATTAGGGTTGTTGGGGCGAAGTACAGTATTGTTTGAGTCTGTAAACTGCCTTGGAAACACTATGACTTTAAAAACTGGATGGGAATCATTCCTCTTTTTTTTTTTAAAAAAAAAAAAAACCACAACCATGTCTTGAGGAAGGGCCTAATTGTTTAATACTGTACAGTAAATATTATCCCACCACCAGAGAACACAATCTAGGAAGTGCGAGTCCTCCCCTCTTTGGAATTAATGGGATAGCCTGGGATAATTATATTAACGAAGATCAACAGGTAGAGTTACCTACAATCCTTGCTAGGAAGGATTTTGATATTTTTGCAGTTCTAACTTTGGAGAGGGAAAAAAAAGAGAAAAAAAAAAGGTTCCTGAAAGAATATGTAGCTATTCTTCTTGGGAGAAGATGTGGTTATTCTTATGAAACATCTTTTTATGTAGATGTGCTTATGTGTGTGCCTGCGTGCAAGTGAATAGGAGAGAGTGACTATTACAATCTTACATCAGGAAGAAGTGGCCTTAGCAGAGTGCAGTACTTATCACAGGCGACAGATGTTGGAATTCATGAAGTTACTCTGCCAACACAACAGCCTTAACTATGATTAAAGCTCCTCCTCTTTTTACTTATATTGCATGCAATTGGTACATTTTGAGATGTTATTGTTTGCATTAATTTTGTTTGTCAGGAAACAGGATGCCGGGCGCACAACAAATTTAGTTAATATGAGTAGTTTGATCAAAGTGAGCCGGACAGAATTGAGACATAGAAAAAACGTTATTGTTTCAAACTAGAAGTGGGAATAAATGGAAGAGTTATAATTTTGGAGAGATTTTCTTTCTGGATAATTAATATCTGGACTTGAACTATCATTCCCACCCAAATTATACCATAATGGAAATAAAATCTCATTGGTTGTGGTCAAATAACCTGCTTACCCATGGTCAACTAAGCTACAGTTTTCACAAGTCTTCCAGTTTTCTCACCCACTGACAACTTCTCCAATTACAGAGCTAAGTACATAGACTACCTTAGGCTCAAATTTGGCTAATTTGTTGGCTCAGTCCTGATGTAAAACCAGACTATTGTAATTAACCAAAATAATACTGTAATCCACTTAAGAGATGAATAAATTCATGTTTTCCCTCAATGGTAAAATAACAATATGGGCTGTACACACTTTTTAGTAGATTTAGTGAATTACTTGATTTAAATATGTAAAGGACCCAATATCTTTATATCTTATATTTTGTACTAAAATTTTATATCTTATATTTTGCCCTAAAATCTCCAATTGATAACTTATTTTGTAGAATTGATATTGAAGCAGATATTTTTTTTAAAAAAAAATACTGTTAAAAAGATTGCATTGCAAAATGGAAACCAGTTCTTGATTTATAGCGAAAATCACTCAGATATGCAGGGGCGTCTGTACAATTGAGTAGCATGAAGTAGACAATTGGCTATCTTGATGTTTTGATAAACATCATTATACAGATGCAAACAAGCAATTGTGTATTATCCAGTATATCCATCCCACACTGTTTTGCTGAGAAAGTTTAAACATGACCAGATGTTATTAGTTATTACCACAGAGACATTTCACAAAGAAGTTGATTCCTCTCTGACGGTTTAGAAGATTGTTAGATCCAGCACAGTTAAATTCTTGTTGTTCTATACAGATTTATGTCTTCTTTACTCTCTCACCTAGTGGGCTGTTCTTTGATTTGTGATGTTCCTAATCATATACTGAGAGGAGAAAGAACTTTTCTTTTTTAAATAAAAAAAGCTTCTTCTGATATTTTTCTCCTGAGTTTACATATCTATTCTTCTTCACAAGCAGCAACCTAAAAGCTAATTAGAATCTGCTGTCATAATCCTGTGAGAAATAGGATCCAAATTACATGCAACCTAAAATCACTTAACTTCACCACTGGGTTAGCCTCTCCCTCCTTGTAATCAAGTCTCAGCAGCAAGGCAATTCAGTGATAACAAATCGTGAATAGTTTGCCCACAAAATGAAGACCAGATGTTCTGGTCTCTTTGGAATTTATGAAGGTGAAAGTATGGGCAAAGACCATCCACAGAAATATTGAGTTCTACATCATTGGTCTTCCCTGCTTTTTAAAATATATTTTTTCAGATTGGGTGCTTCAGGTCATCCTTGTCTTAGCTTGGTAGACTGCACACTTTGCAAAATTTGCAAAAACAAAAAGGTTGGGCATGGCGAGATGGGGATGTTGAACTCTTTGGAGAGTTCATTTGTATTTTTGTCAGACATAAAAGGGGGAAAGAAGGAGAAAGGGACATTCTGGAACGCTGAGATAGTTATAGGCCTAACTTATTTGGCAAACAATTACTTGCTGCTTCATTCTGGCATTTGAGCTTTTTATAGATACCTACATTCCATCCTATGATTCTACAGCAGACAGATAAATGGTTTTGCCACCATTTCCAGCATATATATATATATATATATATATATATATATATATATATATATATATATATATATATATATATATATATATATATATATATATATATATATATATATATATATATATATATATATATATATATATATATATATATATGCCCTAAAAAGATGTACATTGGAAATTTGGATTCATAGAGGTTATGTTGATTGGTCAAGAAAGATTTAAATGCATGTCCACATACACACATGCACATAGACACATACACACATGCACATATATATATATATATATGCCCTAAAAAGATGTACATTGGAAATTTGGATTCATAGAGGTTATGTTGATTGGTCAAGAAAGATTTAAATGCATGTCCACATACACACATGCACATAGACACATACACACATGCACATATATATATATATATATGCCCTAAAAAGATGTACATTGGAAATTTGGATTCATAGAGGTTATGTTGATTGGTCAAGAAAGATTTAAATGCATGTCCACATACACACATGCACATAGACACATACACACATGCACATATATATATATATATGCCCTAAAAAGATGTACATTGGAAATTTGGATTCATAGAGGTTATGTTGATTGGTCAAGAAAGATTTAAATGCATGTCCACATACACACATGCACATAGACACATACACACATGCACATATATATATATATGCCCTAAAAAGATGTACATTGGAAATTTGGATTCATAGAGGTTATGTTGATTGGTCAAGAAAGATTTAAATGCATGTCCACATACACACATGCACATAGACACATACACACATGCACATATATATATATGCCCTAAAAAGATGTACATTGGAAATTTGGATTCATAGAGGTTATGTTGATTGGTCAAGAAAGATTTAAATGCATGTCCACATACACACATGCACATAGACACATACACACATGCACATATATATATATATATATATGCCCTAAAAAGATGTACATTGGAAATTTGGATTCATAGAGGTTATGTTGATTGGTCAAGAAAGATTTAAATGCATGTCCACATACACACATGCACATAGACACATACACACATGCATATATATATATATATATATATATATATATATATATATATATATATATATATATATATATATATATATATATATATATATATATATGCCCTAAAAAGATGTACATTGGAAATTTGGATTCATAGAGGTTATGTTGATTGGTCAAGAAAGATTTAAATGCATGTCCACATACACACATGCACATAGACACATACACACATGCACATATATATATATATGCCCTAAAAAGATGTACATTGGAAATTTGGATTCATAGAGGTTATGTTGATTGGTCAAGAAAGATTTAAATGCATGTCCACATACACACATGCACATAGACAGCTAGGATTATTAAACTCTTGGTTATTCAGCAGTGTTGGTGTTTAGAATATGTTCATTTAATGCTACGTTGAATTTTGCCTTATGGACTCCTATCGCTTCCAGGAAAAAAAAAAACCCACAGCTGCTGCTGGAGATGCTGCTGGCACTTCTGATGATGATAGCTGCAAAGCAAGGCTGACAAATCAGCTGTCTTTCTGTGCATCTTCCTGTGCTAGAATCTTGTTCTTTGTTTTCCAGACAGAAGAATGACTACCTGTTCATGTCTCTGGATGCAATTGGCACTTGCTGGAGTTGAGCAGAAATAAAATGGGTTATGTAGTGAATGCTTCAAAAATAGATTCCCTAACAGTGGGACCCAGTTCACCCTTCATCAGGAGGTTCCCCTTCCCCCCCAAAACCCTCCAAAGAGACTTCTAGTTCTCTGTCTTTTTCCAGGTACTTGAGAATTTCTGTTGAGTTGCTCTTCTTGAGTATTTTAACTCACCTTTCTGCGGGGGAAGGAATTACTGTTGCTGGTGGCAATATCATTCCATCATTCTGAAGTCTAGCTCCTAATTTGGAAAAAAAAAAGCAAATGTGACAAATACTCTAATAATGGTTTCCTTAAAACCTACTTAAATATGGAAAGCCAGAGAGCTTCAGAGTGCTTGAGATGAACAGTGAAAGCTAAGACATTCACACATAATGCCAAGGTTGTCCATGGGGTGAGATCCAAAAAGGCAAAGTGGTGTGTGCAACTCTGCAGTTAGAGATAGATTTTACAAACATGTAACACATTAAAAAGGGGTGCTGCTTTGATCATGCCGTCATCCTCATTGTTTTGACTTCCTTGAACCCTTTGTTCTATCCTTCCATATCTCTTGGCCACCTTACACTATAACTAAGCCAATGCTAAATTATGTGCACATTCCATCAAAATGCTCTTTTCCTTTGAACTACATTTTGAAAGCAAATTCTTTTTAATCAGAACTTTGAGGGGGGGGGAAGCATTTCTTTTGTCCTCCTTGGCTCTAGATATATTGGTTATTACCAGACTAGCTGGGCTGATATTTATTTCATGCATGTTACTGGTGAAAGTGAGGGAGGAGCTGGTCTTTGTGAGGGATTTGGGCAGAGAAAGATGACACTGGGAGGCAGAATAAATCAAAACACACTTAAACCAATCAACCAGCAATCCAGTTGTGTCCTGCTAGTGATCCTATTGACACATGATTATGTTAACTAGATCAGTGATCAACATATTGGGAATAAGAGGTTCTGCCCACTTTATCCAGGAAGTGCCTGGCATGCCATGAACTTCTCTCTCAGGAAAGTATTAACAAGATATTACTAGCTCCCCACTGGTAAAGCAAACAACAATGGGTGTGGAAAGGGAAGGTAGGAAAAAAGGAACAAAAACACCCAAAGCAAATAGTATACTAAGCTTTGATTAAAAAAAATATCTTACAGCACCTTAACTTTACTTCCTATTGTCCTCCTTTTCAAAAGTGCCCTTCCTTCCACACTAACCAGATAAATTCCATTTTATGATATCCCTCATGATGAAATAACGGACTGCTTCATTAGCAATAGGAAAGGAGAAAGTAAACTGGGCACTTTAGAAGACCCTGGGGATGAAGCTGTGAGGAAAGAAATATATGTTGATAGAATAAAAAGGGAGAAGAAAAGGACACAGAGAGAAAGAAAACAGAGGCACTTGGTCTTTTCAAACGGCAGACTTCTGGTCATGTGTTTGTAGATTGGTCGGGATGATATGAAACAGCCGACCAATCTACAAACATCAACTCCATCTACCAATCAGGATGCAACTACACAGCCAATCAACCCACTTACACAACAAAGCCAGCACTCCACACACTCCCACCATGATTTATAGAAAGATGGCAGCTCCGATCACGCTTTACTCACACAAGCACGAAGCCGAAAACACCAGCCTGAAGATGGCGAATAAGACCTCGCCGAAAAGTTGCCAAGACAATCTCAATCTTACACGGGAAAAGATCTGAATACAACAAGACTAGCACACACACACACACACACACACACGTCTCAAGCTCCATGAACACAAAACAAAGCCTTAGTAAAGGGAGAAAAACAGCAAAAATGACCACCATCCATAATCACAACAAGTCACATAAAACCATAGGAAGATTCAGTAATTCCAAATAAACCTATAACTATTTAAGATTAAAGCTGTCTACTTATCGGCCCAGCTTCCTGGTTTTAGATGTTTGCATAGCACATGGAATCTGCTGTCCATGATCCACTTCAGTAGGTATAGAGACTTGAGAATGTCTGTATTGTCTAGGAAGGCACCAGAGAGGATATGAAAGCATGACCAAATTGACTTCACCCTGAGGTGGGCTAGGCTGTTCTTTAAAGGTAGTCCTCCATTTTTCATTTAACGACAGTTCAAAGTTACAACTGCCTGGGACACAGTGATTTACAATTTATCCTTGCACTTAGGACCAATGCACTGCCTCTGTGGTCACATGATCACAATTTGGCCCCTTCACAAGCAGCTTGCATTTACGACTGACTAGAGCATCCTTTGGTCGTGTGATTGCAATGTGAAACCGTTCCAGCAAGTTTTCTGCCAAACAGCAATAGTTGGGGATGCCAAATTTGCTTACTGACCATGGTAAAAATAGTCAGAAAAATCTGGTCTGGTCACATGATAAATCACTTTACAATCACATCCACTGGAGTGGACACAATTGGGATTGGGATGGAAATCACAATCACAATTGTGTTCATAAATTGAGGTCTGCCTGTAGTTATTTCTCTCCTTCTTGCTTGTATTGTTTATACTGAGCAGCTCCTTGCCTTGTGGCTAACTCAATAACATTACAGCTCTAATTTAACCAAGCCCCTGCATTTTATTTCTTTGTTTCTGGGTATAGTTGCAAAGTAACTAGACATACATTGTAAAACTTTACTAACAAAACCGGCTAGAAAGGATACTGACTCAGTTCTGACCTAGGCATGCCAATCATGTTTTATTATCCATTGAACCATTTCATGATATGTATGTTTTAAGTTTTCCCTCTCTGTGGAAGGAAGACAAATATCCTTTCTATATGCATGAGTTTGTGTTCACAGTTAATTCTTTTAAAAATACAAGGTGTCAACTTTAGCATAAAGCAAACTTGAAGGGAAAATTAAGACTTCAATGCAAACTTGAAGGGAAAATTAAAACTTTCTTCCCACCAAAATTTATTGTTTCATTTGGATCAGGCTTGTACATTCTGATCTTGAATTGGCTGACCTTTTGCAAATACAACTTATTCCGAAGTTATATCCAGCTGAGGAAAAACATTGCCATTATTGAGGTTTTCACCCTATTGGAGAAATATATTTCCTCTCTCTTTTTAAGACGTTGGCATAGGTATGTGCTAAATGATTTCCATATTATAGGTGCATATGAATATTGGTAGATTGAAACCTTGCCTTAAAACATCTATCTGATTTTTTGACTGTTCCAGAAATGCTATGACCATATTTTTCAGCACATTGATGAACTCATTTTTAAATGAAAGGATACTTAGAAGAGTGGAAGCAAGAAAAGTGGAATATACCTTTTGAATAAATTGTAACTTAGAGTGTTCTGTGCATTGAGGTTAATTAAACTTTCGAGCTGTGCATGTTTACATAAATCCTATTTATTATTTCTGCAGAAGTAGTGAGGATGCAGAAAAAGCTTTGGAAAACTGTGTGTTCTAACTACCAAAATCTTCCCTATCCAAAGAGTTAAAATAGACCCTGTCCATTTCATCATCCAAAATGTTGTGAGCACAATGGTGTTGGTATTTTTATATTATACTAAATTATATAAACAGACCCTATACTAGAAACAAGTAAATACCTAAAAATAGGTAATAGAACTGCTAACTCTGTACTATGTTCTTTGAAACAGCTGTTGTAGCTTCCCTAAGGCTATAGCTTGGTTTTTAGATAACTCCAGCTAAGTTCTTAAATTTTCCCTCCCAGTTGAAATGACAACTGCAGAATTAAAGGATTTGGACTCTGCATAAAAAAATGAACATTGTGCAGTTAATTTTTGCTTCCAGAAGGGAAGGAGAAAGATGATAGCAATAGCAATAGTACTTAGACTTACATACTGCTTCACAGTGCATTTACACTGTGTCATAGCCACTGAACCATGCTAGTTAATATGCTAGTTAATATATATATGCTCTTTAATATAAATCAACAGGTAATGTTACTACATTGGATTTTGACAGTGCACATCACCATGAGATCATATTAGGAAAAAGTATGAATTGCTCTATGAATTTAGAAGGCATATAAAATAAAAATGAGATGGTTACTTCTGATAAAATAGCAGCTGAGAAAACAGTCATGACATATTGGAACTCTAGATATTGTTTAGGCTCCTCTGCAATTCTTAAGTTACCCTACATTGTCCAAGGGTGATAGAAGACAGTGTCTCGCTATCAGTTTTGGAATAAGTTTTGCGTGATAATGTTTGAATGTGTTATGGATATAAGAGCCATTTTATACTTTGCCTCAGATAGCAACATGATAAGGTTGCTGTGAATAATTTATACATCAGAAGAAAATTTGAGAAGAAAGAAAATCTTTTATTACAGCTTTTAGGTGGGAAGTATTACACTAGTCTTAAATGTTCTGACCTCTCATATGAGAAATTTCAGGATCTGCTGGATGACTTCCTTTCCTAGACTATCTTGATACAGGATCTCGTTGTCCCACACTTCATCTTTGAGAAAAGGAATCTATTAATTATGATGGCAGAGTTCATTTCTTAGCAGCAAGGGACTTCCTCTTGAAAAGTGCCCCCAGAGAGCCCTGAGGGAAGGCAAACACTATTCAGTTTCACTTCCATATCTCTCACTTGTGACACTTGAGTTTCCTCGCTGGAACTCATTGCAGTGATTTGAAAGCTAAGTTTTAAAACTAAAGCTAGGTTTTGAATTGAATTGAAGCATTTTTAATCATTGATAAAGTTGTAGCAAGAAAGTTATACTGTGTTTCCCTGAAAATAAGGCAGGGTCTTATTTTCTTTTGATCCTCAAAATAAGCACTTGTCCTTATTTTCATGGAGGTCTTATTATTTTTGAGGTGCAGGAGGCGGCAAGTATGGTCACCTCATGGCTGCTGCTGTGTTGAAATATTTTCGATGAGGGCTTATTTTGGGGAGAGGGCTTATTTTAGCGCATGCGCTCAAAAAGCCCAATTGGGCTTATTATCTGGGGAGGCCTTATTTTCAGGGAAACAGGGTAGATATAAATCTCTTTCTCTTAATGGGTATTACCAGTAGCTTCCTGGATTTAAGTTGTTGGAATGTTCACAATTATTAAAACAACAACAAAAATGCACCCATATTACAAAACAAGCAAAATCACCTTTCTGTCGGAGTCAGCTTTAGCGACCTTGTGGTTCCCAAATGTTTTACTACAAAAAAATCATGGTTGGATGTGTTTATCCTGCCCATTAGTTCAAGATACCGAACAATACAGTCCATTATTCAAAACCCCAGCTGCTTGCAGCTTGTTGACATTCATCACTGGTTGTGCTTTAGACCAACGTGAGATCAAATTATTGTTGCCCTCACATCTTGTATGTTTTGGAAAGTAATATTAAAGATAACTTTGAGGTGGCCCCACAATGGGGAAGCAGTAACCCTTCAACGAGGCTTGTGAAAATTCCAACCGGATTTACACAATTACAGATTGTCATCTTTTTTTTTTAACAAGTCATTTCAGAAGCTTAATATTTTCCTCATGGACTATATTCAATATCATGTGTGAATGGTTCCCTTCTGATTCGAATCAGTTTGCATCCTCTGATGATATGATGAGATGATTCAGTTTTGCAATTCTAGGTCATTTCAGTTCAGTTCAAAGATTCAGCTGAAGCAGTTTTGAACCGAATCCACAAGCTGAAGTTTCACACAGCTGAAAGGCCTACTGTGGAGCATAAATCAACTTTTTATAACACCTCTCGAGTTGGAGTGAAGGAAGAAATCTTTCTTGCTATTCTGCTCAAGCATAAGTAAATAGGTATTTTTTTTTAGTAAATTAAAGCTTTCACATTCAAATTTTATCCTTCCATAAATAACATCTCAATAAATTATATGAGAGATACCGCTTATTCAGTGCTATCACAAGCCTAAATGATTGCTGAAAGAGTCGCCTTTAATCGAGGACCAACTGCATAGCTATTTTTCATGGAGAAGAATATCCTGAAATAATTCATCTACTGTCCAAGCGTTAATTGTGGATGGGCTATTTCAAGGCCTCCCCTCCTCCTTTCTATCCGTGATGGCAAACCTATGGCACACGTGTCACAGGTGGCATGCAGCACCCTCTCTGTGGGCATGTGAGCCATTGCCCCAGTTCAGCTCTACCGCTCATGTGCGCATGCCTACCACCAGCCAGCTGGTTATCAGGTCTCTGCCACACATGCAAATCTCCAAGTGGCCTCAACGACTCTCTAAAAAGAATGCAAATGACCAGGAATATAAATCCTTCCATTTCCCACCATCCAATCAGAGCTGAAGAAGCTTCTTGGATGAGAAACAAAACTTCTTCAAAGAAAAACAAGAAAGTCCAGTTGCTTCTTTAAAAAGCACCTTTGGGACAACCATGACCTGGAGGACTGAGAATCTTCATAGGAAAAAAAAAAGTATTTGCATTTTCCCCATGCTACCCAGTTTGGGTTGGACTTCCATTTTCTGGACCTCTAGATGGCAGCAAAGAGGCAGAATGTTCTGTATCACTTTTCTGCCACCTAGCAGTTTTTAGAGCCCAGGTCTGAAGTTAATTTTCTGAATCTTATTATAATCTACATAATTGACTCAGATTGGATCAGGCCATGTTTGGGGCTCCAGACTGGGCTCCACATCAAAAAAGAATTCTTTGGTACACTTGGTGTGTATCCCTCTTTATCACAATTCCTAATATAAGAAATCTGTTGCCTGTTTAATTTGCACAATGCAGTACTATACTGTGAGACCTCCACTCGCCCACGGAATACAGCTAGATGGTTTGTACTCTTAATTTCTACTTGGCCTTGAGGTCCAACATTAGAATAATTACTCTGTTATCTGACTCTGAATGACTGGCTTTAAAAAAAAATCACCTTCAATAACATAACCAGACTAGAAGTATAGCAGATCTGATTCCCTTGCCTTTTGAAAGCAACGAGACAATCCATTTTGCTCCTTCTTGGCTGCTTTCCTATAGGAGATCTAATGCTCTTACTGACCTTCTACCCATCTACTTTCTTGAATAATGTCTTCAACACTTAAAACACCACAGCGGGCACATTCCACTCACTGACCCTTTACGTGCATAAATATTTGGTTTTAAACTTGCATCTGAAAATGTGCTGAACCGTCCCTTGTCACAATCTTGGCTCTGTCTCCATAAAAATATCACTGCCGTTTTGACTAAGGATGGGTCCCCTAACTCTCACCTTCATATCTTCACACACACAAACACAATTTATCTTCCTTCTCTAATATCCACACACCCCTCATCCTCCACAGCAGGATCCTTGAGTGCAGAATAGAATGATGTAAAAATTCCACAAAGCTGGCAGAACAAATAATGATCAATTTAGCAGAGAGTCTTCCTCCCTCGCATTCCTTTGTCCGAAGGGCTTGTCTCAATCCTGCCCCCCACTCATCATTTTTATGAACAAATATTGACTTACCCATACTCTTCACCTTGGGTTTTTTTCTTCCTTTCAAAGAAAATGCAGCATTAATCTTAGATGCTTGTTATTTCACCTTTTTATTATTTGTCATGGCTGTACGGATGAAAAAGTTCCATAGGGACATGTATATTGTTACAAAAAATCATGGCCAAGGTTTTCTCCGCTATGTGGATCAGTATTTAAGATACACTTATTCATTATGAATAAGACTAGTGAAACATGAGAAGTTTCCTGCAAATCTCATTTCCTGGGTTATAACAGAAGAGCACTTTAATCCAAAACAAACGTGTCTTAAAACTGACCCTCTGTAATCCTACAGCTGACTAGGCTTCAATGTTTACATGAGATATTAATTCTGTCCATCACCCAATTAAGGAAGTCATGTGAATACAGCCTAAAAGAGTACTTGTGTTTCATACAAGAATCCTATTGTTTTATTAATATCAGAAACATACAATGCCAGTAACTACACCCTGTTGAAATGTTCAGTAAAATAATTAATAAATGATTCCCATTTAAAAGTAAGCTAACTTTATTAATGATTGAATCTGCAGTCACTTGCCATTCCTAGAAGTTTAGCTTTTTAGCAATTTAACCTTAATTTGCAGCAATCATTGGAGATGAGATATTCAACAATGATTAAAGATATCAAGTCTCTACTAAGACGGCTAAGTGAAGATTGTGATCCTGTAGATATTGTTGATCTCCCCCACCAGCCCAAATCTAATTCAACGTATCATCAGGAATGATAGGAACTGTGGTTCAACAATATTTGGAGAGCCATCTTTCCAAAAGGTGAGAACACCAAAGTCATCCATTTTCATGCTTTTGCTGTAAAAACATAGTATGCAAGTTTGGATTGCTGGCTAAATGATTAAATAAGAATTATTTTAACAGCTTTGGAATGTCTGAGATGCCAAAATGGATCTTAGGCCATAAAGGGCCAAAACATTTGTGCAGTCTTGGGTGACAAAAGAGGATTCCCTGAGAACAGTGTCATGTTCACCTAACCTTTGCTCTCCAAATATTTAGGATCACACAGCATGTACCAGGGACCTTGTTCATTTTGACTGTGGTGCCATTTGCCTTCTCATCTTCAGCTGTCCCTAGTAATTTATCTCCTGGCTGGCTGCATCTTGCCTGGAGCAGAGCACCCCCCCCCCCCCACGGTTCGGAGCAGAGCAGCCAAAGATGCAGTGTTGCCCTGTCTTATCCCATCTGTTCTGGCAACTGAAACTGATTTGCACCCTGCTTAGCATTTCATTTTATGAACGCTTCCAAAATGCCAAGTGATATTTTTTTTTCTTAGCAAAATGATTTGAAAGATCATACAAAGTAGAAAATGAAAAACAGAATGAAACACAAATGTTTTTACAGGGTTTTCAGCTCCTATTAAAGACATCTATGTGGAAGCCAAAGTAAAATGGATGGGTCTAGTTTTGTTCTGTCTCTGAATCAGTTGTCTTGAGCTCTTGCCTAAAGAAAAATGTGGAGAATAGGATAAGGCAGCTTGAAATACTTTCCATGTTAAGGGCCGATCTGCTACTCCACCACAATCCTAACCATTTGTTTTTGAGGACAGGAGCCCACATTGTCAAAGTCCATTACACTGGGCAGTCAAGCGCTGCCTGTCTTTTCCTGCTGTGTGTCAAAAGTTGTATTTTCTGATTTGTGCTGAGCAAGCGGCACTGCCAGTTTGCATGTTGCACTTAATTTCATTGTAGGCAAACATCTCCACTACCATTGATTCCTGCAACAGTACTCCCAGTGTACTACTGCAATAATACTTTCTCCCTTTGGGTCACTGCTCATTGCTTTTCACTAATGCTGAATTTCTGAAAGGATCTGAAAGTAATCAGGTTAAATTAGCAAGGCTTTCCTTCCTTCCTTCCTTCCTTCCTTCCTTCCTTCCTTCCTTCCTTCCTTCTTTCCTTCCTTGAACCAAATTTATTATTTATTTAGTTAGTTTGTCAAACATGTACGAGATAACAGGCATAAGTGTAAACATGGACATGAGCACATGAAATGAGTACAAATAAATGGGGACAGTAGGACAGGCATGGTAGCAGTGGTGGGTTCCCACTGGTTCAGACATGTTTGGCTGAACGGTAGTGGTTTGGCGGCCTGGAACTGGCAGTGACCTAAGCCTGCCACGCCCCTGAGCCAGTTCCCTGGGTGGCGCCATCTTGTTTTTCAGTTCTGCACATGCGCAGAACAATTTTAATGGCACTGTGCATGCACACAGTGCACACACGAGTGAACCAGTAGTAGTGCCTGCCTTAACCTACCGCTGGACAGTAGGCACACTGGTGCGCTTATGCATGTCCCCTTACAGACCTCTTAGGAAGGGTGTGAGGTCCACAGTAGACAGTTTAAGGTTGAAGCTATAGGGGTTTGAGGAAGTAACAACAGAGTCAGGTAGTGCATTCCAGGCATTGACCACTCTATTGTTGAAGTCATATTTTCTGCAATCGAGTTTGGAGCGGTTTACCTTGAGTTTGTAACTATTGTTTGCCCGTGTATTATTGAGGTTGAAGCTGAAGTAGTTGTTGACAGGTAGGATGTTGTAGCAGGCAATTTTGTGTACTATGCTTAGGTCAGACCGTAGGCAGTGTAGTTCAAGGTTGTCCAAGGCCAAAATTTCAAGCCTGGCGGCATAAGATATTCTATTATGAGCAGAGGAGTGGAGTACTTTTGTTGTGAAATACCTCTGGACCTGCTCAATTGTACTAATGTCTGAGATACAGTGTGGATTCCAGGCAGACGAGCTGCATTCGAGAATCTGGCAAAGGTTTTGTATGCCCTAGTTAGCAGTACAGTGTTACCGGAGAAGAATGGAATGGGAACTAATGCTTATACAACAGGTCTAGCAATGGAAATAATGTGTCTTTAAAAACCTACCCACAGAAAGAAAAGTGGCTGGTGCTTGAATTTCTAAAATGTTTGGAAGAAGTAAAGATGCAGAGCAATTTGCCAGGTGAGATTATACTGTAGTAAACTTGCAGTCCAGACAGGACACCAGGACACCACATTGGCCAGGCTGGAGTAAGAAGTTGAAATCTGGAAAACAATTTCTTAAAACTGGCTTTATTACCCCTTGACAGGAATCAGGCAGATTAAGGCTGCAATACAGATTCTTAGTACAGAGTTTCAAATTGTGACAAACTCCCAATATTTAGTTTGGCAACATAGTTTTCTTAAAGTATCAGGTAAATTGATCCCACGCTGAACAGCTTGAACAGATCAGAATTGATGTTTTGCTTTCCCTTAAGTCTTTCAGAGAAAAAAAAAAGAGTGCAATGGGAGTGCTGTTATATGACTTCTGCTGAACTACTACATGATAAAGCAGAAATTTAGACTATAAAAACATACCCTTCATTATCAATAAATGTGAATTCTCAGAGTGTGGAAAGTAAATCTGACAAACCTAAGTTCTTATCGTAAGAAGGCAAATATGACTTCATAGTTATAGTGGAGACCTGCTGATCTAAAAGACTACACACAGAAACATAGACACACAGATATTACATTACATTACATGCAACTCATCTAGATCTATTACTATACAGCAACGGACCCTCAACCTTTTGGGCACCAGGGACCAGTTCCGTGGAGAGAGATTTTTCTGCCGGCCAGAGGGGGCGTGGTTTCACATGCTGCCTGCATCCCGCGGATGGGCCTTTGCTTGTTTGCGTGAACCAGTTTCTGGCATGCCGCAGGCTAGGGCCAGTCCACGGACCAGGAGTTGGGGACCCCTGCTATACAGTGTATAGTTGGGGAAAAAAGCAATGGATGGAGATTAGTTGCACTGAATGCAATACCAATTTCCACTTAGAAATCCAAATGTATGAACTTCATCATACTGTATAAAGCATTTAGGTTGAAATAAGCGTGGTTAATACTGTGGTTGTCTTCTGCTAGTTCTCTCCAGCTAAGACAAAAACCTTGATATTGGAAAATGCGATGATGTTTTCCAAAAGCAAGCTGCATATGTTTCAGGCACGGTCTAATCATAATTGGAGATATCATGATCCTTCCAAGAAGTTCCTGATTTCACTTGCTGATCATCTTTATCTAAAGGGGAGATGAAAAAAGCTCAAGAAAAATCTGATACTCCTGCGTTGGTACTAATCTGCACAATATTCACAATTAGTTGAAGGGGAAGCAACAAAAACACCCGAAGAAGAAAGCAAAAGTGAATGCTGGGGTTCTTGCTTTTAAGAGAAACTAAATGTGGTATACTCAGATACGTATCTTGAACTTCAAGAACGTAGATTTTAATACATTCTGATACTTTACTATGTAGGATGATATGGCTGGAGAACCTAATGGAAAAAAGAAGCAGGTTGAGTGGCAGTTTCTAAAAAAAGAAAAAAATATTGTTACAAGTAGAATTGCCAAAAATTCACAGGGGGGCAGGAGAGAGAGAGAGAGGGAGGGAGGGAGGGAGACGGAGGGAGGGAGGGAGAGGGAAGGAGGGAGAGAGAGAGAGAGAGAGGGGGAGAGAGAGAGAGAGAGAGAGAGAGAGAGAGAGAGAGAGAGAGAAAGAGAGAGAGAGAGAGAAGGAAGATTGCTTTGTTGTGCTTTTATCCTGAGATACATATTCAAAATGGGAAAGATTTCAAGATTAATGTCATCCCAACATAACATGATTAGGGCAGGCATGATAAGGATTCTAGCAGGGGTGGGCTTCTGGGGGGATTCACAGGGATTCGGGAGAACCTTTAGCTAAGATTCTGTGCAGTTGGGAGAACCCCCGAATCCCACTCCTGGCTGGCCCCGCCCCGCCCACCCCACCCCACCCTTCCCAGGAGTCCCCAAGCAATCTGTTTTGGATGCAAGTAAGTGCAAGTTGCACGTGGAGGCTCGGGGAAGGGAAAAACAGGGCTACTGGAAGTTTGGGAGGTCCAGAAATGGGCATTTCTGGTCCCTAGAGGGCCTCAGCAGCCTGGGGAGGCCATTTTTGTCCTCCTGGAGCCTCGAGGAAAGCCTTGGGAGACTGGGGAGGGCAAAAATTCTCCCCCCCAGCATGTTGCAGGAGGCTGACTAGGCCATGCCCACCATGGCCTTGCCCACCCAGCAACCGGACAGAGAACCCCTTGCTAAATTTCTTGAAGCCCACCCCTGGATTTTAGGAATGTTGATGGTAGTTTATTCTCTGAACTTGTTGGCTAGTTTCTGAATGTTTTGTCACCAGGCGAGGTAACATGTTCAGTGGAACCAACTGACCACATATGACCTATAAAAACAGAAGAGAACTGAAATAAGACACTTCAACTGAAGTTCTGCCAGTGACGTGCGGTGAGGTTTATGGCTGGTGAGGCTGGTGACGTCATCAGGAATACGGGGAATGGGACCATGTGTGCAGGAGGCTGAGGCAGCCTCAGCCTCCTGCACACGTGGTCCCATTCCCCGCCTTCCTGAGTTAACATGAAGGGGACCGCGGCGCGCAAGCCGGTGGAGCGCACTCCACAGTCCCCTTCATGTTGACTCAGGAAGGCAGGGAATCGGACCACGTGTGCCTTTTCCCTTTTCCCTTTTTTTTCTTTTCATGATGAGAGCGGTGAGGCTCCGCCTTCCCTGCCTCCCCTGACTGCACGTCCCTGAGTTCTGCTAATGATAGCCTGTTCGGAACTAAACAACAAGCTCAAAGAACAAACCATTTACCACCCAAACAACAAATATTTACCACTATTTCTAATTCTGGGAATGCTCTATGTTGTTGTAAGGTCAATTAACCAAATTTTGGACTGCTGTCCAGGTTCCTCTCCTTTCTTACATTAAAGTAAATCAAAGTGGAACTTATTTTGAATTTCCTTCTCATACTTACCTCGTTTTCAGGGGCTGCACAATCTTTTCTTCAAGTTTCCCCCTTAATGGTTCACTCCTTCCTCTCCCTCCCACTTGATGACTTGCTGATTCCCTCCTGAAGGTTAATTCCAGGGGTGGGAATTCAAATAATTTAACAACCAGTTCTCTACCCTAGTGACCAGATGAGTAGGCGGGGCTCAGTGATCATGTGACCTGATGGGCGTGGCCAACTCAACATCACTCACGTCAATGGGCCTTTGCCTTAGCTGTTACAATGTAATAAGAGTTAACCATAGTGGCAGTTTCTGTAAGCAGGGCAATAAAGATTAGGCTAGAAGCAACACCAGAATGTTTCATTCCTGCCTTCCTTACAGGGTTAGCCCTGTAAAGTAGAAAATAAACAAAATAAGATTTCTTCCAACAACCGGTTCTCCTGAATAGGTGCTAATTGGCTGAATCCCACCACTGGTGAGTTCTACAGACGAAATGGTAGAGAGGGTACCAAGGAAAGCTCACACTCAGAGAGTTGCTAAGACAACAGATACAACAAAAGTAACACTTTGGGGGATTCTCAGAATTAAAGAAAGATTTTAACACCCAGTTTATTAACTGTGTAATGAAGATGGAAAGTGCTAACAAGTAACAAAAGTGGAAATATTCAATCCCTATTTTGCCTCAATCTCCTCTAAGAATGGAGTATGTGCTGCACTAGGACAACTGTTGTGTAATGGTACATCTGTTGGTGATCTGTCTGAACATTTATATATTACTGTTCAAATCCTGAAGAAGTTTTAAAGTGCCAGATGGCCGTAGGAAATCAGACATTCCTATCTTCAGAAAGAGGAAGAAAAGAGGACCTGAGATCTACAGTCAATTTAGCTAAAATGGAAAAATTTAGAGAAAAGCAGCGGTCTTCAAATAAATCATATGAAAAGAGATCCAAGGAACTGGGCAGTATAACCTAAGAAGAGTTAGATTAACTCTCTTCAAATACCTGAAACGAAGGTCTATAAGAAGAACAGACTTTGGAGAACACTACATAGCATAGTGAAGATAAGTTACAGAAAGGGAAATTTCTATTGAATGTTTAAAAATATTCTTCACTGTAAGAACAGATTGATGGTGGAGCCAGTTATGAAGGAAGTTAATGGGATCTTCAGTGGATACTTTAAGCAGACGTTCCTCAGTCTCATCTTTCTTCTTTGACTTGAATATTCACAACAGCATTGGACACTTGCACATCATGTTTACCCAGAGATCAGTTCTGATTTGTACTTTTGGACAGAAATGGGATCAAATAGTTGCTCAGAGTGGCGTTGGGATCCCAAGGATCAATGGCCAGCATAGTTTTATATAGATTCAAAGTATTATGGATCTGGAAATTGAGAAATCATAATGCTTTGTATCATGTTGCAATTGTTTAGAATGAATGTCCAGAAAGCAGTGATGAATCATATGAAGTTAATTTATGGCTCTCAGAATTGTGTCAGGAAGAATGAGATTGTGTACAAAAAGGAGCGGGCATAAGGAATGAATCTGTGACATTTGTTTTGGCCAGGCAAAAGGATTTCCACATTTGTTCATCTCTTGTACAGACCCAATGACTCTGGCCTCCTCTTTCTCCCCCTCTGGGTCTTACCCTTGCTTGGCTCATGTAATCCATTACTTCTAACAGAGTGGTTTCCATTGAAATATTTTTAGCTTGTCAAATCTCCAGATGTTACAAAAATGGGGCTCTTCCAAATGAAATACACAGTATTTATACTAATGCTGACTTTGGATGTTCTGATTGCTAAACTGACATTTCTAAGATTTCAAAAGGATGCAAAAAATGTTTCATGGTATATAAGCCAGTAGATCTTTAGACCATGGGTCCCAAATTTGTGGTTCTGAGTCACAGGGAGTTCTGAATTGTATGTGTCCAAATCCTGCCAAATAAGCACCGTACATTATAGCTTGACTTGATTTTGCCTGTGAAAGGACATCTCCTTAGCATTCCATCCATATTATAAGTGACAGTTACCACCGATTGCCTCTTGATCAATAATAGCTATTGATAGTTGCAGGAAACATGGAAACTGTTGGTGGCAGTTGTCATGTGCTTGTCTGTTCAGCCTGCAAGGTAGACACTTTGGAAAAATGAACTAGGGAAAAGAGACCTTACATGGAGGCCAAACAATGAACTGTTGCACTGTTCCTACAGGCAAATGCTCTTTAAAATAATTAGCAGTATTGGTGTAATACATTCACTTAATAGGGAGAGGATCATGGGGAAGAACTATGACTAACAAACCTGGACATAGTTGGTATTTGGAAAATAAAACATTTGATTGCTAAGATAATGTACCAGGGGTGAAATCCACTTACCTTTGCTACTGGTCTGGTAGCAATGTGAGTGCGCACATGCGCAGAGCATCAAAGATGGACATGATGACATCTGGGGGTGGGTTGAGCCTACTACTGAGTGTGCCTGCAAAGGTAAACGAACAGCAGGGGGGGGAATCAGCTGTGCCACGCGATTTAGATTAGCTAGAAAGCAGGAAATCCTGCTTTCTAGGTAACATAAATCATGTATCACAGCTGATCATCAGAAAAACCGGTTCGTGCAGGAGTGGGGTGGGGCTGACGTCGTGACAATATGATGTGCGATCTTGGAGCTCCAAGATCGCCGTCGATATCTCTGCTGGTGGACAGTCCTTTTGGACCTAAACTGTCCCATAGAGATGGTGATAGAGAAGGGCACATCCTGCTGATCTCAGGGACATCACAAAGTCCCTGATTGATCCAGGAGAAGCTCTTTTTTCCGGCAACAGAGAAGCAGCCATTGAAGCTGCTGAAGTTGGGATAGCTCCAGAACGGAAGGAAAGCGAGAGAGAAAGTGTGTCGAATTGGTGAGATAAATTTTATTATTAGAGAAGAGAACACCCCCAAACCCCAAAAGTTAAATTAAAATTGAAGACAGAAGAGAGTAAGCGGTGAGATTAAGCCAGAAAATGGAAAGGAGAGATTGACGGATTGGAACTCTATCTCAGACCTCAAAACATAGAAGAAGAAAAGGGAGAAAATTTGACAGAAGTAATGAGAGAAATTTTGGCAGAAGCATCGGTGATAACCAAAGGCAAGCTGATAGAAGGAACAGATGGAGGGTTTCAAGTCTTTACAAGATATGCAATGAGCAACAAGTTGCTAAGAGAAGTCCATTTAAGATTTACCAAGAAAGCAATCAGAACACTAATACTACAAATGGCAAGAGATATAAGATTGCACTACTACTGAAAGGACACAGGATGATGTAATGAAAGTGTCAGGCCTGTAATTATATTCTTTTTAGGATCTTTGGCCTGCCACACTTTTTAATAATTCTCTATGCTGTTTCAATAGTGTAGTAATTGGGAGGGGGTAATAGAAAGGAGTAGGATTGTAGAATGGATTGTTGACATTCTTTTGTAGAAGCCAAGGTCATCTTTTGTCTTCGCATCTCGACACCTGGCCGGAAGAAGATGGGTGTACATGCCAGCGTGGAAGATGATGATTGGAACATGTGATGGATTTGTGGGTGTGGGGAGAGATCATGAACTTTCAACTGGGTGAACTTACAGGATGTAATCCAGAGTTGGAATTTTCCATAGCCGTGCTAACATGCCTGCGGAATAAATTGCACCTTTAAGGATGTTTTGCCTTGGACAATGATTTATTTCTGCATGGTATTTAGAACCCTAACATAAAGATCATAATAAAAATTAAGTTAAATTTAGTTAAATTTATTATCTATAAAATGATAATAGTTATAGTCAAATAAATGAGTAATAATGATAATAATGCATATATATATATACACCAGATTGATAATATGAAGCTTCATACAAATTGTAAGTGAGGACTATGGAGAGGATGTTTAAAAGCCTTGTAAATAATTTTTATATAGAATATGGTATAAAGATGTAATATTATTGGATGATTTTAGTATGATTTAATGAAATGCCATAATATAGATTTATTTTAAATTTAGAATATTTTACATAAAAGGATGTAATAGCAGTTATAGTCAAATGAATGTTTAATAATCATAATAATTGTATATATATTTATTGGATTGATGATATGAGAATTTGTGTAAATTGCAAGTGGAGACTTTTGTGAGGAAGCACAAAGATTTGTAACCAATCGACATACTGTATGTAACTGGAGGATGATTTTTATGTATTGTGTGTGTCTATGTCTGTTTGTTTTATGTTTGTTTAAAAATTTTAAAAAAAAGAAAAAAAGAAAAAGAAAGAAAAAACAGTTTGCCTGAACCGGTAGCATTTTTTTTTTACTACCCATTCAGGCAAACCGGTAGCATTTTTACTACCAGTTTGGACAAACTGGTCCAAACTGGTAGCATTTCACCCTTGTAATGTACTATTGTTACCAAGAATAACCAACCTTTAATCACAATTGTTCCCAATTTAGTACTTAATCATGACTAAAAGTAGATATAATAGAACCCATTGTTCTGGACCTTTAGGACTATCCTTTAGCTCCCCTGTCTTATATATGAGAACCTTGTAAGTTTTGCAAAAATGAACAAATCTGGTGGTATGCCTGCCTTAAAACTGTAAAATATATTTCACAGAAAGGAACATGGAGATTAGTGGCAGAATGTCAAGGAAAATAAACTCTTTTGATTTAAAATAACAAATAAGCCCTTTGGCCAATACTTCTCAAATAATTTTGAACAGATCCCAACCACCAAATTAAAAGGGAAAAAAAAGTCATATTCCTGCTTAATTTTATTCTATAGCTAGAGGTTGGAAGTATCAACAATCCATGTGGAAAGATGTTTATATGATAGCAACAGTTCTTATTATATCCCAGCAATTCAAAACCACAAGATTCATAAACTGCATTCTAAAAATATAGCAAGTGCTTTGTGCCAAAACTTTTTCAGTTTGTTCAAGCAGGTTCATGCTCTGGGAACTGTACTAGGAGTGCAGGATAGAATTGAAAAGTTTCTTGTGTTATGGCTCATTATGAAGAATTCTGTAAAACCACAAGCATAGTCATGTTTAATATGTTAAAGGCTTCGCTAAAGTGGGAAAAGAGTTAGACGCTGAAGATAAATGGATATTTCAAGGTCTGAGCAAATAACTCAGGAACTTGGAATGACAGCTGGACTTCTATTATGATAATATAGAAAATCAGTGAAACTGACCATCTTCAGCCCCTTTGCTGACATAGTAATGTTATATGTATGAACAGACAATGAACATTGTCAGGAACTGGCATGGTAATAATAAAATTCTCTCTGGAACGTCATTCCCTGGAGATTAGAACGGCCCCTACCGTAATACACTTCCGGAAGGCGCTGAAGACCTGGTTCTGCCAGCGGCCCTGGGGAACCCAGAGAGAGATGGAGCCAGTGTTGGGATTCAATGTTTTTTAACTACCGGTTCTGTGGGCATGGCTTGTGGTCATGGCATGGCTTGATGGGCGTGGCTTGGTGGACGTGGCAGGGGAAGGATACTGTAAAAATCTCAATTTCCTCCCCACTCCAGGGGAAGGATACTGCAAAATCCCCATTCCCTCCTGAACAGCTGGGACTCTGGAGGCAGGGAATAGATGGGTTGGAGCCAGTGAAGGATGGTATTTACCGGTTCTCTGAACTACTCAAAATTTCCACTACTGGTTCTCCAAAACTGGTCATAACCTACTGAATACCACCTCTGAATGGAACCCATTAAATTGCTTGTGTGATCAGTTGTCACCGGAACTGGAGGTGGGGGATGATTTCATTACATTAATTTATTTGATTTTTTAAATTATTTTTACTGTTTTTAGATGTGTTTTTTATATTCTGTAAGCCGCCTTGAGTCGCCATGGGCGAATAGGCGGCAATATAAATGTAATGATAAATAAAAACATAAAAAATAAAAGGTAATGCAAATAGCATAGTAAAAATCAAGGGCAAGGAAGTCTCGACCTGAGAATCTATCTATCTATCTATCTATCATCTATCTATCTATCTATCTATCTATCTATCTATCTATCTATCTATCTATCTATCTATCTATCTATCTATCTATCATCTATATCATCATCATCAAAACACTATAGAGATTCTCAATTATCCAGGTCATGGTTATCTCAAAGGTGCTTTTCCAAAAGGCAACTGACATTTCTTGGGTTTTTTCCCCTTGAAAATGTATCACTTCCAATCCAAGAAGCTTCTCCAGTTCTCTGAACTGTTCAGCTCTCTGGAACTTAAGAAGCTTCTTGGATGAAAAGTGAAATGTTTTCAAGGAAAAAACTAAGAAAGGGCAGTTGCCTTTTGGAAAAGAACCTTTGGGTCACCCAAATGCTGTTTTATAAAAGGTAAAACTACAACAGGAAAGGATCATCTAAGGCCCAAGCCTTCATTGTAAATGAAACAACAACAAAAAAGATAATCAGTGACTGTGATTTTTTTATTTGCAAATTCATTCTCTCTTCTCTCTCTCATCCCTGCATTGCTCTTAGCAGCATTAGATTCTCTCTTCTTTCTCTCATCTGTGTATTGCTCCTAGCAGTAATAGATGAATCCAACATAAAATGTATAATATTCTTACTAAGAAATAATAGTAATTTACTTCATGTTTTCACAAAGAGGGACTTGAAGAAAGAACGCAGGGAGTATTGGGCAACTCATTTCCTAATTCTAAGAATAAAACATACTGGAAGTTGGAACGTGGATATTATAGGTTAAAAGCCAATCCCATTTCCAGATAAATGATTTGGATTTTATTGTATATTCATGTTATAGATCCTGCTTGATTTTGTTTATTTGGCACTTTCTTGACCCTTTTATTGTTCAGGTCCATGATTAGGTGCAAGAGACCTGTAACAGCAAGAAGTAAATATAGCCAGCAAAACCATTTGGGGTTTAAATTATGAACTGTTCCAGGAGAAACTAAAATTCTAAAATGCTAAGCTAGTGAGCTTTATACCAGGTGTCAACTCTGATTCCCATTCTAAATCCCCATCTGGCAAATAACTTGGATTCAGAAGAATTTGGCTTGGATTCCTTTGCCTGTTGGAAACAAGGGGACAGTCAAAAGACAGAAGGCATCCATTGAAATGTATAGATAGTAAACTGCCCTGGTTGCTTTGATCTCCATATTTACCTTTATCCTTCCTTCTAAGAAGTATATTGCTCTAATTTCCTCGCTGGAAAAGAAATATTGACTAGATACGATCAACTCAAGAAGAGTAGGTTTTTCTAAACCCAGTTCTGTAATTACAAAATACTAACCTAGAAGGCCTTGGATATTGAACAGATTATGGAGAATGCTTACATGACTGCATCCACAAACATAAACTGGTAAAACCAAACCCCATAACTATTGTTTTGGATTAATGGGCAGTACTGGATGTCATCTTGCTAAAGCATTGGAGAAACACTTGCATAAAGGGTCATGCTTGTTAACTGCCACTAATCTAAAAAAAATAGTATGTTGTGGAGCCCTTGATACTTTCTGAGTTTGAGAGTTTGCTTGCAGGCATTTCATCACCCAACTGGGTAGAATAGAATAGTATAGAATTCTTTATTGGCCAAGTGTGATTGGACATACAAGGAATTTGTCTTTGGTGCATATGCTCTCAGTGTAGTCAATAATCATAAGGTACAACACTTAATGATAGTCATAGGGTACAAATAAGCAATCAGGAAACGATATCAATATAAATTGTAAGGATACAAGCAACAAGGTTACAGTCCTGCAGTCATAAGTGGGAGGAGATGAGTGATAGGAACGATGAGAAGACTAATAGTAATAGTAATGCAGCCTTAGTGAATAGTTTGACAGTGGTGAAGGAATTATTTGTTCACCAGAGTGCAAAACATCAGTGCTAGTGAGTGTGTGATTTGCTCTTTGATTATATACAGTAGCTTGCCTTGCCATGGTTGGTTGGGATGTCGTTTTTTTTTCCTTGCTAATTTCTTGATTAGGGTATTGTTCTCAGCTTGCAGGAACTAGAGAAAAAACCACACCGCAGCCTGCTAGTGTTGGTGAACTGTATATAAATGGAACAAATCCTACACTCACTAGCACTGATGATGTTACCTAGTCAGCTAATGAAATGTCTGTAAGCAAACAATCAAGATCAGAGAGCACCAAGCACTCCACTGTTCAATACTGTGCTACATAAAAACTTTTCTCCTGAAATTTAGCATGCATAAAGTACTCAATGCTACTTTCATGCCATTTTCATCTAAACAATTTCCGTGCTATTTGCCAATGCAAAACAACATTCTGGAACTTAACACAAGGAAATGACACAAGAGTCTTTTGGACTTGCTGTTCTGTAGTAGAAATGAACAAAGTCCCCTTTCATATAGCTAGTGACCGCCTGATATATATATATATATACAACAAGAGATAGGAGGAGGAAATATTAATGAATGATTGAAAAACAACTATTTTAGACACATTTTAATTAAATGTAAGTATAAGTCTAAATGCAACCTAATTTAGTATTTATCCTGGCTGCAGAATGCTATCCCAGGAAGTTACTAAAAAGCCAAATATGGTTCTCAACTAAAGAAAAGTTATACAACACTGCTTTATGAAAAAGGTTTCTTGTTCTTGGGATTGCAGACTTCCTGTATGTTCTTTCCTGAAACATAGAAAAAAATGCTTGCAAAAATGAACTTCCTACATCCAGTCCCCTTCTTTGGTATCTGTTACATGTCTCTGGCACATTATCTGTGGGCTGTCCCATAGTTATTTTGAAAGCAGACACTTAATAATGTTTTATTGGTATATTTGACCTAATATTAATGATATTAATGGCGACCATATTAATGATATGGTCGCCATGATGTAAAAAAGATGCAGAGACTCTAGAAAGAGTGCAGAGAAGAGCAACAAAGATGATTAGGGGACTGGAGACTAAAACATATGAAGAACGGTTGCAGGAACTGGGTATGTTTAGCTTAAGAGAAAGAAGGACTAGGAGAGATATGATAGCAGTGTTCCAATATCTCAGGGGTTGCCTCAAAGAAGAGGGAGTCAAACTATTCTCCAAGGCACCTGAGGGTAGAACAAGAAGCAATGGGTGGAAACTAATCAAGGAGAGAAGCAACTTAGAACTGAGGAGAAATTTCCTGACAGTTAGAACAATTAATCAGTGGAACAGCTTGCCTCCAGAAGTTGTGAATGCCCCAACACTGGAAGTCTTTAAGAAGATGTTGGATAGCCATTTGTCTGGAACGGTATAGGGTTTCCTGCCTAGGCAGGGGGTTGGATAGAAGACCTCCAAGGTCCCTTCCAACTCTACTATTGTATTGTATTGTATTGTATTGATAGATAAGAAGAATATTTAAGTTGGGTATAGTGGAATGCCCTGCAAGGAAAGCAAAGCAAAGAAGCCGTTGTTTGCAGGTCTAGGCTTAACTAGCTTAATTGAATATAATATCAATGCACAGATAATAATCTTCTGCTGCTTCAGTGGAGAGCTGAGTGAGCAAACTTAACAGAAAAGCGTGGTGAGTTGTGGGGTTAACAAAAGAAGCATCTCATTATACTGTCCCACTCTTGAGGGAAATTATACTGTAGATCTAGTGGCAGCTGAAGGAGAAAACAGGTAACACAGAATATAATATACATTAGTGGCATTAAAGAATAGGGAAAGGAGGCACTCATCCATCCCAGCGTGAAAGCAGTCCTTTAAAAGAAGAGATTTAGTTGGAGCGCAAAAAGATCCACAGTGTATCTGGGGGTGAGTGAATGCCCTCAAGAAGTAGCCTTACCTCTAGTGTTTTATCTTCTGTGCATGTAGAAAATATGAGGCCATCTAAACCAGAAGCTTTCCATTATTATTAAAATCTTAGGATTATTAAAAAAAACCCATGGACTATTAGGCAACACGTGATTTCTTCTGAATGGGATTACTACTATACTCAGTATCACGAGGAACATCTTTTGTGAAGGTGTGTGTGTGTGTGTGTGTGTGTGTGTGTGTAGTGGACAAGTGAAGTTCAGATAATAAAACACAATCTGATTGAGCAGTGGTGGGTCAGTGGTTAAGACACTGGACTTTTGGCTAAAAAGCTGACAGTCCAGGTTCAAGAGTGCCTCCTCCTTGCCCCAGCTCCTGAAAACCTAGCACAGGGGTCAGCAGCCTTAAACGCTCAAAGAGCTACAAAAGTCATAACTGATAGCCCCCTGTTCTATGCTGTACCTAACCGGAAGTCCGGTTCCCCCACCATAGAGTCTCCTCCTAGCAAAGCATTCTTTTTCCTCTGCTGACCGGAAGTCCGGTTCCCCCACCATAGAGTCTCCTCCTAGCAAAGCATTCTTTTTCCTTTGCTGACCGGAAGTGCTGTTCCTCCACCATAGAGTCTCTTCCTAGTGTGGCATCCCTTTTCCTCTACCTGTTCTAACCGAAAGTCCTATCAATTGTGGAGCTGACCGGCGACAGGGAGCCACAGCAGAGGGATGAAAGAGCCACATGTGGCTCCAGAGCCGTGGGTTGCTGACCCTTGACCTAGCAGTTCAAACATATGCAGAAGTGAATAGATAAAAAGGTACCACTTTGGTGGGAATGCAACCGCTCTGTGGCGTCATGACTGTGGAAATATCTTTGTACAGCACTGGTTCAATAGCCTTGAAACAGAGATGAGCACTGCCCCCTATAGCCAGCAGCGACTAGCCAGGTAAAATCTGCAGGGATCCCTTTATCCTTTACCACATTATTGGGTACTTATTGTTACAAATCACATGTTTTCCTTTCAGGGCAATATAATAGTACAAAAAAGGTTCCTGCCTTTGAGCATATGCCTGTTTTAATAAAAAAAGATTTCTTCATTCACGTTCAAAGGGGTCAATGCATAAATCACATGAAGTACAATTCTGTGTTAGATTTAATTTCAGGTAAATATGCCTAGGACTGCATCCTTAATTTTCATTGTTACATTACTCAATTTGGGGATATTTGTAAACTTTGCTTGGCATTGCTAATGTGCACAGTGGTTTACATTCAGTAAATACTAGATATTCACTGCACCCTGTTTATATGTGAAGTGTAAAACGAAGCTATGAAAATAGCTGGGAGAAACAAATCTAGCTGAGATCTTGCAACATATGGATAATGTGATTTGTCACTCATTTTGCATTTGGTTAACCTTCTGTTTAACAGAGGAACTGTCATGAGATGCTGTGGATCGAATAGTCTGGAAAACATATGCTTCTCTTAACGCCACAGCATCTCATTAAATCCCTGAGTACACCGGAGTTGGAATTATTTGTTTCCTGAATCTCTCTTGGTATACAGGAAGACAGTAGGGAAAAAAAAAACTTCCAAGGAGGTCTTAGAAGCAGGCATATGCAATAGGGAAGGATATCTCAAAGGCCTTTTTGCCAGATGGAGATGATTGTTGATTGTTGAACAAGGGCAGCAAAAGGTTTTTGGACAGATTTTAAAATGGATGCGTAAACCTTTGCACAACTGTTAGTCACAGTCACAATGAAATCAATAGCTGGATATCAGAAGGCAGGGTAAAAAGAAAGCTTTAGGGACTATATAGTATTTTTATACTAAATAAAAAGAGACCCGATGAGGCAGCATAAAATCAAGGAAAGTGTGATTGTTGTCAGGATGATGCCT
The DNA here is from genome assembly GCF_964273705.1 of Natrix helvetica. Taxonomy (NCBI): domain Eukaryota; kingdom Metazoa; phylum Chordata; class Lepidosauria; order Squamata; family Natricidae; genus Natrix; species Natrix helvetica. The sequence goes on along the minus strand of NC_138549.1, from coordinate 113,784,460 downwards.
GTTGATGCAGTGATGGTGGCATTTGCTTTAAAATGTATACGTACATGCAACTTATAGGTTTCCTCGGGACAGTTTCTATCTGGTGAAGAGAGAGCCACAAAATAGTCTTGATTTAGAAGGCCTGATCAAGGCTTGAAGAAAGGCAGTAGAGACAATCCAACTGCCCCATTTATTGATTGCTTTTAGATTATATGTCCTCTGCACAGGTAAATCCAGTGTTGAAATCTGTCTCCTGCATTTTAAAATGTCTCTTCCCCCTCCCCCGAGAAAATAGCTTCTAATTTCTATTCATTCTCAGAATAATTTGAAACTCATCTGGAATTGCTTTCACTTTTACTGATAGTTTTGAGCTTGCTTCACTAATACATGGCTCAAGTGCCTTTTATTATTATTATTGTGTTTTTTTTTTCCAGTTTTCTATCTTTCAGCCAATCTCAAGACTCCCAGGCTGGTCATGTTTCCTGAGCTGAAAAGGACCCCGTGGGTGGAATTCCCACATAATGTCTTTCCTTGAGATTTCATTGAAGAATGGGAACCAAGGGAGCCTGCCGTGAAGTAATGCTGGCGTGATGATCAAACAAGGAAAGCTGAATAATCACTCCTTAAACTTGTAAGCACAAAAACGCACAGCTCGGCTATCAGCATTTCGCCAACATTTTCATGACGTTTGAATTAAAAAAAAAAAAACACCTCGAAAGCAATTCCTTTTCCATTAAGCTGAACACGAATGGATAAAGTAAAGTATGTCTGGCAGAGCATTCAACCCAAGGTTAACATGCTTGTTCAATTTTCACCATGGCAATTTTTGACGTTTCAATTCAGCACTCAGAACAATCACGGGCTTCCATAAGCCTTGTGGAAAAAAACCAACAGATTCATAGGATGTGAACCTTTGGAGATTCTTATGAGGTAGTGTGGTTTGCTTGTGAGTTTGCTTTGAATTTGCCCTCTACAATTTATGCCAAACCATTGGGCACTTGCCCACTCTCAGCCTGCCGAGATAGTCAATGCGAATCTCTGCAAATCCTGCTACGCTTGGCAGATCTTTCTTTCTTCCTTTTTCTTAAAAGTTGGAACAAGTGTCTGTTTACAGAGTTTTAAAAAGGCAGGCACACCTCCGCATTTTGATTTTGGCAAACAGCTGTGAGTCAAGTGTGGCGAAAAAAGAAATCCCTGTAAAAATCAGAGAAAATGCCTGCAAATTTCCACACATTTCACAGAGGCAGTGTGGTCTGAGAGACAGCTGGGTGGTCTTGGATATAAATGAACTGTGGGGCAACACAACAGAGATGTCTAATGCCTAAGCTGAGCTCTGCCACTGAATGACCACATTAGTTTGGCTAATTCATCCCCTCATCCGCTTAACCTTTGATTTTTCTGTTTCCTGACAATGAGAACTTGGCCCCGGTTCTAAGCTGTAACCAAACTGAGCTTGGCAAAATGCAAGGAAGCAAGGCAGGACAGGGCAAAGGTGGCTGAGATCCCAGATATTGAAGGAAGGAAGCTTGGGACTGGCTAATCTCCAGAAATTAATTTTGTCTCATGCTACTAGTTGAGAACTTCACTTCTGCTTCATGAGGACCCAGATGGTCTCTCCAGGAGCATTACAAGGTCACTAGGACATGGGAGGACTCAGTGGTATACCTCAATTGTGACTGTATGCAATGGAATCTAGAAGCATTGCTCGTAATACACCCACAGGACCTTTTTTTTTGGCAAAGCACACTTGAGTTTTTACATGATCCTTGCTTTTCAAAACATTCATCTTCAGGCTAAACTTTTCCATGCCTGGTCTTGGGGTCCCTAAAGCAATTTACTTTTCAGCACATTTTGAATAAAATCCCCCCTAGCTTTGTTCTTTGTTAACTGAGGGTGAATTAAAGTGTTATATACACATGTATGTATGTGTTTGCTTTATGTAGTGCTGAAGCGTCATATTTGAAATGTGGAGGACCTCACAGAAACCTTCAGAAACCCTACATATTTACCTAGAAAGGAATGTTTTACTAAAGCTGACAAAGGATGTAAAGAGGGTTGCCAGGTTTGGAAGATCCAATACTATTAACTCAAACATCTTGGGAGTGTTCAGGTAGTGTTTAGTTTTTGTCCACTCATTTACTTAAGTTGGGACATTTGTTTGGATGAATTGTAAGTATAGAGGTAAGGGATGCAGTGGCTCAGTGGCTAAGACACTGAGCTTGTCAATCAGAAAGGTTGGCAGTTCGGCAGTTTGAATCCCTAACACCACGTAATGGAGTGAGCTCCCATTACTTGTCCCAGCTTCTGCCAACCTAGCAGTTTGAAAGCATGAAAAAATGCAAGTAGAAAAACAGGAACCACCTTTGGTGGGAAGGTAGCAGCGTTTCATGCGCCTGTGGCATTTAGTCATGCCAGTCACATGACCACAGGGACATCTTTGGACAGCGCTGGCTCTTCAGCTTTGAAATGGAGATGAGCACTGCTCCGTAGAGTTAAGTATAGAGGTATAATCTTTTGTTTTTCAGATACTAGAGAGGCCTTTCTCATTTTGGTGCTTATCAAATGTATTGACATCAGTTCAGAATTCTGAGACACAAACTCTCATACACTTTAGATGGTATCGCCAATGACTATTCAATCTAGGGATTAAGGGATTTATCCAATATTTTGCAAGACAGAAAGCTGGGAAAGGGTCTTCTTGTTATCCTTTTAGGAGTATTATAACAAGGTAAACCTAATTAGAGCTTTCAGCTATACAATCACTGAAAATTGGTTGCAGGATTTAAGACCAGGTCCATGGTTCTTCTAAGGGATGATAACCATAAGAGGAAATGAAAAATAATTGCACAAATGGGTAAGAGACTAAAGACCTTTTTGAAACAGCTGTCGTGAATTCCTGTAAACATTCTCCAGTTCAGTACATGTTGCAAAGCTAGGAAAGTTGAATGTCAGAACTAAGAACAAAATCAATGAATGGGGCAAAAATCCAATAGAAAAATATGAATATGAGTCCACGTGTTCTGTTAGGTATGGAATGAGTGTACAGCAATTATTTATACAACAAATAATTGTATAATTATTATACAAAGGGGGTTATACAAAGATGAATGCAGTTTTCATGTATATTTTAATAAATAACAATTAATGGATTGGACAGAATGAAAAATCTGATCAGTTTACTGTGAAACTAGATTAGCGAAGCTGTTTTGTAGCAATATTGTAAGAATGAATGTGCAGGAAATTCAAAAATATAGCTAACAATTATCTGCAGAGTGTGAAAAAGATTTATCAAAGTTTTTCTTAGTGCTGATTTGGTAGAAGCAAAGTCCTAGTTGTGAGTTCAATTTGAACATTTCGATATAATGGAACTGCAAGCAACATATATTGTTTTATATGCATTTTGTTCATCTTCCAGGTGGGAATAGCTCTTCAGCCATTCTGAGATTTTTTTTCCATTTGAAAGAAGTCCACTTCATCTCCAAAGCTTGCAAGGTCTTTAAAGCCAAGGACATCATCTATGATGGCCTAGTCTGCACTTTTAGAAACCTTGGAATCTTTAAAGACATTCAATCTAAGCTTATTTGAGCTACTTCTGTGGTCTCAAGATGCATTAAAGGTCCTGCCCCTCACCTAGAAACAGACATAGTCTGTCAGAGTTTGTTGCAGAATCAAATCCAGAAAGCACAAACAGGTAACTCATTCAGCAGGATTCATTAACTTCTTTTTAAATATAATATAATGCATGAGACATATATACAATATCAAGAGTGGTTCTTCCAACGTGGTAGAGAGGAAAGATTAGTTTTAGTTCCAGCAGCAGACAATGTTGGAGCTCTGCAAAGACTCAGAGCTATAGTACTAAGCCACACCCAGGTTCCAAAGTGTTTCAGCTCCCATTGGTTGACCTTGTTACTAAGCCCTATTCCAGTTCATGAATATATCTACTCTGACATAGTCTCCATAAATGCTAGAGTTTGGTATCATCTTTTGACTCTCTGGATAAAGGTGTTAGGTTTAAATTTTTATTTTGCAATTGGTTTAGCCAAACTGGATGCATAGTCTTCTACCATCCTATTGGGGTGTTAGAAAAATATTTCCCTACATCAACTTATATGTTGTTGGGAGATAGCTCAGTAGAGCCCTTAAGCTACATGTTCTTTTATTGTCCACTCTACAGGAAATCCCAAATTTTATATATTCTCTCCTGAAGAAATTCTCAGCAGATAATGTCTTAAATTTGCTTTGCTTCTTTTTCTGTCTGACCATTGTTCAGATTGGCCAGTTATGTACCTCTATATGGATTGAAAATACCAGCATCCCATATATGTGAGTGTGTGTGTACATGTATGAGATATTTATTAAATATAAGCTTTTGTTGCTGGCTTTCAACAAAAAGAGTCATTTGTCTTTAATTCAAGAATCATATTTTATATCTGGGCTGTAACAAGTGTTTTACATGTCTTGTGATCAAAGACTAAAACTGATGTGACATTATGAACTGTGTGCACAATTATAGCATCTGTGGAGAAGAGCAGTGATTTAAACCAAAATCAAGTTGTGGGGAAGAAAAAGTATCATATATATCATATATTTTGCATACTATGCACCAGTAAGAATGACTCATTGCTTATAGAAAATATACACCTCTCTGGTCCTGATCATTCTTTGGAGAGTAGGATTCTTATACATAAATCCGATAGCCAAATTTGTTCTAAAAAGTAGGGCAATTTAAAGGAACACTTGCATTTTATTTATTTAACCCTGGGTGTAATTTATATTTTGGCAGGTTCTTCTAATACAGGACTATACTTTCATTGACATTCATTATAAATGCACATTTGGAGAAGTTTAAGAATGCAACACCTTTATAGAAATCTGCTAAAGTTGGAAGTGGCAATTATTTGTCCCTTCTTTCCTTCAGGTTGCATATTAAAAAAAAGACCTTTCCCTTTTCCCCTTCCTAATGTTTCTACCATGTTGACTAGGAAGAATTCAAATAATGAAAACACAACTTTCTGGATGTTAGGAACTGAAAGCCATATCTAACCTTGCCAAATGGTCATATTACTTTGGGAGATTTATTTGTATTATTTGAAGCTGAGTTAGTAAGAGGGGAAGCAAATTTGGGAGGAAGAACAAAAGTAGCTTTGGCAACTGTCTAAAGATGATGATAACTGTTGTTATTGGCTGTAATTAGATCTCCCATGGTCTTACAAGACGATGACTGTAAAACTATATTTCAGTTTATGATTAAAGTGAATGATCAAACAAACATATTCTTTATTTTAAAAATATAGTTCTGTTTCTTTCTCTTGGAAACTTCCCACTCATCCTCCTTCCTGACTGTTTTATCTTCCCTCTGTGTACTTGGAGACATTCCTTTTAAATTTAACATTAAGGCATGAATCCAAATATTGTTGGAACAGAGGTAGGGCATCTGGAATATCGTGTTTAAAATACACTATCAACCATGTGACCAGAACATTCAAAATATGGGTTCCAGACAAAACTAGACAATTGTCTATTCATGATGTTTTTTTACACATTCAGAAGAACTTGCAGGATAATTGACTAAATTAAATAAAGAACGGCAAGGGATAGCTAGAACTAAGTGGACCAGACAAAATTAATGAAAACAATAGCTCAAACATTAAAAGCTTATGTTTTTTTAAAAAAAATCCCAACTGTCAATATTAAATTGAGGAGTCCCATTTTGAAGAATGTTTGATAATCTGGGATTTGTAGTCCACTTTATGCAATGTTGTTATTCCAGACTTGCCAAATTGGCTTTTCTCATCATTCTTCTGAACAAATAATTGTTTCACCTAGCCCCTGAATTTAGTCCCAGCTTTTGTTAGCTTTCTTTATTCCCAAGCTTATACATTCAGTTTCCTAGTCAGGTTTTTATTTCATTCATTTACTGATAAGATTTCTATGCTGTCCATCTCACCTGTATCACTCTGGGCTGTTTACAGGTAAAATCATGGAGGCATATGAAGGCCATTGTTAAAAACAAAGTTAAAAAACAGAATTAAAACCAAGTTAAAAGCTAACAGGAGAGATCAAAACCACTGGGGTATGTCTTCCCTACCTGTGCTGGCCATTCACACATGCCTGCATGCCTTCTTTGACCCTCAACTATCTCCTTCCCACCCTCATGCACCCCCCCCCCACAAAGCCTTTTCATGCCTCCCTCATACCCTTGCTCACCCTCCCTGTCCCTTGCACCATCATATACATCCATCCAGCCTTGTGCGCCCTCCCCAAGCCTCACCTCCCTCACACCCTTATGCAGCCCTTGTGCTCTTCACCAACCCATTGGCCTGCCAGGCTGTTTGTGAACTATCTAGGACTTGGAACCTCTTGCCGGCTTCTCCATTGACTTGGTTGTGTGAAACCAGGAGGAAGTTGCCTTGCCTAGCAATTGTGGGTTAAATGACACAGTAATGACTGTTTATGGGATGCGGTGACTCAGTGACTAAGATGCTGAGCTTGTCAATCAGAAAGGTCGACGGTTCGAATACCTAGTGCTGCATAACAGGGTGAGTTCCCATTACTTGTCCCAGCTTCTGCCAATCTAGCAGTTTGAAAGCATGTAAAAATACAAGCAGAAAAATAGGGACCACCTTTGGTCAGAAGGTAACAGCATTCCATGTGCCTTCGGTATTTAGTCATGCCGGCCACATAATGTCTTTGGACAGCGCTGGCTCTTCGGCTTTGAAATGGAGATAAGCACCACCCCCTAGACTCATGAACGACTAGCACATATTTGCGAGGGGAATCTTTACCTTTTAATGACTGTTTACTGTTTAATGACAGCTAATGACAATACTTTAATGGCAGTTAATGACAGAACAAGGACTGCAGGGGTTAATATTGCTAAGGAATACATTTGTGCTTTACCACTACATTGTTTAGTAGTGGAAATTCTGGCCACAATTGCCATTGTAACAGATTGCCTGTAAGTGCAATATGGCGTGAGGTAAGGGTGTTTTAATCCCACTGCTTCCATCTATTCCATTAAATTAGGCAGAAATGGCATGTTCTGAATCCCATCCTACATTTTTCCGCTCTTATCATGTCCGCAGATCACTGCCCAGCCACCCTGTTTAGGGTGACCCATTCCTTACTTAATCAAGGAACTGGGGAAGACCCCTTGCAGGGCAGGGCTGAGAAATTAGTCCAGTATCTGCAGGACAAAATCGCTCAGATACGGACAGACTTGGAGTCTGACTGGGTAGATTCGGGCGAATTGAAGGGGATTAATCTTGTGGAGACTATCTGGAATAAGTTTGATCCTGTGACTTCCGAGGGCGTGGACAGGATTATGGGGAGACTTAGTGCTGCCACTTGTGTGCTGGACCAGTGTCCCTCCTGGTTAGTTTCCGCTTCCCGGGAGGTGACACGAGTCTGGCTCCAGGCGATTACCGACGCTTCATTGAGAGATGGGTTCTTTCCCACCACCTTGAAGGTGGCAGTGGTGAGGGCCCTCCTTAAGAAGCCTTCCCTGGACCCAGCTTCTTTAGCCAACTATCGTCTGGTCTCCAACCTCTGCTTTGTAGCGAAGGTTGTTGAGAATGTGGTAGCACGTCAACTTCCCCAGTACCTGGATGAAGCTGCCTACCTGGATCCATTTCAGTAGGGTTTCAGGCCCGGGTACAGCACAGAGACGGCATTGGTCATGTTGGTTGATGATCTCTGGCAGGCCCAGGACAGGGGTTGCTCCTCTGTCCTGGTCTTATTACAACTCTCAGCGGCTTTTGATACCATCGACCATGGTACCCTATTGCGACGACTTGGGAGGTTGAGAGTGGGGGGCACCGTTTTGCAGTGGTTCTCCTCCTACCTGTTGGATCGGTTGCAGTTCGTGTTGACTGGAGGGCAGGGATCGACCCCGAGGCACGTTACTTGTGGGGTGCCCCTGGGGTCGGTTGTCTCACCCCTCCAGTTCAACATATATATGAAACCGCTGGGTGAGATCATCCGTGGTTTGGGGTACAGTATCATCAATACACTGATGATACCCAACTTTTCATCTCTACTCCAAACCATGCCAACGATGCCCTCGATGTGATGTTCCGGTTCCTGGAGGCTGTGTGGATCTGGGTGGGGATGAACAGACTCAAGCTTAATCCCTCCAAGACTGAGTGGCTGTGGTTCCCGCCATCCCGATTTGTACATCACATACCATCTTTGATAATAGGGGGAGAAATTTTAGCCCCCTCAGAGAGGGCCAGTAATCTGGGAATCCTCCTGGATATGTGGCTTAGTTTAGAAGAACTCCCAACGGCTGTGACCATGGGGGCCTTCTACCAGGTCCACCTGGTACATCAGTTGTGCCCCTTCCTGGATCGGGATGCCCTGTGCACAGTCACTAACGCCCTCATCCTTTCTCATCTGGACTACTGTAATACTGTAATGCTCTTTACATAGGGCTGCCCTTGAAGAGCACCCAGAGGCTCCAGCTGGTTCAGAATACGGCCCCGTGGGTTGTCATGGGGGTACCTAGGTGCTCCCATGTTACACCCCTTTTAGGCGGCCTGCACTGGTTGCCGGTTGTTTTCTGGGTGCGATTCAAGGTGTTAATTATGATCTTTAAAGTGCTCCATGGCTTAGGCCCAGGGTACCTGCGAGATCACCTACTGCCACCAATAGCCTCCCACCATCCAGTGCTATCCCACAGAGTTGGCCTCCTCAGGGTGCCGTCGGCCAGGCTATGATGGCTGGCAACCCCCAGGGGGAGAGCCTTCTCTGTGGGAGCGCTTTCCCTTTGGAATGAGCTGCCCCCAGAGCTTCGCATAATCCCCGACCTCCAGTCCTTCTGGCGCGCCCTAAAAAGTTGGCTTTTTCAGCAAGCCGGCCTGGCCTGAATAGAATAAATTAAATTATTAATTTTAAATTGTTAATTTTAATTTAATCCTAAAGTTGATTTAAATTGTCAATTGAAAGTTATTGGATTTCCTATTTAATCTTTTTAAAGTTGTGTCATATGTGTTTTTATGTTGTACGCCGCCCTGAGTCCTTTGAGAGAAGGGCGGCATATAAGTCCAATAAAACCAAACCAAACCAAACCAAACCATCTATTAGCAATGTCATCAATGGGATCCAGGAAATAGGCCTTTTTTTCTAGTTGTGCCTACCCTCTGGAATACCATATGCCACTCAAGATTTGGCTTCAAGTCCTCGAAGACCTGATTGATTTCCCAGATGGGGAGTTGGGAGAGATGGTGGTGGGTGCGTTGAGTTGAGGTTGGGTTGGGTTGAGACCATGCTGTTGGTGGATTTTGTTTGAATTTTATGTGTGTGTTAGTTAGCTAGGAATGGTATGTATAATTCATATTTTGAATTATACTTTGAGTAGATACATATATGATTGTGCTAGAATGATATTATAGAAGGAGATGGATAGGAATTAGGAACATTTTCCTAATTTTTAAAGAAGGTCTTTGTCAAAGAGTAGTTCACTTGTTGCTTTTCTCTTTTTTCACTCTCCAAAATATCTTTTGAACAATGTTTTGAGAAACTGAAAAAGAGAACTTTAAACAGCATTTTCCACGCTTTCTTTTTAATCATTTGATGTTATCTAAACCGTAACATAGCATTTTTCAGCAGCAGGTGGCAGTAACTGGCTTACCTGCCAGGAAGTTAGGAAGCTAAGCAAGGTTTGGTGTGGTCCAAATTTGGGTGGGAGAAAAAAAACATCCTTGACATAAAGAGTAGAAATATGTTTCCATACAGTTGCCAAAAACAACAATGCTGATGTGTCCATGAAGTCATTGGAAATGAAACATGGCTCAAATGGGACTATAAATATATTATCTTGATAATATGACATTATTTGACTTTACATAACTGAGCTCCATTAAATTCTAACATACACACAGACACACGCACACACAACGACACACAAAGTCAAAACACACACTTTAATAGATAATTGAATTATAATACTTTGACTATTATGTAGCTTGATAAAACCATCTTTGTAACGGAACTAATAAATGTTAAATGAAACAAACAAAATGTTAAAAATTATGATATTTATATAGTTACTTACCAAGGACATCTACATTATATTAAAGTAACCAAAATATCCTTACAATTCCCAAGGTGTGTCACAACTTTTGAGTACCCCTAATGTTTGGAAATTAAAGTTTGAAAAATTTGACGCACCCTAAATTATAAGAGTATGACATAATTCTCTTTTCCGCTTGTAATATTGTTGCTGAATTATACCTACATCTGCTCATTGAGCATAATAAGGGATTTTGATTTTTTGAATATGTCACAACAGGAATGTTTTAGGAATGTTAGATTTATACAGTTTGAAATTTAGCTCAATCGGCAGAAGTTTCTGAGGGCTTCAAAATATTAGATAATTATTCAAATGACAAATTTTTGGAAGAAAGAAATTTAATTAGTAGAATTGTTGACATTAATAAAATAAATCTGCTCTACAAGCACTGAACTGTTGATTGGACATCAAATTGAATCAAGATAAAAATGGTGTGTCATAAAACAAGTAACTGAGTAGATTTAAGTTATGATGCAATGTTTCGTAATGAAATCTTGAAAACTGCAATTAAATAGAGCTCTTTTGTGTGAACTGAAGTTGTGCACTGCTTATGTTTGGTTTGAAAGATAGTCTTTAAAGTTTAAGGAAAAAATGGGAACAGGTCCTCATTTGGAACGATTTGAAGAATGGGCAAGAATGTGTGTGTGTGTATATTTGTGTGTATGAGAGTATGTACACATGTATAATATCTCTTCTGATTAATGAATATAACTATGATTTATGACCTATCACTTTGTTGTTGTATTATGTACAATGAGATCTTATGCACCAGAAACAAATTCATTGTGTGTCCAATCACACTTAGGCCAATAAAGAATTCTATTCTATTCTATTCTATTCTATTCTATTCTATTCTATTCTATTCAGATGGTCAGAGGGATGGATGGACACAGCTAGAAAAGCACATACAATCTGCCTCTTGGACTAGAAGACCTTCCAACTCTGCTATTCTATTCTATTCTATTCTATTCTATTCTATTCTATTCTACATACACACACAGACACACAAATTACTAACAAAATATATTATTTAAGAAGCTGGTAACTTAAACAAACACATTATTGAACACCATTATGACACTTGAATTTTAATTTCACTTGGTTTCTCATCTTTCCAGTGTTATTTTCAGTTTGAACCTGTTTAACATCCCTTTCACAGAACTTTGAAGAAAATCTGGTGTATAATAATAAGCATTGTTAAATTACTTATGAACACTGACCACAGTATATCAAATCCGACATATGTGTAACTGACAAATCAGTAATGTTTCTATTTAATTTTAAAATCAGGGGATTGTCAAAAATGAAAGATTAATTAAAATAAAGTTGACAAGAAAAGTTAGGAGGGCAAATCTCTTAGGATTCTGGGAAGTTATTCAAAACCATTATAGCAGAAGCTTAACTAAAATGTGTACCACAGATTAGGAAAGATACAAACCAGACCAAAGTTGTGTCAGAGCAGATAACAAGTTGACTATGCGAAGTTATAAAAAGCCAGAAGCCATCCTTCAAAAAACACAAAAGAAAAAAGAAAAAAGACTTTTGGTACACCAATTACCAAAAGGACTCCTTTAGAGAATATAGCAAATGTAAACTGATCATACGGCATACACACACAAATAATATTTGCAAAACAATTAGATCAAACACATATTTCACGTTCACGTCTTTATTTTCTCCTATTATTATCACCTCCCCCTGTTTATCTTAGGTTTTAATCTTGATCACTTTCCATTTTGAAGAGTAAAGGAAAATGGCGCTATTCAATAGTTTAGCGCTACAAGACTACAGTTAAGCAACATGAAGCTCAATTCCAGTGGCAATAGATGCATTCCTGGAAGACCTGGAGGATCAGACTGGAGATGGATCATCTTGAAGAAAATGTATCTATGTAGTCACTGTGTGTTTGTCTATTAGTGATTGAATTAAGTGCTGCTGTGCAGGGCAAGTAAATCTAGATATGGATGCTCATTGTGATATCACTATTTCAATTGTGCTCACAACTATTCATATGCTTAGAGTAAATTTATTTTCAGGTTGAAATATAATTCCCATTTCTTCTTTTAAAGCAGGGCAGCAAAACCAATAGTCCTAGTCTACATAGGGCCCTGTTTTTTTTACCCTCTGACTATAGTTACGGAAAGCATATTTTACCATTATTGGCATAACTGTTAAAAATAAATAAAATGACTTTCCCAGAAACCAACCTTATGCACATGTGACGTAGTACCCCCACACTGCCACTTCTAGTCCTGCCTTCTACACAAATGGTTGTTAGATAAAGTCAGGGAATATAAAGCTACCGTGACAACTAGACTTGTGAGTAATTTATTACCTCATATCTTAGTTGCAGAAGGTCTCTCGATGCCACTTCTAATGGAACAATTGTGGGACATTCCATTCCTTCATGTTCTATGTCTTTACTTTTATGGGTACAATATCTGATGACTAGCAGAGCCCGAAGGCGGGGTCAAATGCATCATAAGTTTGGAATCCTTATGTAGTCACAAGAGATCTAAATCCAGCCCCCTGTGAATTCTGTTAACTCTTATGTAGCACCAATTTGCCTTGACCATTATTAGATCAGATTCTTGTCTGTAGGTGGCAATAATAAACTCCTCTGTGCCTTGAACTCGGGTCCTGTTCCTGATTACTTGTGCCTGACAGTACCTGACTGGACACTGAGGCAGTGAAATGTTGGGCTAAAGTTGTGTTTCCATAGCTCAAATTATGTATATCTGTATTTTCTATTTTAATTTTAATTTAATTATTTATCAAATTATGGCACTATCTCACTCTCTGGGCAGTTTACAGGTAAAAACCTGTACATAGTTTATTAAGTAGGCAAAGCTTAAATGGGCATTTAATCCTATCCAGCACAGATGCTTTTATAATTTTATTCCAATTTTAAATTGAAGAGTTCAACAAAAATATTAATGGCATCCTACTTCCAATTAATGCTCTCTCTACACCTTTCTCATATTCTATTACCTTCAATCAAGTACTCATTTCACTCAGTTATAAAATGAAAACACATTAAATATTTTTCAACCTTCTGGTATTGTACCATCTATTTTAGTTTGAAGATAGGCATGCATACTGTCTCACAACGAAGTTGTACAACTTTTTTTAGAGAACTATATGTGACACATTTGAAATAGAGTGAGACCGGAATAGAAATTACATCTGATTTTGTTTCATAGCCATGAAAATTGAATTATGTTTACCTTTGTTTAATTAAATATAATTAATGAGTATTTCCAATCATTTGTAATTTTCAGTGTGCCAGAAGGAGAAAAGGACATTAAGTGGGTTGCAATTTGGGGAGTTTTTGAAGTCTTTGCTGAAGGCTTTTGAATTAAATGTGCCCCAATGTTTCTGCTTCAACTTTACTCGTGTCCAAAGAGTATAAGTGTAGATTATGCAAATTGCAACATGTTGACTGAAAACTGAAATTGAATAATTGTGACACGCAAAATGCTATTTTATGAATTCTAGCATTGCCGATGTTTAATTTCTATCATGCAGGCCAGAGCTGTTATATGGGGAGATTGTGATAAGGCCAGAATGAAAACCACACACAGTACCTAAAAGCAGCTTTCCCTACTCCTGGTTATTTGGGGATATTGTAACTCTAACAGTAGTGCATCACTGTGTGCAGTGATGGAAATCACTAGGAAGGCCTTTATTATTATTTCTTAAAACATTTCCATCAGCTCCTACACTTTGTTTTCTAGATCACAATGTTAAATGTATTCAGGGGTGGGCTTCAACATTTTTAGCAAGAGATTCTCTGCCTGGTTGCTGGGTGGGCGTGGCCATGGTGGGCGTGGCCTAGTCATCCTCCTGCACCACAGTGGGGAGGGGGGAGTTTTGCCCTCCCTGGGCTCCGGAGGCTTTCCTATGATGGACATAAGCTTCCCACTACCCCCTTGAACACTGTCGGCTGGTTCCCCCCCACCCCCATGGACATGTCATCTCCTCGTTCCATCTCCCCATGATGTCATCCCGTTTGGTTGATGCCACACTCTCCTCTATGTTATACTGTGACAGAACTTTACTCCCTTTGGGAACTCCCCCTTTCCCGGGGATGGCCTTCTTGCCTATCAAGACGCTTCTTTAATGACGGATCTTGGGATCCCGAGAGGTGGCATGCGAAGAAGAGATTTCTTACGGGTTTCTTACAGGGGTTTTTAAATCAAATTTTAAGGGGGGAGCAGGTTTTTTTTGATTCGGATAGCTCAGACAGGCTTGGGGGTTGTCTGCCAGGGCACAGGCCAGAGCTAACTAATGGGTGTGGGTTGGGAGTGCTGGGAAGGGTTGGGATTCCGGGGGAGACATTAAGCTGTTCCATTGGGGTGTTCACCATCTCTACTGTTTGTGGGAGAGGCAGATATGGTGGGGGCTGAGGGCCAAATTATGTTTGGGGGATGCAGGTTTGCTGTTTAAGAGCGATCACGTGTTCTGACCCTCATCACCCTTCTTGCATTCCCGGGTGCTCGGGATTACAGGACCCTGGTCTCCAGCTGGTGTCGCTTAACGTCAGGTCCGTGGTACATAAGGCTCCCCTCATTTACGACCTCATACAAGAGGGTAGAGTGGACCTGGCATGCATTACGGAGACCTGGTTGGGCCATGAGGGGGGTGTTCCCTTAGTGAACTATGTCCACCAGGCTTCTGGGCGTTTCACCAGCCGAGAGCACAGGGCAGAGGTGGTGGCGGTGGCGGTGGTTATTAAGGAAAGTCTCAGACCTCAGGAGGTCACTGTGCCTCAGATAGGTGGGTGTGAGTCCCTTTTTGTGAAATGGGGCCTTGGAGTTCAGGTGGGCCTTTTTGTTACCTACCTGTCTCCCTGCTACGTTTCATCGGCCCTGCCGGAGCTGCTGAATGTGTTAGCTGGATTGGCGGTTGATTTCCCCAGGCTTATGATCCTGGGGGATTTCAATCTGCCTTCCATTGGTGAGACATACGAGTCAGTTCGGGAGTTCATGGCTTCCATGACAGCTATGGACCTAACTCAGTTAATTCAAGACCCCACCCATAATAGGGGACACATGCTCGACCTGATTTTTGTCTCTGGGCAGTGGATGAATGATCTAGATTTAGGGGATATTTCTATTCAAACCTTGTCATGGTCTGATCATTTCCTCATCAGGCTTGACTTCCATACTGCTAACCCCTTGCTGCAGGGAGGCGGAACCGACTAGATGGTTCCACCCCAGGAGCCTGATGGAACCTGAAAGGTTCCTGATGGAGATTGGGACTTTTCTTGAATCCCTTGCTCACAACTTGACCGAAGCCCTAGTGGAAGCCTGGGATAGGGCGGCCACTGGGGCCTTGGATTGCGTTGTGCCTTTGCGGCCTCTGACCCAATGTTGATCCCGGGTGGCTCCCTGGTTTACTGAGGAGCTCCGGGAGATGAAACGTTGCAAAAGATGCCTAGAGAGCGGCTGGAGGGGCAGCCGGTCTGAATCTGATTGAACACTAGTAAGAATTCATATTAAATCCTACTTAGTGGCAATAAAAGCAGCAAAACGGCAACATTTTCCCACTCTTATCGCATCTGCAGATAACTGCCCAGCCGCCCTGTTTAGGGTGACCCAATCCTTACTTAACCAAGGAACTGGGAAAGACCCCTTGCAGGGTAGGGCTGAAGAATTTGTTCAGTATCTGCAGGATAAAATTGCTGAGATCTGAACAGGCTTGGACTCTGACTGGGTAGATTTGGGCGAGTCGACAGGGATGAATCTTGTGGAGACAATCTGGGATGAGTTTGACCCTGTGACCCCTGAGGCCATGGACAGGATTATGGGGAGACTCAGCTTCTTTAGCCAACTATTGTCTGGTCTCCAACCTCTGCTTTGTAGCAAAGGTTGTTGAGAATGTGGTAGCACGTCAACTTCCCCAGTACATGGATGAAGCTGTCTACCTGGATCCATTTCAGTCGGGTTTCAGGCCTGGGTACAGCACGGAGACGGCATTGGTCGTATTGGTTGAAGATCCCTGGCGGGCCTGGGACAGGGGCTGCTCCTCTGTCCTGGTCCTATTAGACCTCTTGGCGGCTTTCGATATCATCGACCATGGTATCCTACTGCAATGAGTTGGGGGGGGGGGTTGCAAGTGGGGGGGGGCACCGTTTTACGGTGATTCTCCTCCTACCTGTTGGATCAGTTGCAGTTCGTGTTGACTGGAGGGCAGGGATCGACCCCGAGGCACGTTACTTGTGGGGTGCCCCTGGGGTCGGTTCTCTCACCCCTCCTGTTCAACATATATATGAAACCGCTGGGCGAGATCATCCGTGGTTTTGGGGTACGGTATCAATACACTGATGATACCCAACTTTTCATCTCTATCCCAAACCACCCAAACAATGCCCTTGACGTGATTTCCCGATGCCTGGAGGCTGTGTGGATCTGGATTGGGAGGAACAGGCTCAAGCTCAATCCCTCCAAGACTGAGTGGCTGTGGTTTCCGTCATCCCGATTTGTGCATCTTGTTCCATCTTTGATAATAGGGGGAGAAATTTTAGCCCCCTCAGAGAGGGCCCGCAATCTGGGAGTCCTCCTGGATACGCGGCTTAGTTTAGAAGAACACCTGATGGCCGTGACCAGGGGGGCCGTTTACCAGGTTCGCCTGGTACGTCAGTTGTGTCCCTTCCTGGATCGGGATGCTCTATGCACAGTCCTTTCTCGCCTGGACTACTGCAATGCTCTCTACATGGGAATGCCCTTGAAGAGCACCCGGAGGCTTCAGCTGGTCCAAAATGCAGCTGCATGGGTTATCATGAGGGTACCTAGGTGCTCCCATGTTACACCCCTTTTAGGCGGCCTGCACTAGTTGCCGTTTTTTCCCCTGGTGCGATTCAAAGTACTAATTATGACCTTTAAAGTGCTCCATGGCTTAGGCCCAGGGTACCTGCAAGACCACCTACTGCCACCAGTAGCCTCCCACCGTCCAGTGCAATCCCACAGGGTTGGCCTCCTCAGGGTGCCGTCGGCCAGACAGTGTCGGCTAGCGAACCCCAGGGGGAGAGCCTTCTCTGTGGGAGCACCTTCCCTCTTGAATAAGCTGCCCCCAGAGCTTCGCATAATCCCTGACCTCCGGTCCTTCTGACGTGCCCTAAAAAGTTGGCTTTTCCAGCAAGCCGGCCTGGCCTGTTAATTTAATCTAATTTTTAAAATGTTAATGTTATATTAATTGGGTTTCTTTTTTGGATACTTATCTAATTTCCTTTTAACTTTTGTGATATGTGTTTTTTAATGTTGTACACCGCCCTGAGTCCTTTGGGAGAAGGGTGGCATATCCAATCCAATCCAATCCAATCATTGAGTCTCCAGGAGGGTGAAAACAGCCTCCCCAGGCTCCAGAGGATCTCTGGAGGCTGGAAACAGTCCCGTTTCTGGCCTTCCTGAACTTTTGATAGGCCCGTTTTTCACCCTTCCTGAGCCTCCATGCATGCCTTGCACTTACCTGTATCGAAAATGGGCCGCATGGGGGACTCCTCGGAGGGGTGAGGTAGGGTGGGTGTGGCCAGCCAGGAGTGGGATTTGGGAGTTCTCCAAACTGCACAGAATCTTAGCTAGAGGTTCTCCCGGACTCCTGCAAACCCCCAGCAGCCCACCCCTGAATGTATTTATGGTGTCAATAGAGTTGCAATTCTTCTTCAGTCAGATTATTCGAGACAGATGGCATGCATTGTATGCCTTCACCCCTAAAAGATGTAACTGAAATAAAAAAGAAGCATACAGTCTCTTTTGGCCAATCTGGAACATTTAAATCTATTTTGTTATCTAGGCATAGATTACATCTATAAAGAAATACAATTTTTCAGAATACACTAAACCTAATTGTCAGGAAAATATTTTCTATACCATTTAAAAAACCCCAATAATAGTTCTCTGTTTAAAATGCTTCCAACACTAAATTTGATCTCCTGCTAACTTTCTGCACATTGCTGTACGTGTCTGGATGTTATCCAGGTTTCAACAATACTATATGTCATTATAAACAAACATTAATTCTACTCTCTGTAATCATTTTTTTTAAAAATCACCACTTGAGCCTTCAGTGATTGCTTCCCCATGAAAATGCAGGAATTCAAAGCCAGTTCCCATAAAATTCAGATCACAAGTATCCCTGCATATTTATAATAAAGCTACATTTTCAACAGTCCTTAGGAGGGAAAATATTTCCATGTAGGTGATTTTCTAAGTCCTAATCAAACACAGCTGCCTCTGTGTGTCTGCTGTCTATTGACTTCACTGTACAAAAAAAGGATACAAACAGGAATATATGCCTACAGTAATCTTTAGGTGAAAGCATCGGGACATGGGTGTGTTGTGATGGCATAGCTCTTATCTCATTTTTTATTAGATTAGAACCAGATCTACCATGAGGCATTTTGTACCATGGAGAAACAGCAAATGAAAGCTTTGTCTCATGATTCTTTGGGGGTCAAATTTCCGTCATGACTGACTGGTATGACCCACTGGCCTTGTTCAGAAAATGTGCTTAATCAGTTCAGCAAAGACATAAACATGCATTCATAAAGTATGCTAAGCTTGGTTAATGTTAATCTTGTTTTTTTAATTTTATTTTAGTCTTTGGTATACAGTAAACCTGTCCCATTTCACTAGAAGATCACAAGACTTTGTGTGAATGCAGAAATTAATCAACCTTTAACTGTAGGCAAATTCTACACTCTACTGCAGAAAATGTGGTCACATTACACAGTATTTTTGAGTCCTTCTCAGACGAAAGACAATCGTAAAACATGTATTTGGTTACCCAGGAAAAGGTTTAATAAGAGTATTAACCTATTACAGGAATCTGTATAAATACTGCTTTAGAATAGAGCATAAACTAGTGATTAAATCCAGTTCACAAAGATGGATACTATCAGCACACGGACTCTGAAACTGCGGAGAGTAAGAGAAGGAAGCACAATAGGAAGAAAACTCTGGGGATTAAATATATTAAACAGCTCAAAATATCTAACTGAGTTAAGAACACTCCTCTGGTTCCTTAAACTCAGCTAGAATAAATTCTATCTTCAATTTGAGATTTCATATGCAAAATCATTCATTAAAAACATGTCTTGAGCTATTCATATCAGGTTTCATAGCAATTGTATTTGCTTATCCTCTAAGCTAATTTAGAAGGACCCATAACTGTTTATCCAAGTTAGTGGGGGCTCAACCTATAGCTAATAGTTAATTCTAACACGATTAAATAATATTTCAATTTTGATGAATCCCACTTGAAGAAGATTGTCACAAGGTGACATCTGAAACAGTGTTCTCAAATGTGGACTGAACATAGCAAAATTAATTCATGGACTCAGTTAAATTCCCTAGAAGCGAAATGCTGTGTGTTGGGCTCAGCATTTTAAATGCAGCAAGGATGAATTCAGTTCCCTTAATGTAAATGTAGCTGATAGTTCCTTTGCCCGTTTGGGGAAACATAAGATATTGAAGCATTCACTTCCTTGGAGCTTGAAACAAACAGATAGATAGGGATTTAATCACTGGTGAGTTCCTATCGGTTTGGACTGGTTTGGCTGAACCAGTAGTGGTTTGGCGGCTTGAATCGCTGGAACCGGCAGTGACCCAGGCCTGCCACGCCCTCGAACTGGTTCTCCGGGCAGCAATGTAGGCGCCGCCATCTTGTTTTTCACTTCTGCACATGTGCAGAGCAATTTTTATTGCATTGTGCATTCACACTCGCCCAGCGTGCCCATGAGCAAACCACCAGTAATGCCTGCCAGAACCCCCCCTGCATTTAATGTGATAAATGCCATCCCCAACTGTAAACTCTGCCCCCACCATTATTCCAGATAAGCTTTCTGTCCCTTTGGCAAATGCCTTAGTCCTGCCTTTATTAAGTTTATTCCGTAGCAAATGGTCCTTACAAAAGAAAATCAGGTTTTTTTTTTTAAACCATCAGATTTAAAAGGCTGTCAGACTTCATAATGACTCTGGGTGGCATACAACACTGAAAACCAGCACAAAACAATAAAAAAAAAGATACAAGTCATATCAAGAAATCTATATACCACTAATATTCTTGTCTTTATCTGTTTTTTTAAATACCCTCAAGTTAGCTCAAACAGTGCATTATGCCACAACAATTTTTGAATCATGGTATCTGCTAATGTAAAGAATGTATAAAAAAATCTGGAACCTATTCCTGTAGAATTGAAATTTCTACAATGCTCAGACCAGATTCATTTTCAAAGTTGTAACTGTTGCAGCATCCCCCCACAGTGATGTGATAAGTGATTTCCAAGGCTCCCTCTCAGCTTCCCATAAGGAAAGTCAGAAATTGGCTTCTGACAGACGTTTTGCTATATTGCATCTTATTCTAAAGTAGCCATCAACATATAATCTAGAGATTTTTGTTAAGAGCATGAGAAGCCTGCTTGAAATCCACTGACATGCTGCAAATTGGGTTGATTTAGAAGTTGTGATATATTTTTCCAGCACATAATATTTGACACGGGACCATTAAAGACAGGCAGTCTCTAAACCATGCTTGTTCACGTGTAAAGTTATTCTCCAAGTCCATTCATGACTACAGGCCACAATTGAATCAGAAACCTAAATATTTATTTTGGTGCTTGTGTAGATAACATACTCTCAACTTCTATTGAGAAAAGGCACACAGTTAATTCATCGTTAAGAGGCACTTCAAAAAATTGTTACAAACATAACCCCAGCTGTTATATAATGTGGATTAGGTGTCCACTGTTTGAATCTGACTCTCGCCGTATGTTTAAGTTCATGACCCCAAAGAAAACTTTGTAAAAACAAAAACAAAACAAAGCAATGTATTGATATATAGCATTACATCAAGTTCATTAGAATTAGCAGCTTTCCTTGTCAACTGAGTATGAGCTTCACAGAACATAGTACAATAGATCAAAAACCTTTATGGAATCAGATGCTTTGTGGTTTTAGCTGGCCACCCACATTCAAGCCCTGCCTCCCACTGAGAAGAGCTTTACATATTACCCTGCTACTATTACCCAGAATGCTCTTCACCTTTCTCATGCTCCAGATAAGACAACTTTCCAGTTATGCTTCTTCTCAATCAAAGTGGAGTCGGTTTTCCGGTTCTGTTACAACACCACACCAGTCCTGTTACAGCTCAGATTAAAAGTGGGATGTACACAAAGACAGAAACATAACACAAAATAGTACGTGAAGTCCTAAACATTAAGATGGAGAATTACAAACAAGACTCAATATAAAAAGTACAATGGAAACTAAAGCCACCCAGTTTCCAGATAGGCTGTTCCCACAATGACTTATAGGAAATAAGGTTTGCAGAGAGTGGGTGAGGAAGAAAGGTGCGAATGAGTTAGAGGGAGGGAGTTAGAGGCAACCGTATTTAATTGCAGGTGAGCTCTCTGCAAAAATGCCAAAAGTAGTCAATTTGGCTTCCAAAGGAAAGCCTAGCTCTCCTTTTTCTTTTGGATTGGGCTGCTTCTGCTGCTTTGACTTGTTTATCCTGTCTGCTGATGTTCAGCCCCACCCACATTGCCCAGAAAAATGGTGATGGACAGAAAGGGGGATGGAAGAAAAAAAAGTGTGTGTGTGTGTGTGTGTGTGTGTGTGTGTGTGTGTGTGTGTGTAGATGCAGTTCAACTGGCTGCCAGTTTTGCAGCATTTGGTCGGCAGATTGCCCACCCATGCATTAGGAATAAGGATTGGTTGCTACTATATTTCTCAGCTGAACTATCCTTGTGATGAGTGTTTGAAACAGAAAATTACTGTTTTGCCCTCCAGCTTTTCTGCTGTAAGGGCTCTTGGCTAACGTGACAAAATTAAATATGTACTTCAATACATGATGAAGTCATTACTAAGAGTGATTTAGGAGAATTTTAAAGCTATAAAGTTGAAACTCTTTGCATAGAGCTTACATAACCATAAGGTGCTACTGGATTCTTTCTGCTGCCATCTGTTGGCTGAGGATAACACAGCTAATGTTCTCCTGAAACAGAAAACAGATATTAAGTAACATTCGAGGTTTGTAGCTTCCCCTGGATGGACCAAAAAAAGAAAAAAAGAAAAAAGAAGAAGCTCCGAAAATTATTAATCTCTATGGATCATGTCTACTCAGGGCATGCTTGAATTTACCATTTTAAGTTGCTTTTATCCAGTCCGGATACAGATTTCACTTTAAAACAGCTTAAGTAAATTCTGAGCAGGCAAAGACACTGATAATAGCATGCAAAGTTTGGTTCAGACAGCAAATTACGGATAGATCTTTTTGGACACACACATACAAAATTTGCATATGCAAAGGAAAAGCATCAAAATGTACATACAAGCAGACACAGTCAATTTTTGGGGGGAAAAATCTTATAAATCTAATATTTTCACATACATACATACCGGTGTGTGCGTGTGTGTGCGTGTGTGTGTGTAATTTAATTTAAATTTAATTCCTATAGAACAGGGGTGTCCAAACTTGGGAACTTTAAGACTTGTGGACTTCAACTCCCAGAATTCCCCAGCCAGCATGGCTGGCTGGGGAATTCTGAGAGTTGAAGTCCACAAGTCTTAAAGTTCCCAAGTTTGGACACCCCTGCTATAGAACATCTCCCCTAGAAGAGAGGAAGGCTCAGCAGAGTAGAGTAGATGCTGTATGACCCTCTTTCCTTTTAATTTTTCACGGCAATTACATAAACTCATTTGTACATGGCAAACTCCATTCAGGGGATATTGATTGAAGTAATCGGAGATTGATTGGAGTAATCTGATATGGGATTATTACTTTAAAATGAAGATGAAGATAGACTGGGAGACAGGGAAGAGAAAGAATTACAAGAACTAAACAAAAAGAATGAATGCAAATGATAACAAATATCGGGTCTGCTCTGAATATTACTAGTTAATTCAGTTGATTTCCTTTCCAATTCTTGCTGTAGATTGACGTGTCTCAGTATTATGTTCAGTATTTTAGGAGCAGCTGGGCTGGGCATCATGCCATTTATAAATTTAAGGATAGCTGATGGCAGATGTATTTATTGTAAGCATGATAGCCTGGTGACAATGACAGCATGCTTAGGCCATACAATAGAACCGCTACCCAGATGTTCAAGTAACTCACCAATCAAAATGTGTCCTTCCAGCTTTCAGGTGTAAACTGGCAGATTTTATGAGATTTCACACCATGTCCTAAGCACAGGGTGGTTTCTGACAATATCTGAAAAGCCATTTATTTTTGAACAAATGTCATCCCCAACTTCTACTTAAATCAAAGAGATGATTAACCAAATGAATATTCTCGGTATAGATATAATTCAAGACTCTTCCATGATAATCAATAGATGAATCATTTGAGCAGCTTTTAAAATCTTCAGTAATTTGTGCAAGGACCTGGGTGCAGATCAAAGCAAATGAATAAGATTCACCAACACACTTTGCCATATCATTATGTAAAAAGCATACTACTTCAGAACGCCTTTTTACAGCCGCAAATCATTAATTTGTTTCTAATCCATACACTGTAAAGGTTTCAAGGTTTTCCTGGCTTCATGAAAACTGCAATACAGTTTTTAAATATAAAAGCAATACTTCTCAGTGTTTGAACTAATTCCAGAATAGTAAAAATATACTTTGGGGGGTTTGCTGGGATCGGCAGGCCTTTAATTAGCCTCTCTTGATTTGAAAGAATATGCAGAACTGTGATGCACGAGGCAAAGCAGGATCATAATGTATAGGCACTTTATAATGACCAGGAAGAAGTAGCAGTCAACTAAGATGGATGGAGCCAAATACATGGAAATGTCAACCTTACATATTGACGGAGAATAAGAAGATCAGGAGTCAGCAGCCGATGACTTCAGCTTTATATCCTACCCTTTTTTCACCTTCTGCTGAGCTGTTTTCCCAGCAAAGGAAAGAAAAAGAAAAGAAGGGAGGGGGAAAACAACCCACCCAGTCACCCAACCCCATGAACGGTTTTTCCAGATCAGGGGCCGATGGCCCCATCTGTTGACATAGCAATAATTTTTAATGAGAAATTTTTAGTATTTGTGTGGGAGAAGAGAGCATTGTGTACACAGATGCAGTGCTGGCCACCATGCTGTGGAGCTGAACCGCTCCCTCACCTCCCTTAAGCCTGGGGTTCGGAGTCCCAAAACAGATTCCTTTCAGGCAAAGGAAAAACATTTAGGCCCACTCACCTTTGAACTGAATGCAATGATGTTTACCTTGGCAAGACAAAGTGGCAGTTTTATAGATATTAAATACAGTCCTGAGGGGAAACTGGAGGCTGTCCGAAATTTTAATCACCCAATTTAGTCAGTCCAAGAAATTAGCTAAAGGGAAAACCTATGGCATTAAAACACCACCACCACTATCACAAAACCATGCACAAAATAGACCCTGTTTGAAATCAAGGGTCAAGAGAGAGAAAGTCCATCGAAAATCCAATATGCAATTGCATATCAGAAGAAATTGTGTCCTTTTAAAATTATTTGTAAAACCCTACAGATTAATAATCTCTGCTACTTTTCTTTGCAATCCTGGGGGCTGGAGGCTAAATCATACGAAGAACAGTTTCAATAATTGGGTAGGTCTAGACTAGTGAAAAGAAGGACTAGGGATGACATGATAGCAGTGTTCCAATATTTGAAGGTTTGCCGTAAAGAACAGAGGGGGTCAACCTATTTTCCAAAGCACCAGAAGGAAAGACAAGAAACAATGGATAGAAACTAAACAAAGAGAGAAGCAACTTAGAACTAAGGAGAAATTTGCTAACAGTGAGAACAATTAACCAGTGGAACAGCTTGCCTCCAGAATTTGTGGCTGCTCCAGCGCTGGAGGCTTTTAAGAAGAGACTGGATAGCCACTTGTCATAAAAGGGATAGGGTCTTCTGCTTGAGCAGAGGGTTGAACTCGAAGACCTCCAAGATCCCTTCCAATTCTGTTATTCCTTTTAGGATTTTCCGCATCCCAACTACCTCAGCTAACCTCAGCTCCAGTTAATTCTCCAGCAGTTCCAAGGATCCGCAGCCCTACGGATGCCATGGGCCATTCATCTTTTAATTCGATTTTGCCTGTCAGATAAAATTGCTGCAAACAAGTTTAGCACATCTTGATTGTTTTTCTTCCCCTTGCTGAGCACGAGGGGTGCGTGTTTGGAAAGGGAAGGCAAGAGCAAAGGAGATGCAGGAGGGCTCTGAAACAGGCCTCAAGAGTTGCTGCTGAGGCCAAGGCCCTGCTTACTGATTTCCAAGGATAGCAAAACAACATATCCAAGGAAGAAACAAAGAAAAAAATGGGTGGTGGATGCGGGGCGGTGGCGGGGGCTGGGGGGGTAGTTCCCCTCCCCCCCACTGCCCACACAATTTGGCTGTGAGCACTAAGACTTCAGCAATGCTGTCAGAAGTCTCCCGGCAGGAACAGAATTCATGTTGATTTTACAGGGAAGGTTGTTACCCGCATTTCACTGTTGATTTATTGGGTTTTAACCAGCTCCTTATGGTGCGCTATAAGGAGAGGCGAGGAGAAAAAAGAGAGGGAGAGTCAACTTGTACTTCTCCCGAACTGCTGACTCTTAGTAAAACGGCAATTGGGATGATCATGACAAATAAGGCCAGGCGCGGGGATGGCGTTTCAAGAGGCTGGGCTAACAACTAAAGGAAAAGCTCTCTGCTGTACACCCGGCCTATTTGTTGACCACCTGCCATGCTTGTTTAATATTTGTCAGAATTTATGAAGGCCGCGGCGAATGTAGAATAACAAACACTGTGTCCGCGGTTCCGCATGAAGCTTCAACAAGCAAGGTGCTGCAGTTACACGCTTGCTGCCAAACTGAAAGGGTGGGGATGGGGGGTGGAATATAACTCTGTGAGTCATTTCATTCAGTTCCTTCAGGGGGACGTTAGGAATGAGGGAGTATATGCAAAAACAAGCCCAAGAAAGCCCAATAGAATTTAAATAACCAAGCCAGGCCTGGGTTTGTTACCATCTGCAGACTTCATTAGGCTGCCTTGATTGGCCTGTGTTAAACAAAGATGGGATAAGGTTTCAGACCTTTTTTTTTTTTTTTTTGTGGGAGTGGAGCTAAAATTTCAGGCTGATGGTTTAGTCAGGTGTAAGCATGAAGTTTCCAATTTAGAGACATAAACCGAAAACTTTTTTTTTTTATTATTATCCTTTTACCCTGGCACCCGGCTTCACCCCAGCTCCTTTTCAGAATTCAGATGATGCGTTTACATAGGCTGTGCCTTAATTGATCGGCATGCAATCTAATATGACACATAAAATATATCTTCTGTGAAAGATACTGTGCAGTGTCTTCCAGACATCATTAGGGGAAGTTCTCTTCATGATCCCTTTTTCAAAATTCTTGGGATTCCATCTACCTCCAGAAATGTGTGTTCCAAAATCATACCCGTCGACCATGAAATCTCTAAAACACACCTAATAAGCTGTTTCATAAAGAAGCAGGCTACCAAAGAAGCATGCAAAAGCAGGAAACTTCAAGAAAGCAAAAAGGACATTTTGAAGGGAAACGTAGTGCAGTCAGAGCAAATTCCCTAATTTGTGAAGTGTTTGCTAAGCAGAACAGTGTAGAAATATGTGTAGCTGATTGTGCTGGGCAAGAACAAATATTCTGATGATAGTTAGAGGCTAGCAAGTGTATTATGGCATGAAATATTTATATGAAGCATAATGCAGCCTTTAAAATGTCATTAAACTTTTTGATTGTATTTAAATCTCTACTATTCTGAATATTATCTGTAGGGAAAGTTAAACACTTAGAATGACATTGTTTAAGAAAGTATTTTTTTCAACTACTTATTTGTTTTCTTTCAGATGGTTAAAATGCCTTCAGTTGATGTGCAAGTAGATAGCATAGAGCCAGAGGGAGGTAATCCTACAAATTAGCAGCAATGATGAATTTAGGAGTAGCCTAAATTTAGTCTTATCTAATGTGACTTGGATAAATCACTTATAAATGGTACTTCAATTTGGTGTAGACATCTTTTTAGATTTCATTATTTAGTACTTCCACTATTCATTTGAACTTGATATTTCTGCAAGATATTAATGATCCCCGATCTTACATTTTCAAATAATAAAATCCAGTTTTTTCATATGTCTATTAAATAGCACTCTGATAGGAGGCAATATGGAATTCTATATGTAGAATTAGTTGTCCAGTATAAGATACAAATTCTCAAAACTAAAACCTAATTAGACAGTATGGAAAAAGAGGTTAGATAAAGTTGTTACAACTCATATCAATTATATCTTCCTGGCCTTCCACTTGAATTTGGAGATGAATGATTGTCTAAATTAATCAAAATGAGGGACCCTTCTTTTTATTTTTTCAAACCTTTCACAAATCCAAATTTAAAATGGAAAGGTGCACATGAAAATCATATAATGTTTTGGAACATTTGCCCTTCTAGTAGAAATGTTATGTATGGTGTCTTTACATATTTACAAAACAAGATGACGCAACTGGGGATTGAAATAGTTCCCCTTGTTTTCATGTTTTGGAGGATCGGAGAGGTTTAAGGGGCAAAATAAGTTCTTAAGTTATGCAGAGGCTTAGCAGACCTATTTGGCCCTTTAGTTTGTCTTAACTTTTTAAAATTATGCTGTCAGCAATTGATATTTTGCCAGTGAATTTCAGCTGGAGAAGCTTTAGGGTTCTTATTCTTGCTATCCAGGGCAGGCTACCAGCCTCACCCGCAGAGTGAAAAAGCAACCACAGGAAATTGAGTTTTGGCGAAAGAAGTGTATAGACTACACAACATTTTACATCAGGCTACTATCAGGACACTGTGTTACTGACAGTATTCAAATAATTGGAGTCAGTTATTAGTTCAGTTTCCTTGCGTATGTGAAACTGGGATGGCATATTCTCCTTTTACTCAGCCAGCAAACATCTTGGGCCTCCTGATGATTATGGAAGGGATACGAAGCGTGCGGTAAACCCAGAACCAAGCTGTTGGAAAGAAAGCATGACAGGTTGTAATGGGGTTGTGTTGGCATCATGAACCTTTAAGATACACTGATCTTTTTCTTCATTCGAGTCATGCCTGTGGAATTTCATCAGCAAAGGATCTGCTTCCACTGGCTCAGACATAAAGAGGCACTATTTTTGTTTAATATTTCAACAAAGGGAAGAGGTTAGCAAGGGAATTAACATCCGTACAAGGACTGTTTTTCCATGGAGTTTACCCAGGGTAGCCAGCACACAGCTAGCTACAGTGTATATTTGTCTTTTCTAAGGCTGAGTGGTTTCCATATAGACTCTTGCCAACCACTCTGATGAAGCCCACAAAGCATGTTTTGCTGTGGGGAGAACTTGTACTCTCCAATGAAAGAGCAACACATGCTAAAGTCCCCACCAGTGCCTAATTGTGCATGTCTGGGTCAGAGATACATCCATGAGTTTGATGTAAATTCCTTTAGGTCTTTAAAAAAAAAAAATTCAAAGCCACTCAGATCCGAAGTTCAATGTTATAAGAGCCTGATCCCATAAACCGTTTGATTTTTTTTCTTCAAGATTAATGCTGCAGAGTTCCTTAATTTTATTTTAAACCAAGGAATTATCCATCTTAAATGTGGAATGCACCTGAAAAGAATCCAGCCACATTTGACAGCATGGACTATTTATATTATAAAACATGACTTCCTTCCTTTATAATATTGAATTATTTACTTAGAAATACCTTCATTCATTTAGCGTCCAAATTTTCCCAAGTGTTGGAACAACGGATTAACCTCTCATCTCTGACACAGAAAGCAGTATAATCTCTTTTTTTTCATCCCATTCTTTAAATTTGTCTTTTTGACTACCTGGTTTTTTAATAAATAGCCACATAAGTTATTAGGAAATTACTTTTATGAATTATTCACAGGGAACCAAAACCAGAAAGGATGTACGCAAGATCTGTTTCTGACAGCAAATATATTTGAGCAAAATATATTTGGTCAACTGTATTCCAATAAGTTAAATTCCACAGCACTGACTCCCATTTCCTTGGAATCATAATATTCTGATTATTATGGCATTTTTCTTTATGTCCTGTTGCCAGTTGGCTGCTATAATTCATAGGCTCAAGCTGGCACTGCACAGAAAATGATTACAGGAACTAAAGGTATTCTGGAAAATCTAATCCTTGAGAAAACATGCTTTGGGAGGCACACATCTCCTTAACAATTTGGTATTTTTCAGAGGCTTTGTATTATTTTCATCCCCTTTTATCTGAGAGAAGGATCTGGACCAGGATCATAAAGATTAATATGTTCATTACTTTAGTTAGATGTTTTTTTTGGTTTGATCACATAGCCAAATCCAAAAGGATGAAGTTCAGCTGTTGCAAGTTCAATATGTGATGAAGCAGCTAAAAAGACCAATACATTATTGAAAACCCTGCACCAAGATCACAAGAGATAACTGTTCTATTGTATTCCATGCTATGTGGACTGCATTTAAATTACTCTGTCCAGTTTTGGACACTAAGAGATAAGAATCTGGATCAAGGACTTAGAGGAGACCTATTGTTAGATTCGGGCAACGAGAGAACAGACTCCAGACGATAGTGACAACAACAGCTCTTTATTTAGTAGTAGTAGTGATCCAGCTTGGCTTGGGGTCTAATAGCTCCCCTTTTATAGGGATCGGGTACACCTCCCGTCCAATCAGAACAACCCCTTGTTCCCGCCCTAGTGGCGGACCTGAGTGGAGACTTACAGCGGTATATGCTAATATCTAACACCCCTCCCCTCTTAGATGGAGTGTTCCGGTTTGTGATAAAGTCCTGTAAGTATGCCGGTTTCTGCCTTACTCGGGTGGACCGTCAGATTTCGGGTTGAGTAGGAACGGGCGTGAGATCGGCGTGTTCCTCCTGTTCTGTTTCGCTGGCAGGGGATGGTAGGTTCCCCTCGCTCGGAGGCTGTTCCGCTCTATCGTTGATCTCAGGTTCCACCCCAGGCTCCGTGGTGCTGTAGTCCTCTGTGCTCGGATATTCGGGTTGTTGCATTGGCTGATTTTCCGATGGAATGAAGTCTTCGTTTGCTGATTGTAGGTTGGAGTGTGTTAGGTGACCTCGCAGTTGGTCTATGTGCCTCTTCCAGTTCCTCCCGTCCTCTAGTTCCAACAAGTATGATCGAGGACCCGTGATACCAATTACCTTTGCCGGAATCCACAGCGTCCCCCCTGCATAGTTGTGGGCGTATACTGAATCCCCTATGCTAAAGTTCCGAATTTTGCTTGTGGAGTCTGGGGGCGATGTGGCAGAGTAGTTTGGGTGAAGCCGGTCCAGGTGAGACCGTAATCGGTGACCCATGAGGAGTTCGGCGGGGCTCCTTCCGGTCGTGGCACTAGGGGTAATATGTTGGATTAGTAAGTAATGGTCGATTCGTGTTTGCCAATCACCTGGGCCCATCCTAGCGAGGGCCTCTTTTGCAGATCGCACCATTCTCTCCGCCTGTCCGTTCGATGCCGGATGGAATGGCGCGACGAGGACATGCCGAATTCCCTGACTCGCTAAGTATGTTTCGAATTGCATGGCCGTGAATTGGGGCCCGTTGTCAGAGACCAGGAGGTCGGGCAGGCCCTGAGTGGCGAAAAGTCGCCGTAGTACCTTAATGACTGCCTCTGCCGTGATTGAAGTCATTAGGACTACTTCCAACCATTTGGAGTATGCATCCACAACTATTAGAAACGTTTGCCCTTGGACTGGCCCTGCAAAACAAGGTGTATTTGTGACCAGGGTGCTTTTGGTTTGTCCCATTCCGTGGCGGGCGCTTCAGGGGGGGCTGGTCTGGACTCTTGGCACGGATCACAAGTGGCTACCCATTCCTCTATCTCCTTGTCCATGTTAGGCCACCAAACATAACTCCTAGCTAACGCTTTCATCCTTACGATCCCTGGATGCTCAACATGTAAAGCCTCTAATACATTTCTCCACAGTGCGTATGGTACAACAACTCGATCCCCCCACAATAAACAACCTTGTAAAACCGACAGTTCGTCGCGCTTAGACCAAAACAGTTTGAATTCGGGTCCCACATTCCCTTTGGGCCACCCCCTCCATACCCAAGTTTGTACCTGTCTGATTACATTGTCCTTAGCAGAAAACCTAGCAACGTCCACAGAAGAAACTGGTCCTGAGTCCAAACAGTCAATCAAGAGAACCGGTATTTCGGGAGTGGGGTCTGTTAACAGTTCTGGTAGTGGGCAACGGCTGAGTGCGTCTGCGTGCCCTAATGTGGAACCTGGTCGATGTATCAACTTGTAGGAATACGCAGCCAGGAAAACAGTCCACCTGGTCATGCGCAGAGAGAGTGAGACCGGTGTGGGGCGGTTTCCCGCCAAAAGACCCAGCAATGGTTTGTGGTCTGTGATAAGAATTAAAAGCACCCCTGTGCGTCACTATAGTTTGGGCCTCCGCCGTGGCGCTATCCACAGGCAGCTGCTGATACGCTTGTGCCATGTCTAACTTTGCAAATTTTTTCCTGGCCCCAACGAGTGCAATAGGTGTTGGACTACGGGCACAGGATACGCGCTCTGTTGTAGGGCGACATTAATTGTGCATTTATAGTCCGTGCAGATGCGGACTGACCCATCTGGTTTAACTGGGGTCACGATGGGGGTTTCCCAGTGCGCGTGATCCACCGGTTCAAGGATCCCTTGCTCTATGAGCTTATCGATTTCTTTGTCAATCTTGGGACGGAGTGCAAAAGGCACTCTTCTAGGTTTGAGTCGGATTGGCGCCACCTTTGGATCTAGATTGAATGATATTGGCTTTCTCACATGCTTACCAAGGCCGGGGCTGAACACATCCTCGAACTCCTTAAAAATCTGCTCAGCGCTGCTGTTCTCCACGGCGTTGATTCCGGTGACTTCTAGCCCCAGGGCTTCAAACCAATCCAGTCCCAGGAGGCTCTGTAATGGCGCGCTGGCGACGGTCACTGGCAGCTGGGCTATGATGTCTTTGAACTGGACCCGAAACGTGCCTTGACCCATGATGGGGACCCTGTTCCCCTGGTAGTCTCGTAGCAGGATGTCTGGTGTTCGCAGTTGGCGCTTCTTAAGGCTCGGAATTGCTCTTTTCATGGCTGACCACGAGATGATCGTCAGGGACGATCCCGTGTCGACTTCAAGCTCGCAAGGGGAGTCCTCCAGGAGGACAGTGAGTTTCAGCTTTTTAGGCCGCTTTGTGCGGACCTGACCTATCGTTGTGAGATAGGTTCTCATGGGTTCTCTCTGGGGGATACTCTCTCTCAGTTTCCTGGGAATACTCTCTCTCGGCTCTCTGTGAATACGCCCTTTCAGCTCTTTGGGGATATTCTCTCTCGGCTGACTCCCTCGGTTCTCTCTCTGGGCGCCCTTTGTTTTTCCGCCAAGCCCCTGGGTTGGGCTTCTGTCTGCGGTACATAGGAGGCTGCATTATGTGGCAGGGACTTCGCTCCGGCACACTCGTGCAATGTGCCCAAGTTTGTCGCAATGCGAGCAAACAACGTTTCTGAAATGGCAGGTAGACCGGGGGTGGTTCCCTCCGCAGCCTGCGCATGGTGGCAAACGGAATTCGGGTTTTCCCGCCGGTCTTGTGTGACTGCTCCTCATGCGATGGCTGTCTTCAAAATCGCTGTCCTTGGCCTCTTGATCGGTGGCCTCATAGTGCACTTTGGCTTGTCTGGCTCCCGGCTGGGTTGCGCTGTATCCCCGTTGTATTGTTTCGGAAGATTTGTCTGCTGATTCAGAAGCTCTCGCCTCATCTAGCGCGATTTGCAGGCTTAGGATGGGTTTGGCCAACAATCGTTTTTGTAATGAAATGTCTTTTAACCTGCATATCAGGCGATCCAGGATTTGCTCGTCCAGATCCCTGAATCCGCAATGCGTGGCTGCTTTCCGAAGTGCTGCAACGTACTCGTTGATGGATTCTCCCGCCTTCTGGTTCCTCGTGTTGAATCCTTGGCGGCAAACATGGCGGGAAGGTTTTGGCACGTAATGAGTTTGCAGCATCTGTTGCAGCGCCGTCCATGTTACCGCCTGGATGGGGGTTGGTTCTGAGAGATCCCTGGCCGTTTCGAAAACCTCTCGACCGCAGTAGCTCAGGAACATATTCTTTTTCCGGGAGTCCGGTACTCCCGTGAGATCATTTGCCTCGAGGAAACACTCGAATCTCAGCATGTAGGATTCCCAATGCTCGGCGATTGGGTCGTATGGAGTTGGAGGAGCATGCATCGACATCTTGTCTGCGTTTGAATTTGCCGCGCTGAGATGGCTGCCGGAACTTCCGCCGAATTCCGGGGCTGGATCGGAGGTAGCTTCTTCGTCCTATCTGTCTCTCAATCCCACCTTCGTCGCCAATGTTAGATTCGGGCAATGAGAGAACAGACTCCAGACGATAGTGACAACAACAGCTCTTTATTTACTAGTAGTAGTGATCCAGCTTGGCTTGGGGTCTAATAGCTCCCCTTTTATAGGGATCGGGTACACCTCCCGTCCAATCAGAACAACCCCTTGTTCCCGCCCTAGTGGCGGACCTGAGTGGAGACTTACAGCAGTATATGCTAATATCTAACACCTATCATGATACCAAATCCCAGGAAGAAAGGTTGAGATGGTTAGCTGTATTTAGCCTGCAAAATAAAAGAATAAGAAAAGATACAAAACCACTATACAAATATCTTACAAAACAGACACATGCAAGTCGGGGTGGATTTCTTCTCACTTGAAACTGAGAGTTGGACCAGGTCCAACAAGTTGACATTTAAAATATGAGATTTAGCTTGTTGTTTCGTTCTCACAAGTCATCACAAATGTGTACAGTCATAGCAAACAACAATCTTGACATTCCTGAGATATATCCAAGACTGGATCATTGCCACAGCACTGTAAGACATGATGTTGTGATACAATCAAAAAGACATATGAGAACTTCTCCATTTGAGAAGAGAAATGTTATCTCATTTGTCTTTCCTGAGAAAATGATCTTAGCCCTTTGAAGATAGCTGTCTCTAGCAGAAATAAATGGACACAAGAGCCTCTAATGTGTTAACTGCCATGCAATACTTAGGGAAAATGAATACCATCATTTGATATACAACTTAATCATGGAAACATTCTATAACTCCAAAGAAATGTTTATGGGAGCAGTTGACACAGCATTGTACTAGACCCGTGATGGCAAACCTATGGCACATGTGCCACAGGTGGCACACAGAACCTTTTCTGCAGGCACGTGAGCCATTGCCCCAGCTCAGCTCCACAGCGCATGCATACATGCCTCCTGCTGGCCAGCTGATTTTGGGGGAGAGACACATGCAGGAGTCATACAGACATGTGCGTGGGGGAGGGGGGTTGTGCACACATGCTTGGGGCGGGGGAGCATGGGGTGTGTGGTGGGTCCTCCCTGCGGCCCAGGTTTGGTCCCAGGAGGCTGCAGGGAGGCCTACTAGGCCCAAAACGGGGTGCAGGGGGTGCAGCATGCATGCATGGGGGAGTGGGAAGGCCGGGGGTCATGCACACATGCATGGGGGAGTGGAGGGAGTGGGGGGAGTGGGGGGTGTCCACGGGCATGCCGAGGGGGTGTTGGACCCACATTGCATTATGTGTGCGGGCACGCACTTTTGGCACGCGACAACAAAGAGGTTAGCCATCACTGTTCTATATTAAATTGAAGCCATGGACAGCAGATGAAACGTATGTAGGTCTGGCTATATTCCCACCCATTTATAATCGCAGCTCTATCATTATCTTTGGCCTTGGAAAGTTGACATATCTCACCCATTAGTTTAATTTTTTCTTAAAAGTCTATGCATTAATCTAATATGACTAACAAAAAATATTTCTGAAAAGACCCCAACTGTCTTGATTGATCCACAAGTAATTACTCATATTAATGCCAGTAGTTGCACAACGAGTCAACTTCCTAGGCTCATCTTTCTTACTAATGTTTTGGGTTATAGCCAGGACTGCAAAGAAAAATGGAGCTGCTTTGACGGCAGAATGAGAAGGACTGTCAATCAGTTCATTCTGTAGCCTTCATACTGAGCAGCCTAACCAGCTCAGGTTTGCATGTCACAAGGAGATTAATAATTGAAAGCCTATTTGCACAGATTCAAGGTGAATACTTATCATGCCTCTTATAATCTCTGAAGGTGATAAACTGATCGTGATAGTTCTATTCAGCACTTGCCGTTAAAGCTTTGCTCCTCTTTAAACAACCCATTCCAGATTTTGCATCAGTGTCTTTTCTGAGTGCTACTGCTCTAGATATTTTGCCCTGGGAAAATGGGTGAGGTGACCAGCAAGGTTTATTTAAAACCATGAAATATTTTTATCTGTGCTTACTAGAACTAAAGATAAATTTCCTGACAGTGAGAACAATTAACCAGTGGAATGGCTTGCCTCCAGAAATTGTGGATGCTCTGACAACTGGAGATTGGAAGAGATTAAAAAGAGATTGGACAGACACTTATTTGAAATGCCATAGGGTCTCCTGCTTGAGTGGGGGTGGGGGGGACTGGAGGACTCAGATCCCTTCCAGCTCTGTTATTCTGTTCTGTTATTCTGTTATTCTTCCTATGATTGAGTGATCCTGTGATCCTATATGACCTATTCCATCAAGCCCAAAGAAAATCCGGAATGGTATAGGATCTCCTGCCCAAAGAAAGTCCGGAATGATATAGGATCTCCTGTCCAAAGAAAGTCCGGAATGGTATAGGTTTTCCTGCCATGGGCAGGAGGTTGGATTTGAAGACTTCCAACCCCATTATTCTATGTTCTAAACTGAGTGCAATCTATAGGAAATGGTTAAGAATCCAAGAGAATATGGAAAACTTTATACCACTAGCTAAAGTATTCTCTTCATTTTGGTAATAACAGCCATTGCGTTTAGAAAGTGCCTTGTCAGCTGTTAATGAAATCTTGAAAAGATAAGGGAAGCTCATAAAATGCTCGGTTTCATTTTGTTCCTGATCACTGTAATCATATTTGGAAGAGCTGGCTCTTCACTCAGGCCTTTGCCCGAGAGAGCTTGAGCCCTCACTTCTTCATGCTTTTATATTTATCTTTTGTGTTTATTGATTTGATTGCAATTTCATTGATTGTTGTGAGGCACCCCAAATCAGTTTTAATGTATTGTTATGACAGTTGATCTCACAGCCAGCCAGATGTTCAGATATGATTTTTCTAGAGAACCTGGGATGATAGGTTCATATTATCTGATGACGTTACAGATTAGGGTTGCAGAATATAAACTGTTTGAAGTCAAGCTGCCTTTTGCAATATTGACCAAAGGTGATTTTTGTCAATGCTGCTGGCATTCAAGGGATGCTAAGATATTTTAGGATTGCACTCAAGGCTCCTATCACCATTGGAACTATCTTTGCTTTCTTTTGACACGGTCATTCTATTTGAAGGTTTTTATGTTTTACAATTTTGTGATTTTCTCCAGTTCTTTCTCTTCTGTCTTCAGATGTTGCTGTCTTCAGGTATTGCAATATCCACTATTCAGACATTTTGTCCCTTATCAACAACTATTAAATCTAGGGTGTTGTGCAATTATTATTATTCTCTTCTTAGAATGGTGTCTTTGAAAAAGAAATGAACTAAAATTTGCAAGCTTTGCTCCTTTGTGGTCTGTTGTTTTTTCACATCTTGTAAAATCTGGCTTCTTGGTTTCCTCTGCTATTTGGAGTTTTCCCTTTACCCTTGCCTGGCTGGGTTGTTAAATACTTTGTAAATTAAACTCAGGATAGGGAATTTATTCAAACCTCAAAAGCTTGAAAGAGGTTCAGTGCTTTCCCTTTTGCACCAGTATTTAATAAAACCGTGCTCTATAATTTATGATTTGGAATGTTTATTTATTTAGGAAATTTATATGGCCACTCATCTTACATATATATATCCCTTGTGGCTAATGATAATACATCCCCATTTAATAAAACCTGAGTCAGAAAAAACAGAGAAACAGAATGAAAATAATTACTGCAATAACTGAAGTACTATATAACACACATATATCTTCCATATCTGGTGACTCATAGCTGAGACCCCAATCAATGTTATTTGCAAAAATTAAGGCATTTTCCCCCATTGTCCAGCATTTAATGTTTCTTACACTGAGCTGAATGCTAGCTTCCAATGTTTGTTATATATATTTTTTGAGCCTTTGGGTGCTGTTAGCTATTATTTTCCATTTCAACTACTATGAGGAGTTATGGTCCTAATTAAGCTTGCCTGCTTTCATGGGATTTTCACATCCTAACATTATGTCACCGTTTTTGCAGAGAATAACAGACTTGATTTGTAGCTCCCCAAAGTAATCACTGTGTAATTAAAATGGGGTTGATTAGTTTTTTAGAAATAGCTACTGATTTAAAAGCAAAAGTACAAATCACTTGTGTTTGGTTTGGTTTGTATCTCTTGACTTGTGTCAATAAACAAATGGACAAATAAATATGGTCCTTGGTGCTCTCTGAGCTCGGTTGTTTTCTTGCAGACGTTTCATTAACCAAACTATGTAACATCATCAGTTCTCACTGTTCCTAAAGGAAGTCAAATCAAGTTACTTACTCAGAAATCCCTCAGACACTCATATTTCTTGCCATGATTGTCTGCTTGAATGTGAGGATACAAACCTTTAGGACTGTCAGCTTGGAGAACCATCAACAGTTTATTATGAAAGTGTTGCTTGCTTCTTTTTCTTCCCTGTCCTCCCCTTCCTGTTAGTTGTTTCTGGGTGGTGAGAAAGAAAACATTTTCTCAGTCAACCATTTACTGTGCAACAGGGGAAAACTGTCTTGTCACTCTGCCATGAGCAAGCCTTGCAAGATAAGTCAAAATGATTTACCCTGTAAATAAAGTTTGTTGTTTTCTTTAACTGGAAGAATTGCCCAGGTGGCAGAGATTTCCTATGGAGGGGTGATGTGGTAAGCTTTCTTCATTTATCCACTTTGTTTCTCTTCTCTGAACTGTCTCTCCCTGCCCCAACACTGGAAAAATTAGCAAATCTATAACTATGAGGACTTACCTATCAGAGCAGGCCCCAACAGATCATTCCTGCCTGGGTTTTTGAAATCATACCTCACAGGCAGACCCGTTTTTCCTATTTGGATTCTAATTAAAGGAGGGTTTTTCTGTTCTCACCATCCAACTCTTTTCGAATTAGGAACCAACTGCATCAAAGGTCATTCTACAAATAAATAGAACAAGTTTAGGTGGACTGATTTCTATTGGAAATAGCCAGGGCTTTCTAGTTTCTTGGGAGAAAACAAACCTTCATTTTCTTTATGTAATATCTGAGGTAGAATGATTGTAGGAATGCACGATGTTAAAATGCATGAACAGTAGAGATCACAACCATCTTAATTTAAAGGTTATTTTGATTTTATTCTAAGGCATTCTATTCCATTGTTGACAGTTCTTACCATTAAGAAATTCTTTCTGTGGTCCCCTTGCATTCTACTGACTTGAAATTGAAAATCACTGTTTTTCATCCTAGTTTCCATGTTGATTAATTTTCCACTCTAGCTGGGTGTTGGAATCTAGGTGATATTGGTCCAAATGCAAAGCACTAACTCTGAGGTTGCACCTGTACCTACCTACCTATCTACCTACCTACCTTCCTACCTTCCTTTCTCCCTGACTGCCCTGGCTGTACTTGAAGGTAAAGTACATTTCTATACCACTAATATTGTCATGTCTATAACCTTTAAGGGGTGAAATGTGCATTATAGGGCAAACCCTTGTCAAATCAGAAGTGTCCACTATCACTGCCATCAACCTGACTTCTCTGACCACATTTTTGAAGACATCGCTGTTGAGACTGAGGATTTCTCATACTACCAAGCAAAACACTCTATAACAGGGGTCTCCAACCTTGGCAACTTTAATCCTGGCGGACTTCAACTCCCAGGATTCCCCAGCCAGCAACTGCCAGGATTAAAGCTGCCAAGGTTGGAGACTCCTGCTCTATAACATTTCAGGAATATTCTGCTTTTTTGCTTCTTAACAAATAAAGGTAGTCCTTGATTTACCACCACAATTGAGCCCAAAATTACTGTTGCTAAGTGAGACATTTGCTAAGTGAGTTTTGCCCCATTTTATGATCTTTCTTGCCACAGTTGTTAAGTGAATCTGACTTCTCCGTTGACTTTGCTTGTCAGAAGATTTGCAAAAAGGCACCCTATGACCTCGGGACACAGCAACCGTCATAAATATGAGTCAGTTGGCAAGTCTCTGAATTTTGATCACATGACCATGGGAATGCTGCGACAGTCATAAGTGTGAAAAACAGTCATAATTCACATTTTTCAGAATCAGAATCAGCATAGAGCTGGAAAAACACCGTGGAGATCTTCTAGTCCAGCCCCCTGCTCAAGCAGGAGATCCTATACCATAGGATGGATCAGTGCCGTTACCGTAGGATAGGATCAGATCCATTAGTAACTTTGAATGGTCACTAAATGAACTGTTGTAAGTCGAGGAATACCTGTATAAGAAAGGAAAACAAGGCAACATTGGGCTCCAAACAAAGCTACCATCCCGTGCGACAAAAGAATTACGGGAAGGGCCTATGCTCATCTGGAAGCATCACCATCTTATCCTGCAAGCTGCAGCTTTGGATGCAGAACTGGCCCTCGGAACCACAGCATTGGGCTAATAACAATTTGTTTATTGGAGCGCTTTCCCTGGTGACGGGAAAGATAGTTTACATAATTATCTGTGACTATTGTGGGAGTGATAGAGAAACATTTGGGTGACGCATTTCAGCTGGTCATCAGGCCACCTTCTCCCTTTGAGTCAAGTTGAAAAAGTGCAGCAACTTTCACAAAAGGAAAGTAAGTGCTTGTTGTAACTCGTGAGACAAGAAGCTTAAAAGACTAAGCCTTTGCTGTATACTTCTGTGGGAGGGTGCTTAAGCACATAAGGTTTGGAGAGCCCTCACTAGCCTGTTTCCTTAGGGCTTTAATGCATCAATCCACTGCATAAACTTCATCTACATTATTTTACATGACCTTGGGATATATTCATTTCTGAATAAAGTGTTTTCTTTTTTGCTTTCTTTTCAGAAACCATGTACTCTCTGGTAGAAATAGTAAACACGGCCGTGAACTCTTGAGCTCTTATTTCTTTATCAACTATCCACTGTTTTCCCCCCAAGGTAAAATACCTGGGAAGTGTCAAATCTTCTTTGCACAAATGACAATAAACTCCGATTGCTACACTCCATCCCTGGCAGGTTTTACAACAATTGCCTTTCAGCAGCTAAGTATGCTACATGGTAGTCAAGAATCAGTGCTTCACACGCAGGCTCCTTGTTTCGTGGCATTGACCTTTCACTTACAGATACTGGCTATTGAAAGGAAAGAAGAAAGCCCATAAAATCTTTTTATAGTGCTGTTGTGGATCTTCCTCTTTCAAAATCTGTAATCAGAATCCTCATTCCGGGACAGTTTAAATAGGGATAAGTTTGGTGTTATGAGAAACATTATAGAAATAATAGTTGGGCGTGGGTCCAACAGCTGATTGGAGTTCATTTTGCTTTATTCAGAAAAAAAACAGAATAACAGAGTTGGAAGGGACCTTGGAGGTCTTCTAGTCCAACCCCCTGCTCAAGCAAGAGACTCCATACTATTTCAGACAAAATGGTTGTTCAGTCTCTTCTTAAAAGCCTCCAGTGAAGAAGGACCCACGATTTCTGAAGGCAAGCCATTTCACTGGTTAATTGTTCTTATTGTCAGGAAATTTCTTCTTAGTTCTAGTGTCAGGCCTGTAATTATATTCTTTTTAGGATCTTTGGCCTGCCACACTTTTTAATAATTCTCTATGCTGTTTCATTAGTGTAGTAGTTGGGAGGGGGGAATAGAAAGGAGTAGGATTGTAGAATGGATTGTTGACATTCTTTTGTAAAAGCCAAGGTCATCTTTTGTCTTCGCATCTCGACACCTGGCCGGAAGAAGATGGGTGTACATGCCAGCGTGGAAGAATATAATTGGAACATGTGATGGATTTGTGGGTGTGGGGAGAGATCATGAACTTTCAACTGGTTGAACTTAGAGGATGTAATTTAGAGTTGAAATTTCCATAGCCGTGCTAACATGCCTGCGGAATAAATTGCACCTTAAAGGATGTTTTGCCTTGGACAATGATTTATTTCTGCATGGTATTTAGAACCCTAACATCTAGGTTGGTTCTCTCCTTGATTAGTTTCCATCCATTGCTTCTTGCCTTGCATTCTGGTGCTTTGGAAAATAGGTTGAATCACCCCCCCTCTTCTTTATCGCAGCCCTTCAAATATTGGAGCACTGCTATCATGTCACACCTAATCCTTCTAGACTAAATATACCCAATTCCTGCAACTGTTCCTCATATGTTTTGGCCTCCAGTCCCCTAATCATTTTTGTTGCTCTTCTCTGCATTCTTTCCAGAGTCTCTCAACATCTTTTTGATATTGTGGTGGCCCAAACCGGATGCAATATTCCAAATGTGGTCTTACCAAAGTGTCATAAATCAGGTGGAGGAGCCAATGTTGTGACGATACGGACATGCGGTCTCGATGCTCCGAGACCGCAATCAATACGTTTGCTGCTGGGTGGTCCAATCAGATTTAAACCGTTCCGCAGAGATGGTGAACAGGAAGAATACGTCTTGCTGATCTCAGGGACATCGCAAAGCCCCTGATCGATCCAAGAGAACTTCTTCAAGCTGGTGACAAAAAGTCCAGCCACCAGGCTGATGAAGTCGGGGCAGCTCCAAAAATGGAAAGATATGGAAAGAGAAAGTGTTTCCAGCTGGTGAGGAATTTTTACCGTTTTAAAAGAAACTGCCTATAAAAAACTTAAAGTTAATTTAAATTTGGGAACAGAAGAAATAAGCAGCGGAATTAAGCTGTGAATGGTTTTGGACAGTGGGTTATCTTACTTTTTAAATGTTATTTTCATGGACGGAGTTTATGCAAGCCTTTTAAACCAAATGGATTAAGTTTTTTTCTTCTTCTTCTTTTTATTATTATTTTTTGCAATTTATGGACTTAAATTCGCCTTCTTCATTACTGCGTGTGTTTTTCCCTTTTTCTTCTCTATTTCATTCAAGAATTTGACTTTTT
The DNA here is from genome assembly GCF_964273705.1 of Natrix helvetica. Classification (NCBI taxonomy): domain Eukaryota; kingdom Metazoa; phylum Chordata; class Lepidosauria; order Squamata; family Natricidae; genus Natrix; species Natrix helvetica. The sequence goes on along the minus strand of NC_138549.1, from coordinate 113,742,305 downwards.
TTACAACTTGGAACAAAAAAAGATACAAAAAGCAACAAAGAAGGTTGTAACAACAGAGGGGAAGACGACACTGCTACTCGAAGGCTGGAGGTTTGTGTTTTGGAAACAAAACACTTTTACTTTCCTCACTGATTATTCTGGCTTGGCACTTCAAGGTCTCACTGTTTTGTCTATAGAGAGTGATAAGAAGAAAAGCATACAGATGTTCCTTTGAAGTATATCTTTAACCAGAGAAAGGTGAAAATAAGACCTTATTGTGAATTTATGCTTAATCTTGTAAAAACCTTCCAAGCCAGAGCAGCAGTGTTTGTCAGATGGAGATAATGGCACAATTTCAATAGCAGAAAGTTTGCAAAAGATATTGTTAGAAATTCAGAAATTATTAAACACATTTGAGAGGACAGAGAAGAAGTTGGAAAATTTAAAGCATCTAACAGTAAAATATAATGAAGAAGATGGAGATGTTTATCAAGTGGAAAAAGTGGAGATTAGAGTCCTAAAAACCAAAGAGAAAAATAACTACAAAGAAATTAAATCCGCGGATATCTATGGTGATTGGTTTGTGTCTGGAAATGGAAAGAGTGGAATATGGAAAGAGGAATTAAATGGAGGGGAACTCTACCCATCATGGCAAGATACAGAAGAAGAAAAAATAAAAGAATTTATGGATTTAAAGAGAGAAATTTTGTTAGCAACATCGTTGAAAACACCACTGACAATTAAAGATAAGCCGATTAAGGAAACAGAAGAAGGGCATAGAAATTAAATGAGAGACTTAATAAGCAATGAGTTACAAAGAGGAGTCCATACTAATTTGATTAAAGAGATGATTAGAGGACTGATGCCACAAATGGCAGAAGACATGTGATTGTTTTGCTACTGGAAAGATACATGTTGATAGATGAAAGGGTATAATCTAAAACTAGTTAAAAATGAAATTTAGTGACAATAGATCTAGTTAAATAAATAATTGATAATGATAATAATGTATACATATGTATTGCTATGATAAGTAATAATTGGATATGAATATTGAATGGTACCTATGAAAGGAAGATTATATATTTTTTTGGTTATATATAAAGGTTAATAAAAAAGAACTAAGTTAAATTTAGTATATGTATGCTGGTTCTGTTGTATTCGGGTCTTTTCCCATGTAGGATTGAGATTGTCTTGGCAACGTTTTGGCAAGATCTCACTTGCCATCTTCAGGCTTGGGCTTAAAATGCGATCGGAGCTGCCGTCTTTCTGTAAATCTTGGTGGGAGGGGCGAGATTTACCAAGATTTACAGAAAGACCGCAGCTCCGATTGCATTTTAAGCGCAAGCCTGAAGATGGCAAGTGAGATCTTGCCGAAACGTTGCCAAGACAATCTCAATCCTACACGGGAAAAGCCCTGAATACAACAAAACCAGCATACCTACACCCGTGAAAATCTACGAAAACAAATATGTATGTATGTATGTATGTATGTATGTATGTATGTATGTATGTATGTATGTATATGCATGGGTACAACATAAGGAAAGTGGATGTAAATTGTAAACAGTGATTTGAAAAGGAGGATTAGACATTTTTGTTACTAAATATTATGGATGTTTAGCCAGAATAGGCCATATGGATTTAGTGTTATTGGAGGATATTAGAAATAGCAAATGAAATGCCAGTATATGGTTATGTTTTAAATCTTGATATATTTTATAATGAAGGACGTTTAAACAATTATAGTCAAATGAAAATGGAGGTATGATGATGGTAATATGTATAAATACATCTGAGTTAAAATACTTGAGTTAATATGAATTCTGGTTGATGACTGTGGAAGAGATGCACGGAAGTTTTTTTTAACCAACTTTCTACAGTATGTAAAGAAGGAGGATTCTTTGTGTTGTGTCTGTTTTGAAAATTAAAAATAAAAATATATATAAAAAACAAAACAAAGTGTCATAAAGCAGTACTAACACTTTCTTTGCTGCTGCAACTTGATGCAGGGAATTACGTGCGTTATCCTACTGTAAGAAAGAAAATGTTTGTTTTCTTTGTTCAAGGTAGTATCACTTGGCTTTCCGACATTTAGTAACTGTACATTTGATGAGTAAGAGTTTTATATGTGAACTCACACTGAAAACCATTGTGCTAGAGAAGCTACAATATAAGCATGACACTGCCCCCAAAAGGGTTCATTGGTTCATTTAATATCTGATAGGAACTGAACACTGTTTGTCTCACAGAAAGGTTTCATCCCTTCATCTGAGAAAAATGAGGAACTTATAGACTTCCAAATGTTGCTGAGCTTCAAATTACAGCCAAGTCAGAATAGTCAATAATGACGGATATAGTCCAATTACATTGGCCATGGGGCTGTTCTGTGGGTGAGAGACATGGGGCAGGGAGAGCCCCCATGAGCTGTATTATATATACTGTACCTATGCATTTTGTTTTTCTTGCCTAAATGTAGAACCTTACTTTTGACCTTGGCTATGGCATGAAGCTCTGTCCCACACATGACTGGGTTTGAGTGCCTTATATTACACTAGGCGTTAAGGACAGAATGTGCTTACTGTGGATTTACTGACTATCTCATTACTCCATAGCAGCAGTCATCTCTAAGTTCCTGGTTCTCACTGCAGGGCTAGTAGTGAATAACCTGGCACTTAGTGCTTCTAGGCTCTGGTAATAATGTGTACATATGGCCCCACGGTCATGGCTTCCAAGGTATTCTATTCTTTATGGCAGATGTTCTTATGGGCTACTATTTGTTAAGAATGCAGTAGAGATAACAGAGTTGTGGTTTCAGATTTCATAGGCATGAGCTATTTTAGTTTGCTAGTAATAATACGCTAAAGATGATCCCAATGCAAGTTCTACAATGAAGAATGAGACTAGATTATTAATGACAGATAATTGTTCTGGCTTTGTGTAAATGGCTTACATGAAGGAGATACACATTGTTCCATGTTCCAATAGCCCTTATCATTAGGAATTTTCCCTTAATGTTTAATGAAATTTGGCTTCTTTGTAGTTTCTATATAATGATGCTTTTTTAATGTAATGCTCTGGAGCAAATGAAAACAAAACTGTTTCATTTAATAGTCCTTAAATTATTTGTTTAGCTCTTACATTACTTTTAATTCAAACATCTCCAGATTAAATATACTCATTTCTTTCAAATAATTTCTCATAGGATTTACAGTCTTTCTTTTGCCTTATAGTTCACTGTCAACTAGACTCATTTCAGTTTATAGATTATGTTCTTCAAATGTAGCATCCATAACTGGATACGGTATCTAAGATGAACCCTGACCAGTACAAAATAGGATGGAAATATTATTTTTCCATGATCTGATGACTTTTTTTTGTTAATCTGGATGATTTTAGGTGGGCATTGTATAATGCCACCAATGAAAAGCCATTACACAGCTATTCCATCTGAATAGAAAGGAAGAAAGACAGACAGGAAAAGATGGGAGAATTAGAATTGGAGAATGCCATCTTGTGGGAACCTTGGTTGGAAATGAATAAGATAAGACAATCGTTAGATAAACATTTTTTTTTCTAGATATAATCTAAGATTGCACTAGGATTTATTTTTTAAGAAACTGCTTCATTCTGATAGTTCACGTCCAACTTGTGATTAGTAGTGTTAACCAGATAGTTTTTACAGGTACTGCTGTCAAACCTATACTCCCCACCTCCTCTATTGTACTTGTTTATTTTGGATCACAGTGCAACACTTTATGTTTTTCACTGTTGAAATGTTGTGTTGGCTTTGGCCCAATATTCTTGTATGTCAAGTTTATTTTGCATTTTAATAATTTGCACATAGAGCTAGAAGTTTAAAAATGTGGGGCCTGTTTTACAAGGAGCGGGAAACTAATATTGTTGCAATATATTTATCAGTATTCAATGGGGATAATATGTGTATATGTGTTTGTGTCATTTTAATGCACACTTTTTGAATATCTTGCTCGTTTTTATTTGTTTTATTCGTTTTATTTCTGTAAAACTTTTTTGGAGTTTTGTGTTTTAACTTTTTTTGAATAAAAATAAAAATTCATGAAAAAATTATATTGCATCTTGATTCTTCTTATAGAGTAGAATAGAATAGAATAGAATAGAATAGAATAGAATAGAATAGAACAGAAATGAACCGAACCAAGTGTGAATGGACACATAATGAATTTGTTTCCGGTGTATAAGCTCTCAGTGCACACATATATAACAACAAAATGATAGGTCATAGATCATAAATCATAGTTACAATCATTAATCATAAAATACAAACAATGTGATAAATCATATCGATAGAAAAAGATATAGTAGGAAAGATGAGAAAGGATGAGAAATGAGAAAGATGATAATAGTAATACAGCCTACTACGTGGGTACATTTCTTAGGCCTAAGCGAGTGCTATGAGAATTAAGTGTTCAGTAGAATGATGGCATTGTCTTTGAATGTAGTTGTTTTGGCATGCTATGCCCCATAGCAGTATCTTGAGGGGATTAGTTGAAACAGATTATGTCCAGAATGTGAGGGGTCTGTAGTTTTTTTCTCAATCCTCCTTTTGGTTCATGCAGATGTTTAATAATATTCCAAATTATTTATAAAAATATGGACTAGCATACACTTTAGGAAATCGTTCAGTGGCACTATACATAAAACTTCCCTCTAGGATGATAAGAAACATTAAAGGAACAATTAATGGTGGTGATGGTTATTCAGTCTGTAATGAATGTAACTAGTGGTACTATAATCCATTCATATTTTTCCAGCATCTTAACTGAAATTTTATAGAAATATTTTGGGCCCTAGATCTGCTGAAAATTGTGTTCAATTTGATGGAAACTGAGTGTAAGTTCTTTTATGCACTACTTTCATTTATTGTTATTTTGTTTTTTACATCCTCTTTTTTCTTGTATTGCCTTTATTCAGAAGAGAAAACTGAAATTAGGGTCTGGATGCAATGATGGACTAGATCAGGGATGCTGAGCTTGCAGCCCGTGGGCTGGATGTGTCACATGGTGGCCACACCAACCTGTTTTAGCAAAGGGGGAAAAAAGTCAGCATATGTCACATGATGCCACAAGTTTGACACCCCTGGACTAGATGAAAACAAATGACGTGATCTTGAAATCTGATGTGACGGAGACCTAGGAATCAGGGAATTGTAATCTCTCGGAAAGAACAGGTATGTAATTCAACATTGTTTATATGAAGCCTGTCACCTCTATGGCCAGGAGGACAATATCCTGTAAGGATAACAATAATACAATTTACCTAAGACTATTCTTGTGGCTGATTTGGAAGCAGCACTATTTTTAAAAATAATTACATCCATATTCTATCACAACTGGAACTGGTTCTCAGTGGTTTTCATGATATGAATATTAAAACATCCACTGTAGGAGTTAAAATAAAAATAAAATCTTAAAACCAAATTATCTCCCTCATTTCAACCAATCAATAAAAATAAAAGAGGACCAAATCTAACTAGAGATAGCTTGGTCTTCATTGTAATGCAATCAAGAAGGCATTGATTTTCACTGGAAATCAAGAGAACTGGTCTTCTGCAAAATCATGACTCCTTACTTTGGCTCCTTTCTCAGAAGTTGGGAGCTAACAACTGTTTCTCCAAGATTGTACAGTATGTTGGGCTGATTCTGATTGGAATATATTGGTTACACTAGTGTAGAATGCAGGTTTCCTTTTGTTGAATGAGGCAGCTATCCATGCCTACATTACATGAGTAATGAAGCAGCTGCATTGGCTTCCTGTAAACTACCAAGCGAGGTTTTTGCTTGGCTTCTGAGGTCCAGAATAACTTGGAGCCAAGATACCAGGTACTGTACATTGGCTTTCCTAATTTGGAGCTGAGGTTTATTAGAGGAGTTCTGTTGCTTATACTACATTCTGATTGCCATCTTTGAGTTTCTAACAGATGTTTTTCTTTTCCTTTGGAGTGATGCCCTCTCTCTGGAATGCTTTACACCCAAATATTTGGAAGGGGTTATGCATTTTAGACACCTGTTGAAGAAACATCTTCTTACCCAGGCTTTGCTTCTAGGACTGTAATTTATGATGGTTTGGTTTTTATCTTCCCTTCCTGCCCCACCTAAAGACATATATGAACTTTGTCCTGAATATTGAAATCTAATCTAACTGGTTTTATTTTAATACATGCTATTTTAAGATATTTTGCCTCAAAGCGAGATGGATGGAAAGCAAATCTAATCAATATATTTTAACATGGAAATGCAGGAGGGAAAGATACAGTGTGAACACGCAGAAAGACGATAATGGTTTTCAAGTAAATGTGAAAACTCACATTTTATTTTATGTGACTGTTGAGACAGATGTAAGTAAGGATCAAATGGATCGAAAGAACTAATTTAAATGAAACTTTATGAACTAGCATACTAAAACTATTTTACTATGATAATTGGATGGCATCTGTCACAGCACATTTCATTTTAAATTCCAGCACATAATTATTTACATTCTAAAGTGACTGATCCTCAGGAGGCTTGTTTTAAGTGTTCTTTATCTAAAATACACTCTTCAGTTCTTATTGGCAGTGTTCATTCATGGGAAAGATAGAAAGGTGAATTGGTGTGTATATCTGTTTCAGCTAGGAGCTTGGAAAATCTTCTTTTCCTTATCTCAATCTTCTTACTTCTCTCTCTTGGACTTTAATTTGATTTGCTTTATTTTTTTTAAACTCACTTTCACTTGTCACACAACATCAGTGCTAGTTGGAAACACTGTCATCACAACATTGCTTTTGAAAGCTATTGTTCTCTAGCTTAACAGAAGCTTTGAAAAGCTAGGATACTATTTTCAGAATAAACTTCTTGTCTTTTACGTTGTTCATTGTTCATCGTTCATCATCTTGCTTAATCTGGATGATGAGCCTTAACTTTCACGAACAAGTATGTGGAAACTGATGTGATAATGTACGGAGGAAACCTTATTTTATCTATTTAAAAGTTGAGACGCCAATTCCCCTTTTCCTTCCAGCCAAATTAGCATTTTGTAATACTCCTACAATATACTCCTTAAACTTGGCTCCTTCTATCTAGCTAGTACAACACATCTGGAGGTTGCCAGTGAGGAGTAGCTGAAAAAGTACCATGACTGTGGGTTATAACATAAAAATAGACCCTGGACTTGAGAGACAGTGAAAGGGAGAGCATGCAAATTTGTTATAATCTTAAGGGCATTTGTTTTCCTTCCTGAAGGTTTTAAATTCTCCTAACAGGTGCTAATTTGATTTTCCTATGGAGATTAGTCCATAATAGAAGCAACTGTGGGCAGAGAAAGAGAGCAATTAGAATGCAAAGGCATGCCTGAACTTCTCTTCTGTGCTCCTCTAGTCTGCAGCTATGTCCATCAGTCATTTTAAGCCCTGGATTTAGCCTTCTAAGCTTGCTTGGGGAAAGTGGTCTGCTCTTGCCCTCTGGAGGAGAACTGTGATTGCAAACGTCATGGAAAAAAAAATAAGGGGCCGGACAGGCAGATGATTCATACTAATGGGAAGATGTCATCAACTTCAACAATCTCTGCTGCAGGAGATGAAATTAATAGAGCCAGAAACTTAAAGCAAATGCTTTTGTCATGCCATTAAAGTGTCAAGGCAATAAGAAAATCTCCCTTCAGCTGACTATATAAAAAGCTTTAGAACTTCAAACTATTATTTGTAGTTAATCGCAGCCAATTTGAAGTTTGAAGCACTGTTGACTGTTATATGAGATTTTTTTGCTGCCATATATTTTTAGATGTCTCAATTGATTCATTGCCAGGTTAATTTTTCTTGAACATCCTGGGCCAGTTTCTGTGATGCAGTAATTTTAGTATACAAAACCTACACCAGGCAATTCTGTGTTCCAACAATTTTAACCTTTTTATTGGTTAAAACAGCAGTAACAACAGATGTCCCACAGAATCTAACATTTTCTTTTTCATATACTCATCAATCATATGTGTCCAGTGCAATAATGCCAAATAGACCATCGGTTAAAGTATTTTATGATTATGAAATGCTCTTGATAACATGTCCATGTTGTGTTATCTTCAGACCTGTTAAGTCTCAGTTGATTAAAGATTGGAGGATTTTTTAAAAAAAATATAATTTATTGGAACTGCTTGTTTTATTCAAACATTTTCATAACAAACTACTTAGAATAATATTTCTCTTGGCCAGAATTTTAAGAGGAGTCTCATGTTGTTAGTAACTGTATTTAACTGTTTATTTTTCTTATGAGGATGGAAAAATATACAAGTACTTATATTTTTGTGTGATCATTGTAAGAAAACATATCCTGTAGAAGCAGTTGTAGTTTTGAATTTGATATTTTAAAATTATATTAAATGTCCATTAACTTTAGCTGTGTTTTATTTAGCATAATTAACCAATTTTCTACTGAGCTGTCAATTTTCTAACTTAGCAACTGGTCAAATAGCTGATCTCCTACATATTGTATGTGATGCTCTTTATCTCCAGTTCTGTGTCTGATAACCTTCATCTATTAAAGATCCAGGAAAGGGCAACTTGAGTAAATAGAAGTAAAGGAGTAAGGGAAGAGGGTGGAGGGTGGAGGAGGAAGCAATTTGGGATCATTATTTCTAATTATGAAGGCATATGAATAGTATATGCATTTTTCTCATTGTATGGTTATGCTACAACAGGATTTAACAACAGAAAAAGTATGAGAGCCAATGTTTCCATTGCTGTGTAAAATAGTGTCTATTGCCTCTCCAAATGAAGCAAACATTACTTTAAAACAGCAGAAATGTCATGAGGATTTGTTGAACTTGTGAGACTTGGGCCATTTTTCTAAGGGGGTTGGGGAATCTCATGAGACTCATCTCTTTAGTTCTGCCTTCCGATTTTTCACCCAACTGTAGGAATCCCGAAGAGCTATCCAATCTAATAGCCAAGTTTATAGCCCTCTAGTTATAAAACTTCCCTATGTGGTATTTGTTAAAACTGAATTCAAACTAAATTTCTGCAAAGGTTCAGGTACTTTGACAGAAGCAGTAGTAAATAGATAGAATCCATTATTAGAGGGTAAGAATGAAACAATGAAAAACAATGTCCTCCTCCAGTTTCTGCTCCCTGGGATGACCTGGGGCAAGGCATGGAGGCAACACAATCAGCTGATAGTTCAAACTCCCCTTTGTTGCTCCAACTTTCTACCAAACACTCCACATCTATGGCAAGTCCCAGAGCAAAATGCTCTCTCACACACACCTTTAGCAGCCTTTGGCTGTGCGTAGACCAGCAAAATGCTGTTAGCACAATGGCTTCAAGGCAAGAAATCCAGTGAGGCAAAGGAACAAGGTAATGAGTTCCATGAAGCAAAGGAACAATGCAAAGTGTCCACGAAGAAAAGGAACTAGGTAAGAAGTCTAGCAAACTCCAGACATCTGCAAAGGCACACAAAACTCCATGAATTCAGCACTTGTTCCCAACAAGCGCCCCTCCCAACAGCATCTCCTTCAGTCTCAGTCCCCAGGTGTGCCTTGTGAAGAGGGGAGGAGCACTCTCCTCCTCAGTTGTCAGGTCAGCCTGCGCTGTTCCTGCCTCCTCTCCACTCTCCATGCCTTGGGATCAGTTCTTGTTCATTGCCTGAGCTCCATCACTCCTCATCTCCACTGCCTGCCCACTCTTCTCCCCTCTCTCTGTCATCCTGCCTCTGTTCCTCCCTGCTGGTAAGCTGTTCCAAGCCCAAGGGACCCTCGATCTCCGTTGGCCACAGCTTCGTCTCATCCTCCTTCATGGACTCAGGCTCCAACAGGGCCACGACACTCCCCTTGCTTCATTTTAGAGCCCAGCTCTTCAGTCAGGGGATGATAGAATCAGAAAATAAGGCAGACCTAAGAACAGAGAAGTGGGATCAATAGCCAGCAGAACCCAGCTGCATTGTGGGAATCAGGCCACTCATCCTCATCCTCAGCATCACGACATTCCTCATATTCAGATCAGAACAGAATTCCATTGTAAAATACTACTTGATTACTAACATTGTCAGTTGAAATGCACATCACAGGGGAAGCTATTTGTTTTCACATGCCAATGTGCTAAGAACGTTTACTCATTGCAAGTATTACCAATCTAAACAACATGAGCTAATGGAGGCCCTTGTGAAAATAAGAAAACATGATTGATTGAAGAGCTGTCATATGTTCTTGTTATGAAAATACTTAAATGTCAAAAATACTCTACATTTACCCTCTGATCCTTTAGTTTTTCCCATGTACATTAAATTCAGCAAAGGAAACCATTTCTGATATCCCCTGTGGATGGCCTGACACGACATGAGTACTTTTTCCACCCGGTATCATGGTCCTTGCACATTTAAACAACATAATTGGACACACAACAGCCCCTTTTATGGAGTCTGATTGAAAGTAATGATCCCAATTGCAAATGTAATGATCTGTGAAAGAGACCAAAACTGTGATAAATGAAAGAATTTGAAGAACTTATATTTCCCCCCACCAGGAGCGTATGTTTGTAGGGAACAAGGTTAAATCAACAGAAGCACAAGACAGGACATAGGACATTCCAGATGTGACTTCACTGCAGTGCCAACACTCTCCTTCAGAAAGAATGAAAAATATATTGTGTTTGTGCTCTGATGATCCTCCTGGGACTTTCTCTCTACATTTTACCAACAGAATAGTCTTGTGAAAGCTTAGGTTTGGTGAAACTTAATTGGGGAAGGTCTCCCAATGGGTTTCATAGCTAAATGCATATTGGAAAATAGACTTCCTTAGACATAGAATAATATTGCAATGTGCCATGTATTCATCAAAGTAAAATGAGGAAGGGAGGGAAAGAAAAGAAAGAAAAGAAAAGAAAAAAAGAAAAGAAAGTTCATCCTATTATATCTGCAACATCTTTTGTGTTGCATAATTCGTTGTTCTAGTTCCTTACTAACTGTCTAGGACTATCAAAGGGTTGCATCTCAGAGGAAGCACACATACTATGCATGCAGAAGTTTCAAGGATTATCACAAGGATTTCTCTGGAGAATGGGAATAATCTTTCTAAAAATGTTCTGGACAACAGTCATATATTAATAGAAGAACAGTAGAAGAATGTCCTCTATGTTCTAAAAATCCATCGGATTTTTTTCAGTTTTATTCTTGAAATATCTGATTCTCTTGCCATATTCCTAAATGCCCCTAAAATACTTTTGGTGTTGGCTTAGATCTTTCCAGAAGTAGTAATTCAAAATGCACAGGTTGCGTCATAGGAAATGAAAATCTCACCCAGGATGATGTGTGTCAGAAATGATGGAGGAAGCAAAGGGAAGGCTCTTTGGTGGGTTTCATAAAGTCTGTGGTCCTTGGCCAAAAGAATCTGAAAGCTTACTATATGGTGTGGTCTGCAGGAGGTGGGAGGGGGGATGTGGGTGTAAGAGAATGGCATAATACTGCACACCACATTGTGCTTTCCTGCAGAATCTGCAGCTGTTGAGCTTGGCTGATTTTAATACTTCAGAGGTCAAGATTCCTGGACCTACTGCAATGATGTATATGACTTTCTTATATTATAAAAGGATCTGTTTATTTTTTTCCAAGTCTCCCAAGTGCTCCTGCAGTGAAACTAAAGGGAGTGGAATTTAAAATACTCAGCATGATGTGTGATAGAATGATGGATATCATTTATCAAGCCAAGTTGGACTGTGATTTTGTACTGGGGATTAGAAATAAGCCTGTTGCATTCAATGGGATTTATACTCCCACTGCCAAACATTGCAAAAAACAACAACTCAGTGTTATAGTGCCTTACTTAAAACACCAACATCAACATGAAATCAACAATAGAACAAGCCAACCAAGATAAGCAGAGCAATTCTGCTATCTACTCCAAAGCAAGACAGACTATAATCAGTGGAATTTAGTCCCAGGTGAGTATATAGAGTTGCATCTTGGAGATATAAAACAATGTTAGACATTCATATCTCTGAGTCTTTTAAAAATATTGATGATTTCTTTCTGACATAAATAAATATGATGAAAACATTTATTTTTCTTCCCAACACATCACATCAAGTAATGATTCTTACAGGGAGGAAATTATTTAGCATCATTGCAGCTCAAAATAAAGATAAAGAATTTATAGCCCACTCTTAAGATTGTAAAATATGTAAACTAAGGAGACCAGTTAATCTTTAATTTTAGTCTCCTACTTATTTCACTGCTTTGGCAAACAGAATGATCCACAAATCCTATTTTAGTTTACTATGTCAACTTATTCACTGTCATAAATCACACTGTTTTAAATACAAGCTGAAATGGGGAAGCTGTTTTGGGGGAAAGATAAATAGCTAAAGACTCATTGACATGGCTGCAGAATTTGCTAAACGGAGTGAGGACTTTAGTAGAGGCCACTTAGCAGTGAACCTGGTCTATATAATTGGACAATCTTTTTTGTTTGGCAAAGAAATGATCATGTACCCATCCGTTCTATAGTTAACATTAAGACATGCATGGGAATAGGACAAATGAAGAAGACATCTGATTTGGGTTTAGAAAAACTTTATTTATTTAGAAAAAATAAACTATGGATGAGATGAACAATGTCCTCTCTCACTATCTTAGAAGTTAGAGTTGTTCATAGAAATGATAAGGTGAGACTCAGGTTTTTAGAATGGTGGTGGAGTGAGTACTGGACAGTTGGATGGAGGATCAAGCTACAGGTAGTCCTTGACATGCAACCTTATGGTCGTATATTATGAGGGTCGTAAAATGGGATGGTCATATGACTGACCTGATTTTATGTCTCTTTTGTGACAGTCATTAAGTGAGTGCTACAGTTGTAAAACAAACACCATGACAGCTAAATAGATCTATGGAGATTCTCAGTCATCCAGGTAACAGTTGTCCCAAATAACTTTTTCAAGAGGCAACTGGACTTTCTGGGTTTTCTTTGAAGATGTTTCATTTCTCATCCAAGAAGTTTCTTCAGCTCTGATTCGATGATATGACCATCCCATTTTACGACATCACAATATGCAACCATAATGGACTGGCTCCATCATGATTGCATGTCAAGGAGTACTTGTAGCCTGATCCTCCATGCAGTTTTTCCCCAGTGTCTCATATGAAATGTCTTTCAAGGATTATGCCTGATGTTGTTTAAAGACAAAGATATTAAATCTTTGCCAGTAAGTAGCAATTTGTCTTCCTTTAGAGACTGACTCCACAGATGGCTATTCCACTTAAAATTAAAGTAGAAAATGGCCAGTAGAAAAATATAACTGAATACTGAAATTACTTCCAAATGCTTCTCACATTCTCTTCGCTGTATATGCAGGAAACCACAGGCAGCGTTGTACTAAAGCTATTGCCAAGGGTGATACTGAATGTACGATATAGAAGAAGAAAGATTCCTCTAAAAGGAGACCAGAAGAAAATGTCATCACATTTCATATTATGTTTTCATCTTTACGTCAAACAGACTTTTCTGCATCTATGTAACAGTAGCAAAGATATTTCAGTTCCATTACCCTTAAAAAAAGCAGCACCAAAGCAGATACAAGAATCTACAGCCCAGTAATTACTTTTTATGATTTTCATATCCAATTACTATGCTAAAATATTGTCCCTGTTATAGCCTGCATGCCAGCAACCCCATTTGGCATCTTCTACCCTGACAGAAATCTGCTTTGCTTAATGAATAGCATGAGACTTTTCAAAATGCGTTCCCTATATAGCCATATAGTATAAACCAGCGGTCCCCAAGATTTTCAGCTTTCCAGTTCCTAGTATAGCCATATATTATAAACTGGTCTAGTACGGGGCGGGGACAATTGTACATGTGTGTGAACCGCTTCATTTGTGTGAGCAATGAGCTCAAATGGAGCTTCATGCGTGAGTAGAGGGTGCTTGTGCTCACATGCGAAGCTCCACTCATGGAAGTCATGGCAGGCACTTGCATGTGAAGCTCCACTCGCACAGGCGGAGGGGGCTCATGTGCTTGTCCATCTCTCCTGCAGCCCAGTTTCGAACAGGCCATGGCCCAGTAGCGGGCCTCAGCCCACGAGTTGGGAATATACCCTGTTATAAACCATCTCAATATAGACTGTGTGTATTCTCACAGAACAGGTGACACACCAAAAAGCATCCAAGGCAAAGTTTAACTCCTCTACAAGCCTACGGATCTAACAGCACTGGGTGGCCAATTGGAATTCTATTATTCTTTCTACCCATAGGGGACTCAAAGAGGCAAATAGTCTGCAATAAAATATAAGCAATTAAAATTGTAAATGCAAGTCGGATAATTAATAGTACAACTCAGAAAGCCTGACTCAAGAGAAATGATTTAAGCCTTTCCCTAAAAAGAGTCGGAACTAATGATTCTGCCAAGGACAGTTTAATAGAAAGAAGAACTAGGGCTGTTCCAATAACTAAGGAGTCGCCACAAAGAAGAGGGGATTCTCCAAAGCACCTGAAGGCAGAACAAGAAACAATGGATGGGAACTAATCAAGGAGAGAACCAACTTAGAACTTAGGGCAGGGGTGTCCAAACTTGGCAACTTTAAGACTTGTGGACTTCAACTCCCAGAATTCTCCAGCCAGCTCTGGGGAATTCTGGGAGTTGAAGTCCACAAGTCTTAAAGTTGCCAAGTTTGGACACCCCTGACTTAGGGGAAATTTCCTGATAGTGAGAACAATTAAGCAGTGGAATGGTTTGCCTTCAGAAATCATAGAGTTTCTTCTTAAGCAGGGTTTGGAGTAGAAGACATCCAAGGTCCCCTCCTACTCTGTTATTCTGTTATTTTGACAGCCCAGCGATTGGCATCAGGACTGGAGAAGCTTTGCCAATGGAGCCAAGAGAACTTCAATATAGTACATATATAAAGGTTAATGGAATGGACCTAGGCAAGAGAACCCTGGGTTCAAGTTCATCTTCGACTTTGAAGATGCGCTGGGTAGCTTAAAATCTGAGAGCCAGTTTGGGGCAAAAGATTAAGGCATCAGATTAGAAACCAGGATGCTCTGAGTTCTGTTCCTGCCCTAAGCACAAAGACAACTACATGACTTTTGGCTAGTAATTCTCTTTCAAAGCAAGTAAGGCCAAATCATTTGCAAAATACGTTCTCCCCCTTCAAAAAACCATCCAGGCAATTATCAGGAGTCAAGAATTACATGAACACACAAGAAACAACAATAACCACAAGCACACACAACTTTTTTTTAATGTATGAATTTTGTTCGTGAATATAATAATCAGTGGATATAACTACCACAACAATATAATTGTGCTAATATATTCGGAAAAGAATATAAAGAACAATGGTGAAATGAGTGACATTTGTAAAAACAAAAATACATCCATAAAGTATCAGTATAGAACTGGCTCAATACTTTAAGATTTTAAATCTAGTGATACAGCTAATATGAAACATAAACAAATTTTAAATCTATTTCTGAGAGTTATAATTACTGAAAAAACTGAAAAACTGTGGGTATGTGACCTGCAATTTCAGGAAGAAACATGGTTTTAAATCTAGTTTATTTAAAAGAGTGTCTTTTAATAAACAGAAGGGCCTTTGAAAGCACTGCATGTGTGTAAGGAAACATGGAGAAGAGCCTTCAGAGATAAATTAGGATTCAGTTTATGTATCTTCTCATCACTTTTATGCTGATGGTCAAGACATTTTTACTCCATCAAAAGTTTCAGAATATTTTATATCTTTTTTGTAATGCTCTGAAGTGGCACCTTGATTTTAATTTTTGCAAACTACGATGTACATCCATTTTAGGGTGTAAGGTAGTAAAAATATCTGCATTATTCTTTCATGATGTATTGGGAATGAAAACAATAAAAATACTTACCTATAATCTTGCATACTTGGCACCTTGCTGTGAGAATATTCAGAGAAAATCTCTTATCCATAAATAAAGCTTTTTTCTTTTAAAATTACGTTGAATCATCACTGATGGCAAAAGCAAGGGCGCAAAATTGATTATTAAATTATGAGAGATGTGATGGTTCAGCTCCTGGATATGATTTGGTTTTTAAATGAAGAATCCCAGAGCTTCTCTGTGTATTATCCCCTACATTAATTTTTTTGCCTCTTCATTCATCTGCCTTCCAGATGAGTTTCAAAAGTAGACAGCTGAAATATGGCACAGAGCAATTGTATCTCCAGTTAATTCAGCCTCGACAGACACAGGAACTGCCACAGGAGCCTGCTATGTTTCTTAGCCCATTGCTCTAGACATACATGTCATTTGAATGATGCACCTAGAAACAATATATACTCTAGGGGTGTATACTGGCTTTGGACAAATCCCAAATTCTGAGCCAAAGCAGATCACTTCAGAAAGATATGTGGAAGCTTCAATGTTCCTGAATTTTTGAATGTGCCTTCAAAATGTGGATGCAAAGGGAGATGCTGCCAGATTGTTCCATTCTCTCTAAGTTTTCCATATGGGATAAGTCCTGACAGAGGGTCATTGTAAATCAGGAAAGAAAGGCAGGTTCTTCCAGATACGTGTTGCTGCTTCTATCTCAAATGGGATAGTTCTGTACTGCCAGTCATTGCAGCATTTGTATACTGTATGCATCATAACAATTTCCAGCTTTATTCCTCCTTTGTGACTGGAATTTCAATCAGACCGACCTGATATATTATTTCTGAGTTTTCTCTCCTGTCTCTTTGCAGATCTCTAAAACAATTTCTGGGCTCGTAAGAGCCCAGGTGAACAGATAAAACTGACAAGGGTTAAGAGGTGCTACAGTGGTTAAGAGGAGAAGGGGCCCTTGATACTCCATGCTATATGCTTTCCACACATTTGAAACCTACAATTTATCAGACTGGCTATTTTTGAAAGCAGGGTTAGCATTCTGCCAAAAGTTGATTTTCATGTTAAAACTGTGTGGGGCTGCATGTAGAGTTTGTATGCAGTTAGAAAGTCCTCCCGAACATTATTTCTGCTCAAAGAGTAGGTGTCAACCAGTGATGTACAGTCAGGGGAGGCAGGGGAGGCAGAGCCTCACCGCTCTCATCATGAAAATAAAAAAAAAATACTCCGGGAAGCCGCGAAAGTGGCTGGGAGAGGCGTGCGGCTTGGTTTAGCCTCCCTGGACATCGCAGCAGCAGCCCCAAGTGCACCAATCTCGCCATTTTTTGCATCAGGCGAGCCCGGAATCCTTGCAAGGGGAATGGGACCACATGTGCAGGAGGCTCCTCAGCGCCAGCCTCAGATCAGCGCAGCTGCGGTCCCCTTCATGTTGGCTCAGGAAGGAGGGGAATGGGATCACGTGTGCAAGGGAAGGGGACTGCGGCTCGTGCTGATCTGAGGCTGGTGCTGAGGAGCCTCCTGCACACGTGGTCCCATTCCCCTTGCAAGGATCCTGGGCTCGCCCGATGCAAAAAATGCCTAGGTAACATCATCAGTGCTAGAAGAGAGTAGCAGGGGGAAGGAGGAGAAAGGAGAAGTTTCTCTTCTCAGAAATGTCTTCTCAGTGGAGCTGTGGCAGCCTGCCTGTCCCTTTCTGACATTTCTGAGAAGAGAAACTTCTCCGGTCAAGCTGCGCCCATGCGATCAGAGAAACCACACAGTTTGATGATGTCACCAGCCTCACCAGCCATAAACTTCACCGCACGTCACTGGTGTCAACCATAGCTTGGAGGTACCACTTGCAATGGTTTTTGAATTGAGTAGTTGGTCTAGAGTGGAGTGGAGTGAAAACATTGTTCTCACATAACATTGTTGGTCAACGAGCTGCATTAGCTGCCAATGATGTTCTTGGCACAGCTGAAGGTGCAAATTATCACCACTACATGTTATAGGGCAGTGATAGCGAACCTTTTCAGCATCGAGTGCCCAAACTGGAATGCACGTGCATGTGCTTGCATGTATGTGCACCGGAGCCCCAAAGCTATCCAGCCCCAAAGCTATCCAGCACGCACATTCCTGTTTTTTGGTCATTTTGGGAACTGTTTTTCAGGCCATTTTTAGGGCCATTTTCTGGCGCCCAGAAAAAGGCCTGAAAATGCCCCCCAAACAGCCTGGGTTTTGGGCATTTTCCAGTGCTCCAGTACCTGTGAAGACCAGCTGGCCAGACACCAGAAGAGCAGCTGGCAATGGTGCGTGTGCCCACAGAGAGGGGTTGGGTGCCACTTCTGGCACATGTGCCATAGGTCACCATCACGGGTACAGGGCCTGGCTGTTTGTGGGATTGTCTCCAATGGTTTTGTCCTCTCCTGGGACTTTGTTCTGGGACTGCTCTATTGAGCAATGTTATCTTGCTGGGCCCAGCAATTGTGCCTTCTTTGCCCTGTTCTGTAGACAGCATCCTCCAGATACTTGGATGACCCCATCCTGTTACCCTTTCACAAAGGACTTGAAATTCCACAGGCGTTTGGGCCACGATGTTACTAACCTCTGTTTTGTTGTTTGTTTGATTGACAGAAATATTGTAACGAATGGGGAAGGTTTTTTCTTGTTCCTATACTTTGGTTGTTTGAATTATAGTAGGCGGTTTTATTTAGTTGGCTTTTCATCTTTTCTAGGCTGTAAGAGTCATTGTTGAGATGGGCAGCCATATAAAGTATCCACCATTGCTTTCCTTGACTTGTCTTCCATTAAATCTGAATAGACACCCCCAGTTGCAGGCCTTGTTTAGTAAGCAGAGTAAAGCTTGACAGTCAGGGCAGTGTGCTGTTATTGCTATTTGGATTTATTTGTTGCTGATTCAAGGATGTGAGAAATTCATATTACCGTGGCTACAAGGAAAGGTCCTTTAATCATGTTAAGAATTTCAAATGCTCAGATTTTATTACCAGCCTTTGCTCACCTAACTCTTATTAGATACAAAGATTTATCCAAACAATGATAGGAACTAGACTTCCTCTGTGGATATAATCACATTTTCTTGTTGTCATCACTTGACATTGGAGTTGATAGTCACATTGACCATGCTCCAATCATTTTAAAAGGCACCTCCCACTTAAACAGTGAGAGGTCACTGCGGTAAGAAAAACTGTGTGTTCAATCAACACTTGGAGAGTGACTCAAATTATTATGAAGAGACGGAATGAAATCCTGAGATAAAGATATGTCAGGATGGTGTAATTTCTAACTAACCTTTTGAGATCATTGCTCAATCACCTAAATTATGAACCTCAAGTGTATGGGAGGTAATTGAATAGTACTATTGTCAATGGTTATGAAACAGCCTAATCACATGTAGGAATAGATAAATGGAGGGCAACCAAAGATATATTGAATCCTGCAGGAGATGAAAAACAATTTAGGGAATGGTTCTAAGAGAGGGGACTACAGAGACAAGAAAGGGATAAGCCATTGCCCTTTACAGCAGATTCCCAGTATTCAAGGCTGCTTTTCATAACTGTTATGTTACCACTCCTTGGGCAGGCAGTTTCAGCCCTGTTTTTATCTTACTATGGCAATATTTGGTCCTATACTGTGTGTCAGGGTAGCTGATACTGAAAGAGTAAAGAATATAGAAAAGATGAAGTTTAGAGTGGTCAATACATTTAAATAAATTAAAATTTATGCAGTGCTGGTTACGGCAACAGCCTAGGAATGGTTCCTAGTAGAGTCAGCTATCTTCTTAAAGACCCTGTTCCATTGCTCTATTTTGATTTTATTTTTTATTAAGGATTTTGATTATAATAGTATACCTAATATAAATTAAACAAAGAAAAAAGGGCATAGAAAAAGAAGAAGAAAAAAAATCAAGAAAAAATATAATAAAGAAAAAAAAGAAATAAAGGTTATATAACCATCAATACTTATAGACAAATTTAGTAGCTTTTCTGCTTTATAAGGTTACAAACATCCCATCCCTTTTCTACCAGCAAATCTACAAAGTTGCTTATCTTTGTTGTGATTTATAATAACCCAAGATAGCCAAAATAATTCAAGTTCCTATAAGAAGCTATTTAGTTTTTATAGTTAATTCCAAAATTAAAAGTCAATATATAAAATTTAACCGAACCTGTAATCCATTTAAAGTTCAGAATTGATGCTAAACTCACCCACAACTTTTCAAACTTGTTGATCTGAAGAGCTCTAACAGCTTTAAGATGATTAATAGGCAATTTCAGAAAATTGCCTATTTCAGATTAAAAACTGACACATAAACTTAGTTTCAGCCACAGTTGTGAGCAAGAAAACCTATTCCATTAGGCATTACTGTTGAAAACTTCTCTGGGAATGAAGAACATATCTGCTTTCCCGCATATTTATTCTAGTCCTACATGATGGCACAACAGAAAACCGTTCTGCTTTGTCTTTTGCATGACAATCTGAGGTTCATTAGTTTGACCAGTAATTTCCTCCCTTATATATCCAAAGAAACTCCCCCAGATCAGCTCCACCACATTCAAGAGGTACCATTACTCTTAAAAATTTCTTCCTCTATCTCCTGCTTCAATATCTTTATCTAACAATTAAGCTGTTGGACTACAGCCAGAGAGAGTCCCCTGAAAATTTGCCAGGTGACTTTCAGTTATGTCTGTGCATAACTTACCTTTCAGGGTTGTTATGAGATCAAATGATGATCCCTAGATAGGCTGCCTTGGCTCTGGAGAAAAAGTTAGTGTGTGTAATGAGACTTTTGTCTATGATTTTAGGAGTATGTATGTATGTATGTATGTATGTATGTATGTATGTATATATGTATACTGTATGTATGTATGTATATATATTGCATTATTTGTTAGACCATACTATTTGTTGGAAAATTACTGTAGATAACTTTCCATTTAGTTTGTACCTAGCACACTCCTAGTCAGTCTCCATATCCAGTTCAGAGCAAATGGACATATGTATTATTCAGTTCAGCTACCACAAATATAGCTTGATGTTCATTTATTAAACATCAGCAAACAATAAAACTAGCATGAAAAATAGGGAAATGTTAGATTCTCCCCTCTCTCCCTCTCCCTCCCCCCCACCCCTCTCAAAAAGTAGAAAACTTTCCAGAGTTACTGGAATCAATACTAGGGTTAATTAGCCTAGTCACAAAGGCAATTGCTTTGGATTGTTTCAGATTTAGCCCCTTTATGTACAAGTCCTTGACTTCAATTTGTTTAGTGGCCATTCAAAGTTACAGCGGCACTGAAAAAGTGACTTATTTTCACACTTGCAATTGTTGTAGCAACTTCATGGTCACATGGTCAAAATTCAAATGCTTAGCAATTGACTTATATTTATGACGGTTGCAGTGTCCCAGGATCATGGGCTCCCCTTTTGCGACCTTTTGACAAGCAAAGTTAATGGGGAAGACAGATTCCCTTAACAGCAATTTGACTAATTTAACAATTGCAGTGATTCGCTTAACGACCGTGGCAAGAAAGGTCGTAAAATGAGGCAAAACTCACTTAACAAATGTTTCACTTAGCAATTTGGGCCCCAATTGTGATCATAAGTTGAGCACTACCTGTACACACCTGCAGCAGAATAGATATGGAGAGCAGGACAACAGGTAATCCCCCCTTTTATTCTGCTCAGTGAAAGAAGCCATGATATACCCAGCATAATTATTGCACTAAATGCTTGGTTCTTTTTAATGATGACTATATGCTCCTGCTTGTGCGATGAACATTATTGACATGGCATTAAAGCATTTAAAATAATATCGATATAACTATAATATTAATTAATAAAATTAGTGTTACAATTTATCCAATTTATTCTGGACTGTTATTGCTGCAAATTTCTTCCCATTTTGTCCTAAGATTTAAAATGTATACGAATCAAGAAAGCAGCATTACAAATCAGATGATGTTCTGAAAAACGGGGCAGAGGCATAGGAGTAGCTCGTTAATAAAATGGTATAAATTACAATGAAAACAGAAATAAAAATTAACTGCATTATGATTTGAATGAATTCCAAAATCATGATTAAAATCATGATTCATGTCTTAAAGTTGACATTTGGATCTCAGATGTAGGTTGTATACCTCAGCCATTATTTTTCTGAAGTCAGTCTCCTTCCCCAATTTTAAATTTGCCCTCTGTGCAGGTGATATTTTAAAAACAAATACTACTTATATTGCTGCTGCTGCTACTACTACAACTACTACTACTAATAAATCATTTGAGAAAAATGTGATCTTAAAGATAGGGATAGAATCAAGATCATGTGAAGTGTTAATACCACTTTATAATGACTTGGTAAGGCCACACTTGGAATACTGCATTCAGTTTTGGTCGCCACGATGCAGAAAAGATGTGGAGATTCTAGAAAGAGTGCAGAGAAGAGCAACAAAGATGATTAGGGGACTGGAGGTTCAAACATATGAAGAACGGTTGCAGGAACTGGGTATGTTTAGTTTAATGAAAAGAAGGACTAGGGGAGACATGATAGCAGTGTTCCAATATCTCAGGGGTTGCCACAAAGAAGAGGGAGTCAAACTATTCTCTAAGGCACCTGAGGGTAGAACAAGAAGCAATGGATGGAAACTAATCAAGGAGAGAAGCAACTTAGAACTGAGGAGAAACTTCCTGACAGTTAGAACAATTAATCAGTGGAACAACTTGTCTCCAGAAGTTGTGAAAGCCCCAACACTGGAAGTCTTTAAGAAGATGTTGGATAGCCATTTGCCTGAAACGGTATAGGGTTTCCTGCCTAGGTAGGGGGTTGGATTAGAAGACCTCCAAGGTCCCTTCCAACTCTGCTATTGTGTTGTATTGTATTGTATCTTTTTTGGTGGAATTATATGAGTTCTTTTCACGGTAAAAAATTATAAAAAGAAAGCATGAACACAGACTACTTATCTCTGTATTGTTAGTTTTTGAGGAATTATTTGGCTTTGATGTGATCATGACCTGTTGCAGAGTGGATTGCTCCCGGTTCAGCCGAACCGGTAATAGCGGTGGTGGGAGAGCTCTGCCCAGCCCCCTGGATGCTTCTGCACATGCACAGAAGTATCACGCGTGCACATGAGCGTATATGGGAAGGCACCCAAACCAGTAGTAAAAAAATTGGCAACCCACCTCTGACCTGTTGCCATGCCAGAACAATGTTCTTGCTTGCAGCAATAGTCCAAATTTGTCAAAGCCTGTGAAATTTCTGCTCAGAGAATTGTTCTACTCCGAACACCAATTACAGGAGTGTCCTTTGTGGAGAATATATTCCTGCTGACTGATGCCCCTCTAGTTCAAAGATCAAGAGACAAGACAGCCAGGATCTAGGTTACAGACTGAACAGGCAAGAAACTCAGTGTCTAAACTTCCAGTTAGGGTGACATTTGCATTTTTCTCTAAATTATTTTTACCTTTCCCCCATAGACATTAGCCTGGAATATGTTATGCCAATCTGTGTGCTTTTTCATATTGGACGATATGCAAGTATTCAGCCTATTCATAACTGACATGAATTAATCAGTCATTGAAGTTCTATTCAAAGAGACACATATCACCCACACAAAGACAAACACTTTCAATCTTTGCAATTGATGCATGCTAACAATTCTCTGTGGCTATTTCTCAGATAGAAACAGCTGTACTGTTTCATGGTATCAGCATTGAAAGTGTCTGCTGTAAGATGTATCTTTAGCTGCAGGCAGGTGAGCTACCTGTGGCCCTCCAGATGTTATCAAATTATCATTCTTAGCATGCCTCAGCACTGACATTGCTGGCTATGCCCACTGGGAGTTGACATTCAGCAACATCTGGAGAGTCGCAGGTTGCCCACCCCTGAGAATGACCCTGTTGCCGATCGCAAAGCGCAACTAATCAAATTCCAGGCATCTTGATTAAAAACCACTTTCCAGAAGTTCTTCTTCGGCCTAATCTGTTTCAAATAAAGTTGATAAAACAAACAACTCTTTATAAATATATTGCAAAAGAGCAATCATTTGCTGAACTCACTATTGTAAGCTTGGCGCTTGTCTGTCAGTGGCAATTTCTGTTCTTCTCCTAACAGGCTGCTGCTCTTTATTTGGAAAACCCACCCAGTGTGATCCTCTGGGACACTTGTCAGAAACCATATGTACCCTATTCCACCCCACCCCATCCCTACCTCCCAAATTTCTTCGGTGACAAGGGAATTCTTTTAGCAGATAGGGCTGACAGCCAGTATTCCTGAATTCCTCTAATCCTGGCTATGCTAGCTACTCCCTGTGTGGCCTTGGAAAAGGCCCTGAACTGTTCCTTAGCATTTGCCGGAAAGAGGTGAACAAGCGATCTCCAGAGAGCATAGGCAGGGCTGGGTGTGCCTTCCAGCAAACATAACTGGAACAGAATTCCATCCCTATACATTTTGAACTATAGCATGGTAGGGATGAAAGGTAGACAAAAGATTATCTAGATGTAGCTGATAGCAAGTTGAAAAGAGCAAACTAAATACAGCTCCAGAGCAGTGGTGGGTTCCTCTCCCCATCGCTACCGGTATGCTGCGCACGGAGCCGGGCATCCTGATCGTGCATGCGCGCTGTGCATGCATGTGTACTCCACACCCCTGTGACATCCAGCTGTTTGTCGGAGGTCACGCAGGCGCTGCACGCTGTGTGCGCGTGTGCAATTGGCCCGTTGCTTTAAAAACAGGTATGAAACGCGGGTGGGCAGGGGGGACCAAACGAGTCACTGTACCAGTACAGTGGCTGCTGCTCCCAGCTACTACTGTACCGGGCCACACCGGCTGGAACCCACCACTGCCCCAAAGCCATGTTTGGTCTTCACCAACTACATGCTACACAATCTTTAAAGATATTATTATTATTATTTTTTGAAGAGCTGTCCCTGTGACTATATTAATAGTAACAGAATTGGAAGGTACCTTGGAGGTCCTCTAGTCCAACCCTCTGCTCACGCAACAGACCTGTAGTAGGGATTCGAACCGCCAAATTCCTGACCTTTTTGATCGACAAGCTCAGTGTCTTAGCCACTGAGCGAAGGAGCCTACGCTTGTTACTGAACTACAAAACTCTGAGCACCAGGAAGCACCCTCCTTGGCATAATTTTTTAAAAAGGGAAATGCAGCAGTAAGTATCACAAAACAGGATAAAGATTTGGCTTAACGTGGTTGAAAAGGACTAAAGTGGTAGGATTATGATTTGCAGCCTGGTATGTGTAGTTGGCTCTCCCCCAGTAATGTTCTGATCTTTGAACTCTTGTTTCTTTACATTAAAATGTAGGAGTAGGAACCCAGTGGATTTTCATGTGTTCCTGACCTACTCTTTTCAGGAACTTCAGCTATCAAGTGTAATTGTGAGGGATGGAAGGAATTCAGCAAGAAGCGGAGGGTCACAGTTTGCCCACTGCTCCAATCAAAGATTATCCTCTACAAACCCTTCAAATAAGACACAGTCCCATGCATATATTATTAGCACAGAGCTGTAGAAGAGATTTCAATAGTATCTTCCCGATGAATCAAGTGGAGTTTTTTGAATTGAGAATACGGGATGGATTGGCACCACCTAGATATAAAAATGGATTTTCATTTGCAATAATCTGCAGGTTGCAGTGAAGTTTCGGATAAATTCTTTCCTTTGTACATTTCAGATTGGATGTTGAGATTATCGGTTAGGAAAGGATTGTTTCCAGACCCGAAATCCTGATCTCAATGTTTCCAGTATAACTACACTGTGTTGTACATGGACAGGAACACCTTGGGGCAACAATTTAGGATCCCCAATGAGTGTCTCTCAGAATCGTGCTGCCTTTGATACAACAGATAATATTATAGCTGTTCTGAATTATGACTAGAAGCCACTAATAACCTCATCCTCCCTGAATTTGCTTAATACCTAATTACATTTTGCAGTCACTGTTGACTTCCACATTTTCCAGACCCTGCTGAAGGACATGCTGTGTTCTGTTTCAAGAGACATGTCTAACATCTGATCCTTCATTTATAAAGACTCTCGTCTGCTGTAACACTCTGACAATACGTCTTTCGGCTGGAATTTTTTAAAAAAGGGGTCCAGGTCTTTTTGGCTTTGTTTATTACAACCTCTTCCTTACACACTCTGTAGTGTTCTGTTTTACTAGTCTAAGTTTACATGCTGAGGGCATCACAAGATTGGGAGGACAATATAAAACGGGCTCGTGTTAGTTTAAAGTAATTCAGAAAGGACTGCCCGAACACACTGATCTGGTTAAATCCACATTTGCAGCTCTCGTTTATGAGAAGGGGCCCGTAAATTGTCAATTTCAGTATTATGATCAGACCTGCCCTTTGATCCTCCCATCCTTACTGGATTCAATTGTATATGCACACGAGCCCAAGAGCAGAAACATTCTGTTTGTTTAGGCAGCAAATGGGCAAATGATTTTACTTGTCAGTTTCTGTACGAGTGCGTCTGCGGGTGTTTACACACACAGTATCCATATATTATATAGTCCCTTGTCTCACACACACATGTAATGCAAACACATGACTTTGATACGGAGCACAGGCAATTCGGCTTCTTCCCTGCTTCCCTCCCCTTCAATTTCATCCATCGCTCTGGTCTTTATTTCATTTTTAAGCTCTTTTATTTGAACATGCATAAACTTTGAGCCCTAAGCCAGGCTTAAAACCACATCAGGAACAGATTTTTTTTTTTAACAAAAAGGTCTCAAACAATGCCAAGCAGAATAGGCCTGTGTTAAGACGATGTACACTTGATAAACATGTGAACTTCCCAGGCAGATTGGCCCAAACAGGGGTTTTTGTAGCATTTTGCTTTTTTTTAATTTATAGATGTCTATTTTGCGGAGTGAAGAACAGGTTCGGTTTAGCTGCCTCTTTGGGTGGTCTTGCACAACTTTTACTTAGGCATTCAGTAGCCTGCAGGCATAATTGGTATGCATGCTGTTGTATCTGAGATAGCTTAATAAAGCATTACATATCTTACTGCTTCCATATTTTATTACTTAACCCAGTGCATGTGGTCAGCGAGTAATTTGAATCAGCTGTGTTTTTACTTTCTGTTTTAAGGCTGAAGTCTGAATTTCTTTGTGAATTCTTTGAAACGAACTAATACGATGCATGCAGCGATAAAGGGGGTTAATCAGAGACAGACTGTTAGTACAATATTGGATTGCCCCAGGTGTAGTTTATTTTCATATTATTGGTGGTTTCACCATGGAACGTCAGAAAGAAGAAGAAGAAGAAGAAGCAACATTTCCCTGTAAGCGCCTGGAAGGAAAAGTGCAGACTCACTTCAGAATTAGGGTTTGTTTCCCCCGCTTTAATAAGTACTACAACTCCCCTGCCCCTAATTAGGTTAAGATGAATTATCCCATTGATTCAATATCTTCTTATAACAGAATATTGATGTAATATTATAAAAATGGAAATGAACCTTTAAAAAGAAGTATTATGACGAATTCAATGAAACTTGCTGAAATGTTGCTGCAAGGGTCTTTTCAATGAATATTCAGGGAGTTAGTACTACAAGAGGAGAGCTCTAATCAGCCAAACTATATTTTACATAGAGATGGTAAAGGTTCCCCTCACACATATGTGCCAGTCATTCCCGACTCTAGGGGGTGGTGCTCATCTCCATTTCAAAGCCAAAGAGCCAGCACTGTCCGAAGACGTCTCCATGGTCATGTAGCCGGCATGACTAAATGCTAAAGGCACAGAGAACACTGTTACCTTCCCACCAAAGGTGGTTCCTATTTTTCGACTTGCATTTTTACATGCTTTCGAACTGCTGGCAGAAGCTGGGACAAGTAATGGGAGCTCACTCCGTTACACAGTGCTGATCGACAAGCTTAGCCACTGAGCCACCGCATCCCTGTTATATTTTATATAATAACATTTTTTTTGTGTGTGCTAGAATTGTTGGGAAAAGTTGTAAGGGACCTGAACATAGACTATGGTTTTCTCCTTCTTCTGTTACTGAAAGTTCTGGTTAAGTTTCCTTGTTAAAAAAAAAAGACTGGAATGATTGGCTCAAAGCCAAGCTGTGTGTAAGATCAGCCAAAGAATTTTTTCTGCCAGCTAGATTTCTTCTCAATTTAGTTAATCTGAACAGGAATTATTTATGAGAGAAAGGGGCTAGCAGGAAAGAAAGTCATGGCATTTTATAACAAGTTACTCAATGAATAGCCAGCTTCAAGTAAAACTTTTAAAAACATAACAAGGTGAAATGTTTTCTTTTTCTTGCAGTACACACAGGCGCATACACAAGCACACAAATTCTTAGGGGGTAAAGATATACCTAGGAACCAAGTTTCCTTCCAATTTGCTTAACTAGGCGGATTTTATAAGAGTTTGATCTGTACCAGAAAAGCAAAATCACTGTAAAATCACAGGCTTTCAGCAAGATCAGTTTACATGTTAAACCTAGAATTTAAAAATTTGCATAGCTTTCATGGGATAGCTTGTGCACTATTTATGCGATATGATTGTAAATACAAAATACATTACCGCTAATTGGCAGCACTCTAATCATGGGATGAATTGCTAGTTATAACTAAAAATCAGCTACAGTAGATTAATGTTGTGCTGACAAGCATGGAGATAGAATAGAGGGCTTTCCAAGCAGTTTCCAATACTAAAATTAACTTTTAGGATTTTGCATGGTTTTGTTTATTTTAATGTATTCCGTGGTTATTTTAATGCAAACTGAACTAAGTTTGATTTAAACAAAGCATTTTTTACAGCAGAAATCTATCCAATAGCATTGCATAACTTTTTTTTTTCCTTTTTTCCATCTCTTTTAATATTTGCACCTAATTTTCTTTTCTAAAGAAGCCGACAGTAACTCATAATCATGTTTTCGAATAGGGATGATTAACCCACCTCCTTACCAGTATTCCCTATTGATAAAGAATGCTGTAAGAATTGAAGAATCAAATGTCACTTTCATTCCTTGATTGTTTTGGAAAGGTTGAAGCTGGTTAGCATTTAGTTTGGAGACTAGAAGAAATTTCAAGCTTGTATGCTGAACTGTGAGACCAAGCAACTATCTCAGAAGAAAGTATGGGCAAGCCAATTCTTTACTTTAACCAAGAAAATTACATGTCTGTGCCCATGAGGTGATCAGGAGCTGAACTCAATGTGGAGACTTGATGTTTTACTTTTTAGTACTTAAGAATAAAACAACAATTTCTATCCAAAATGCCAAAGTCACAAACTAATAAGACCAATAAATACCATATTTGAAAAAAATTCAATCAGTATATTCTTGTAAAAACACTTAAAACATTTCGGGGGCAAAGCAAAAGCATAAGAAGACTAAAAAGCATAAGGAGACTACTACAAATTGTGCAAGCAAAGATTTTTTGTGTGTCTTTTAATGACCCCGTAAGTCCTTGTGGGGTGGAGTCGGAGTGAATGGAGCTAAGTGTTTACTGGCCGGACGCCCTTCCTGTTGCCAATGCGGAGTTTGCAGCAAATATATTCTCATTATGCGCAGAGAGAGAAATATCTGCCTCTACCTCAAACTCATAGCATCCTGATTGTGAGGTGAGAGCCCCACCTCTAGGCCACTGCACCACTCAAATCCACTAAGCTAAGATATACCTTTAAAATACAGGCAATCCTCAACTGACCACCACAACTGAGCCTAAAATTTCTGTTGTTAGGCAAGGCGGTTGTTAAGGGAGTTTTGCCTCATTTTATTAACCTTTTTTTGACCATAGTTGCTAAGCAGATCAATTCAGTTGTTAAATGAATTGTGTGGCTGTTGAGTGAATCTGATCTCCCCCATTGACTTGGCTTGTCAGAAGCTGGCTGGAATGGTAATGACAGGCCCCTGAACCGGTTCTCTTGGTGGCGCCACAGGTGCCGCCATCTTGTTTTTTGCTTCTGCGCATGCACGGAAACATTTTTAGTACTGTGCATGCGTGCATAGCATACATCAAGTGTACACATGCCTGCACAGCACATTTTTGAGCAAACTGGCAGTAGCCACAGCCGGAACCTACCTCTGGAGATAATCCTTCCTTTGTGGGAAATCAAAGGGAAGATTGTTCTTGAGTTTTCAGTGTCCTATTGATAATAAAGGATGAGTTTACAGTGTAAAGATACAGAGTGGACATATGGGAGGGGAACACAAAAAGAGAGCTGTAGTTAATTGGGGAATAGCTTAACTTGCCTTTACAATTTCCTTTGAAATCATACCTAAGAAATAATGTCTGCAAAGGCAGAAAGATAGCTGGATTTAAGTTTAAAAAAATCTTACTTCCTCATAGCTTGTTCATTAATCACACAAATTTTGTTAGAAAATGGATTTCAGACAGAAGAAACATCACCCTACACTCGCACAAATGTATTAAGGAATTCAAGGGGCAAAATGATGGGTCTCTCCCCACCTCCCCTTAGCCTTGCTGATCAGAGATTCCACTGCACAAAAATATCGGTGAATTTTGCTTCAGAAAAGGGTGTATTTTGCATTTATTTAAACCAATGGTGAATGCCCAAATCACCCAAAAATTAAATTACCAAATAATATCAATTATGTCACTAGAAAGCAAAATGTATCAAAATTCCGTTAGGTTTAACGCACATAATTGAATGGGATATTTTATTTGGCCAAGTGTGATTAGACACACAAGGAATTTGTCTCCAAAGAGCAGCGGGCTGGTGCGCATGTGTGCAATGAAACCTGGAAGAGCAGCTGGCGCTGGCAAATATGCCCACAGAGATGGCTCTGTGTGCCACCTCTGGTTACACATGCCAGAGGTTTGCCATCACGGGACTAGGGGAAGTTTGAAATGGCAGGTGGCTTTCGGCCAATAGAGTTATTATTACTTTTTGAAAAGGATCTGCTGTACAGATCTCAGTTTGAAACCCCTGTGCTGTTACCTTTAAATCAACAAAAGAATAGTTAATAGCCGTCGGGAGCTCAAACCATGGAGGTCTGCAACCGCTTCCATCAATTCAGGTTGAGCTAACAATGAGCAGTGAGAACGGTGATGCATGCTAACGATATATGAATGGGGGACTTTGCACAAGTCATCCCTCCCAAGAGGAACTGGAGCAAACCTGGTCTGGAAAAAAAAGAGTCTTCTGATTCTGTAGAAGCAATTCAACAAACACGAAACAAGGATCACTATGAAAGACTGGAGGCACCGCTTCTCACCAGTCATCCCCATCTGGGTGTATCCGCACGGCCAGCTCAATATTCACTGCAGGAATCCAAGTGATTGGAAAGGATGGTTTCCTGACTGCCGAATAAAGAGCTAGGGTATGGGTGAGGGGAGGAATAAAAGAAAAAAGGATGGCACAGAGGACATTTGAGGTGTCACTGCCACACAAAGGAACAATTAACATCCCACCCATGGCTCAGCCAAGTGCTCATAAAAGCCCTCTGGGATTTGGGGATCCTGTTTCCGATTTCTAATATCCCAACTCTGCCACATGCTGCAAGCTTAATTGTCTGCATCTGTGTCTTTCCAGAAATGTGGCTGCCTGCTGGTTGTATTTAATCCTTTATCGTATTCCTGCTAATCTGTTTTCTATTTCTAGACAAATTCCCAAATCCTGACCACCTAAATAGAACCCACAAAATGCTCATATGTAACCAAGGGAAGTCCCTTTCAGAGGGTAGGTTCAAATAAGTATTTCTTTAAATCATCTACTTTGCAGCTCCTAGGCTGGAACCTGCTTTAAACTTACTTACCCAGCCAAACCAGCTTCTTCCCAAGACTGTCTCCATTTAGAGTAATAAACTTTCCACAAACTGTTAATGGTTATGAAGAAGGAACGACATAAATTTAGTCAAAGGGGGATGGATCCAAAGTTTTACTGTCTTCAAAGTTAAGTTAAAAACATCATGTGTTCAACGCTGGCTTGGTGGTCTGGGGCTACCAAAAATCACATGTTCTTCCTGTGACTTATGGGCAGTGCTAGAAGAGAGTATAAATAAAAAGTAAGGCCCCAAGACACCAAGTCTCACTATCTGTCTTACTAGCCAACAATATCCTGGTTCATTAGAATCTCCATCCCCAACTACAACACAAGATCTCAGATGAGTTCTTGACTTGTGCAGTTTTCTCGTTTGAAAGGGTTGAGATGGACACTAGAGCAGCAGCCCCAAACCCTTTGGCAATCAGGGACCGGTTCTGTGGAGAAAGATGGGGCCCCTGCTGATGAGGCTTCACTTGCTTGCATGGTCCATGGCCAGAGGTGTGTTCCTACTGTTTTGGCCTGGTTCAGCTGAGTAGGTAGAAACTCGGCCGGACACGCGCCCAGAACGGTTCTATCCTTGGAGCCACAATCTTGATTTTCTGTTCTGCACATGCGCAGAACAATCTTCATTGAAAAAATGTAATCCCCCCCGCTTTCTAATGTGCACAAGCACAGACCTTTTTAGGTGCAAATGCGCATATGAGCGCAGTGTACCAATTTTTTTGCACACCAAACCAGCAGTAATGCCAGCAGGAACCCACCCCTCTCCATGGCCCATTGCCGGTCAGTGGACTGGGGATTGGGGACCCCTGCACTAGAGAACCTAATCCTTATTAATATACAGAAGTTGATTAAAGATACTGTAATGAAGTAGTGGGAATTTTGGATGTAGTTTTCGGTTTTAACATAAAATCTGGTGACAAACACAATTCATGAAAGGAATTTAGAAAGGTCAGTTTTAATAAATCAGAGAGCTAGCAAGAAAGATTATATATTATTGGGGTGGGTGGTGGGTGGGACCAAACTTAAACCAAACTTTTAGAATCCAGTCTGGAATCTTAGGGATAGCAGTACCAATCAACAGCACTAAGGAAGAAAATGAAGGGCCAATATGGTTGAGTAGACATAAAGGAACTGAGAATGAAAAATGATGTTTATTGAAAGTGGAAGGAAGGGCTGATGAACAAGGAGGTCTACATAGCTTTAGTTCAGAAATGTAGGCATGAAATCAGGAAGGCAAAGGTGTAAAATGAGGAAAGGCAAGGAATGAAGATGAAGTCTAACAACTAAGCCTCATTGCACACCCTGGCATTTATTAAACATTAGGGAGCTATTGTTTTCCATAGATTATGGAGCTGTGATTCAGAAGAATTCAAAACAATAACCAGTTGTTTGAAATTTGGTACCTTGTACTTAAATATTTTTAAAGTTCATGTTATTTCTGGACAATTACATATTACCTCACCCATTTTCCTACACAAAATAATTTTCTTAAACAAAAATTGAGGTTGCTAGAACTGTCCAGTCTACACTTCAAATTTGATTAGGAAAGAAGTGTGCCTTCAACCTTATATCAGCACATCACAGGATCTGTTTCCATATGAGTCTGAAAAAAAGGTTCTAAATTTGTAGAGAGCCATCATGAGTACAACGGATATCCCAGTGTAGATTTATTCCTCCTTCCATTGTGGTGGGTCCACAATGAAAATGGTGGGGTTTGGAATCCCTTCAATATTCTCAGCTCATGGAATTTTAACAGTATGAAAGTTCTAATATGGGAATCAGGCGTAAACCTTTGCTGCCTCACAGTGAGCAGACACATGAAATATTGCTAGGAATTACGGTGATATTATGAACCATACTTTTTGATGAGGAATAGGGCATCCATTAAGTGTTTGAACTGTGGTTTTGCTAGAAATCAAAACACAGTGTGGAGAGGCTAATTGGAGCTTCCAAATAAACATTGCGCTGAAAATTTCCTTTTAAATAGAGCAAGGATTAAAAGTTATTTTCAATTTTAGCATGTATTCACAATGTACCTGTAGTTATTACATCTTTCACCTAGCACTTGCTGCTAGTGGCTTAATGGATCACACACACCAGGGCCTCATGATCTATTCTACCATTTGCAATCAATGTGATGAAAATTATGGTTGTTTTTGAAATGAGTAGACTAAACATTTGTCTTTGAGTTGAGGGGGGAAAAAAAACCAGTCCAGAGAAACAAGATAGCTTTCCCGAAAGTCACATTCCTCTTTCTCATCTGTTAAAAAGACAGCTTTAATATACGGTTTGACCACAGATCTGGAATCTGGCATATACTATTTTCTAAACTAAGTTCGATTGGATTCTTTATGCGGCTGTAAAAAACCCACTAAACTAAACATTCTTCCTCTGTGCTTGAAAGGCAAGTTCACACAACTAGTTCAAATAACAGTTAACATTTGCATAATGTAATTCTGCGTTTTGCAAGGGCTATGATGCACGCAAGTTGGGACTTTTGTGTGAAGTGGTTTCTTTATTAGCATCAGTGGAAGAAAGAACGTCCCTTCCATGGGTTCAGAGCTGCTCTTGTTCCTGAAAGGGCATGGAAAAAACTCTTGTGGATGTGATTGGTCAACGGAACATCAGAGACCTAAATGTGACCACAAGACAAGATCTGAATTGATTTGAGATGGCTGCCTTACATAGTGGAGAAACAGTGTTACTATTAGGAGAGATAGAAATGTAGGAATTTTAATTGTCCTATTTCTCAAGGAAAACAAGCTAACTTAATCGGTAATTGCAGGCTCTTCAACTGGGGAAGTTCTGGGTTCACATAAACTCTTGAACAGGCACTTGCCATGTTTTGTTAAGAAACTCTCAACTCCAAGTGGCTCATCTGTAAATGCATGTAAAGAGGAGCTTCAAAGGGTTCCAACAATAATAAGCAAAGTAACACTTCAAAATTTGCTGTAATGTACAGATTGAATATATTCAGAGCCTTTCCAGACACAGTTTAGGCTGTTATCTCCACTTCTGTTGTTGTAGTGTATATAGCTTGTTCAGCTTAGGACTGTGTTGCCCATATATTTTTGTTATACTGGCCATATTATTGGTCATCATATAAACATAATATATTATGGTTGGTTGCAC
The DNA here is from genome assembly GCF_964273705.1 of Natrix helvetica. Taxonomy (NCBI): domain Eukaryota; kingdom Metazoa; phylum Chordata; class Lepidosauria; order Squamata; family Natricidae; genus Natrix; species Natrix helvetica. Next base: position 113,707,601 of record NC_138549.1, on the reverse strand, counting down.
AGTCGACCATATGTTTAGACTGGATTTGGCATTTTTATCCACCTACAGAGTCCTTCCCAAGGACCTGGGATAGGCAAATGCTGTTGTTTGATAGTGTTAAAGGTGCTTTTTGCCATTGACCAATGGTGATTTTACCTATGACAACGGTATTCAAGTGGTACTCCAAATATTTTGCAATTATCTCCAAGGCACTTGTTACTATTGATAACATCTTTGCTTTTTTGCCATAGTTATTCTACTTGCAGGTCAATTGTATTATTATTGTTTATTGTTTATTGTTTATTGTTTATTGTTTATTGCTTATTGCTTATTGCTTATTGCTTATTGCTTATTGCTTATTGCTTATTGCTTATTGCTTATTGCTTATTTTTATATGATGATGATGATGATGATGATGTTGTTGTTGTTGTTGTTGTTGTTGTTGTTGTTGTTAATCTTTGGTGAGATTCACAGCCTTTGGGGCTGGTTGGTAACTCAACAGCTCGAGTCCTAACCAAGGACCTAGGAACTGTTAAGGTAATGTCGGAGGATATAAGCTGTTCCAAGTAGGGTGGTTTTTTGTAGAATCAAAATGTTTAAGTCTGATAAATTTAGAATTTCCAAATAGCGAGGTAGCCTTTAGGTATTGCTCCAACGGCTCCAATTACAATCAGGACAACACACAATTTCTTTTTCCACAGTCGCTCAACTTCAATTTGCAAGTCCCGGCACTTTGTGATTTTTTTCTTGCTGTTTATCTTCAATTCGCGCATCTCCAGGTATTGCAATGTCAATGAACCATACTTTTTTCTTTTCAATTATTGTTAATGTCAGGTGTGTTGTGGGCCAAGTGCCTGTCAGTCTGGATTCTGAAGTCCCACAAGATCTTGACTTTCTCATTTTCTAAAACCTTCTCAACCTGATGGTCCCAGTGGTTTTTGCTGTACTCAAATCCAAACTTTTGGCACAATTTCCAGTGAATGATCTTAGCAACACGGTCATGGTGTTATAGGTAGTCAGTTTGTGAAAATTTGCTGCAACCACTGATCAGAGATTTGTAGATTGATCGGCTGTTCCATATCATCCTGTGTGGCTGAGGTGCTGGCTGTGTGTCCGTTGTTCTTTTGTGTTGTAATGACCTGGGGGGTGGGTGGGGCTGGTTTCCAGATGTCCGGTAGGCGGGAGGTATTGTCACGTTTATTCATGTTGTGATGATCTACAAACATCAACTCCACCTACCAACCAGGATGCAACTACACAACCAATCAACCCACTTACAGTAACAAAGCCAGCACTCCACACCCACCCACCAAGATTTATAGAGAGACGGCAGCTCCGACCACGCTTTACTCGCACAAGCATGAAGCCAAAAATACCAGCCTGAAGATGGCGAGTGGGACCTCACCAAAACGTTGCCAAGACAATTTCAATCTTACACAGGAAAAGACCCAAATACAAGACCAGCATACCTACACACGTGAAAATCTATGAAAGCACACACACACACACATGCACACACACAAATACCTTTTTGTAATCCAAATGTTTCACATTCTCTAAGAAATGTCTCCCCACTTATAAAAATATTTTTAAGGCTTGTCCGACAGTCCTGGTCACAAGAAAATCTGATTGAGGGAGTGGGGCCGAAGTCGCGATGGCACGATGTGCGATCTCAATGCTCTGAGATCACAATTGACACTTTTGCCACTGGGGGGTCCAAACGGATCTGAACTGTCCCAAAGAGACAGTGAATGGGAAGAATACATCTTGCTGATCTCGAGGATATCGCAAAATCCCTGAAAGAAGCAAGAGAAATTTCTTCAAGCCGGTGACAAAAAATCCAGCCAAGGCTGATGAAGTCAGGGCAGCCCCAAAACGGAAGGAATGGAAAGTGAAAGTGTTTCCAGCTGGTGAGGAATCTTTATTGTTTTAAAAGAGAGACTGCCTATAAAAACTTAAAAATTGATTTTAATTGAAGAATAGAAGAATCAAGTGGCAAAATTAAACCTGTAACGGTTCTGGACAGTGGTTATCCCATTTCTTTATATGCTATCTTCATGGATGGAATCTTTATAAGCTTTTTAAAATGGACAGATCTTCTTTTTCTATTTTTTTCCCTCTGTGACTCTCTGTGATTTATAGACTAAAGCTTTCCTCTTTCATCATTGTGAGTATTTTTTTAAAAATTATTTAAAGACTGGACCTCTTTTTCTAATTTGAAATACAAAATAGATATTAAAAAAAAGAAATATCTTAAAAGCTCTACGTGCTGGGAAGTTTTGTTGATTGGAGCTTTGTGTATTCAAGTGGAACTTTTCCCTTTCTTCACAGTTTGTTTTGACGACTCATTAAAGAGCGATAGGTGTAAGCCAAGTATCTCTTTAAAGCTTGTTTTCAACCAGAGAAGAGGGGAAAAAACGGCTTTTGTGAATCCATGTTTTACCTTTAAAAAAATCTTTCAAGCGAGAGCACTTTTGTTTAAGATGGCAGAATGTCAAGAAAATATAGAGATTGTAAGCTTGCAGACAATATTTTCAGAATTACTAAAACTAACAAATATAAATGACAGATTTGAACAAAAACTAGAATATTTGGAACAGCTAACAGAAAAATGTGATGAAAAATTTGATGATGTTCACCAAATGCAAGATGAGGGGATTAAAATCCAAAGAATTGAAGTGGAAAATGAATATAAAGTGATTAAACTTGCTGATATTTATGACAATTGGTTTGTTTTTGAAAATGCAAAGAATGGAATATTGAAAGAGGAAATAAATGGAGAGGATATCGATTTCAAAGGGCAAGATATAGAAGAAGAAGAAAAAAGTAAAGAATTTATGGACTATGAAACTTTATAAGCAAAAATATGGATAACATTGCTGACAATTAAAGATAAGCGGAATAAAGAAACAGAAAGAGGGCATCAGGATTATATGAGAGATCTTACAAGCAAGGAGTTGGTAGGAGTAGTCCATACAAAGCTGATCAAGAAGAAGCTCAGAAGATTGATACCACAAATGGCAGAGGACATAAGATTGTTTTGTTATTGGAAAGATACAGGTTGATAGATGGAAGAGTATAATTTAAAATTACTAGCTAAACCTAGTGAAATTTAGTGATAATAGGTATAGTTAAATAAAAAATTGATAATGATAATACTGTATACAATGTGTAGTGTTTTGATAAGCAATAATTGGATATGAATATTGAATGATACACGTGAAGGGAAGACTAGAAATCCTTTTGGATTATATATAAAGGTCAATAATAATAATAACAATTTAAAAAAGAACTAAATTAGACACAGTTAAGTTTTGATCATTAGGAGGAAAATGTTATGATATAGGATATAGCCAAATAAAGAAAGGATAATGATAATGATAATGATAATGATAATAATAATAATAATAATAATAATAATAATAATAATAATAATAATAATAATAATAATAATATATATATATGTGTGTGTGTGTGTGTGTGTGTGTGTGTGTGTTACAACCCCTGGTATGACCAAATATGGGAGGGAGCTCACTCCTCCCTCTTCCTGTCCTTTTGGCTCATCACAGAAACCCTTCTGTGATGAGCCGAAAGGACAGGAAGAGGGAGGAGTGAGCTCCCTCCCATATTTGGTCATACCAGGGGTTGTAACACAAACACATACTTATTTCCCTGGCTCAGCTGATAAAGGAGGAGAACCGGTGGTGTAGTGGCTAGCAAGTCTGCCTAATATGTAACACATCCCAGGTTCAAATCCCAGTAAGGGTATGGCTAGCTGATGAGAGCTAAACAGCTTGAAATGGATCCATACTAGTCTCCCTTTATTTTATCAGCACAAATACAACACAAATATAAAAAGGCAACATTAAAAATAACAATATGGGTTTCTGCCTGGATGGTTTTCTGTGATGAGCCGAAAGGACAGGAAGAGGGAGGAGTGAGCTCCCTCCCATATTTGGTCATACCAGGGGTTGTAACACAAACACATACTTATTTCCCTGGCTCAGCTGATAAAGGAGGAGAACTGGTGGTGTAGTGGCTAGCAAGTCTGCCTAATATGTAACACATCCCAGGTTCAAATCCCAGTAAGGGTATGGCTAGCTAATGAGAGCTAAACAGCTTGAAATGGATCCATAACACACACACACACACACACACACACACACATATGGGTATAATATAAGGGAACTGGATGTAAATTGTAAACAGTGATTTGGAAAGGAGGATTAGAAAACTTTGTTATTAAATATTATGGATGTTTAGCTAGAATACAATATAAGGATTTAATGTTAATGGAGGATTTTATAAATAAGTAAATTAAATGCCAGTATGTGGTTATGTACTAAATTTTGCTATATTTTATGATGAAGGATGTTTAAAAAATTATAGTCAAATAAAAGTGGAGGTATGACAATGGTAATATGTATAAACATTTGAGTTAAGATACTAGAGTTAATATGAATTATACTTGATGACGGTAGAAGAGATGCACAAAAACCTTTTGTAACCAACTGATACACTTTCTACAGTATGTAAAGAAGGAGGATTTTTATGTTTGTTTTGAAAATTAAAAATAAATAAAAAAGTTTTTCAAAAAAAGAAAGAAAATCCCATTAAGAAATAACAGAAACCATAATATATACAGTATATTTTAATCCTTATCAAAAAGATTCACTTTGTAAATATTTTGTTTATTTTTTAAAAAAACCTTGATTTTTAATTGATTAATGTATTTGTTGATATCTTATCATTTTCTCTTTGTGTCTTCTCAGAAACCATTTCCTTTTATACATTCCTTTTGTAAATCCAAGATAAGGTTTTTGAAGTCGTTCTTTTGATTTATTATTTAATATTATTTATTAATTTTTAAGACTTTAGTTGGTTCCATATGTAAACCAATTTTGGCATCTTTTCCTATACCATTTTTGCTTTGACATTTTAAAATCCATTTTCAAATCCACACCATTTTTTTTCACAGCACTTTTTAAATCCGGCATTTTATCCCCAATTCCACATTCAAATCATTCTCAGTCACTGTTTTATCTAATAAAATCCTTTGTTCTTCTATATTCTCTGCTATAGCATCAAATGTTCTTATAACTAACTTTTGAGTACATTGTTCTCGAACAGCCTTGAATTCTTCTATAGTCAAATAGTTTTGCTCCATTGTATTAATGGATCTGTTATTCTTTAAGAGTAATTTTTGTTCCTTCTACTTGACCTTCAAGTCCCCACTTATCATCCATTTATTTTCCAATCAACAAAACTTTGCCTCACAAAGTTTATTACAATTACTTTCAAAATCTTCATATATTCTTCTACAAAATTTTAAACATCCCACAGGAAATATCCTTTCAAGTCCACCCAGCAGCCCTCTTAGCTTTTCAGAACCCACATTTTAATCTCCATTTTCCAAAAGAGTTTCTTTTTTAATCCTTAAACTTACATTAGACCTTCTGTCATTCAGGATAGGAGGAGGTTTTCCTGGCAACACAGTAAAGCTGATCCTTTGAAATATTTTTAGTTTCAACTAGCCGATCACCCGGCGTTGCCTGGATATTTATTTATAGGGGGAAAATGTCCAGACCAAACGTAATTTCTAATTTCCCCCTTACCAGAAGGAGCCTCCTTGTGGAGTACTATGAAGCCATTACCATGGCAACTCCACTGCGCTGTACAGTAGAAACCATTTTATGGCAGTACTGTAGAAGCCATTTAAAGGCACAACAGGCTGCATCTTAACAGAACACACACCCTGAGTGGTGTTAGGGGTGACTTACCTCCACAGTATTTTTCTCCAAAGAGTAAGTCATCTGTGTACCAAGTTTGGTTGAAATTGCTCAAGGCGTTCCAGAGTTATGCTGGAACACACACATACCAACACCGGCCCCCCTGATATATGAAAGAAATAATAAGCAGTTTCTTAAGGCACCTAAGAGAGAAAGTCAGCAAACCAAGCGTCTCTTTGAAAGACACCAAACCACGGCTTAGGCAGGATGATAACTCCCCTGGTTCTCAGAGCCCCTAAACCAATGAAGAGCATTGTTTTATCAGCTCTTTATAGGGAGATGCGCCACATCCATTATTTTTGTCATTATTATCAACAATTGTTAAATCCGTTACTTTATTACAGATGCTTGTCTATTTGTATTTCCCCATGTACTTTAGTTTTTTCTCTTTCTATTCATTTGTCAGGTTTGTGGTTCCTCAAGTGCTTACTTGTATCCAAATGGTACTTTTACAGATATTCCAATGCACCATTGTTGCTACTTTTGTCATGCTGTCCTATGTGGTAAATCTATGCAATAGATTGTGAGCCCCTTCCCCGCCCCCCGGTGCCCTGTTTTGGCTTCCAGGTTGGTGCAGGAGGCTTTCCAGGCCCAAAACGGGCTGGAGCGTATGCACGGGGAGATGGGACGCATGCGCGGGGGATGAGCACACAAGCATGCAGGCAGTGCACATGCGCAGGGATCACTTGTATTGCATTTTGGGGGTTAACCATCACTGGCATACGTTCTCCTGCTTGAGCAGGGGGCTGAATTAGAAGACCTCCAAGGTCTCTTCCAGCTCATTTTGTTCATTCATAAGAAAAAAAAACTAGCACTGTTTCACCTTCATTATTTAATCTACAATGAACACTCTTTGGGAACGAAATGAATGAGTATGTGAATTGTAAACATAAAACTTTGAAACTCGCAAAAATGTCTAATAGCTAATTCAGAATGGTAGGGGTGGAAGGGGAAGAGAAAGTACAGTCAATTGAGTTGACCACTGAGTTAAATCTGCAAAGGTGAGAAAAGGTGGGAAGGAAAACACATTGTAACATAAAAAGCGAAATTGTGGATTGGAACTAATGTTTCAATACCATCAAATATATACTTAGGATCGGAACTAAAATCTTTATCGGAAACCTGAAAACTCTTTTTATGCTCTTGTTGTAAGCATTTAATAGCAAAACACAACCAGCTTAAGCAGGACAATGCTTAGACCTGGATGCCAAATAGGCACTTGAAGACACTATATATATAGACAGATAACATGATGGAAAGATTTCATTTGACAGATCTTATTAAAATAGAAGTAGTGATAATCATATTCATCTGTAAAAGCAAGGTTGTAGACTGATGGATTTCATAAACTGGCCCAATTGCATGTGAGTCCAGCAAACCTACGGAGCTCCCATCAGCCATTCCATGAAAAATTACTATTACAGCCTCATCCATCTTTTATCGTTTCCATCTCTTTGCTGAGTGACATGTATTTTCTTCCTTCCATGACCCAGAACGCCAAGACTCTGAAACTACTGAAATGTTTGCACAATCTTGAAGCATTTATTTAAAAGTTGCTTTTCCCTGAAGGGCAAGTGCTAGAGCCAGATTCAAAGTCCGATCAAGAAAACAAACAAATGCTATCTTTACAAGCCCTTCAGACCGGAATAACTCCAAAAGGCCTTTTAGGTCCTCCCCCATCCCTGTTTTGGCATCTTGACAAACAACATGGTGCCTTAAGGCGGTGAGCTGGAATACATGTTTACAACCCCTTCAAATTCACAGGCCAAACAGGAAAAGAAGGGAAATGTCAAAAATTAGAAATCAAACAGCCGATCCTCAAAGGCAACGAGGCCTGCAAATGAATAATTTTTAGGTATGCAGTATCAAATTTCTTAAATATTTGTCACAGCTGGTAGTTTGCACAGAGAAGTGCTTGATAACCTTAACGTTTGCCTTAAGTGCTCTCAAGAATAACTTTATTTATACTGAATATCTCAGTAGTCGAATAATAGGATAAGTGGGACAAGGGAATGCAGTTTTTGTCTGCTGGAAGAAAAATATTTTTGTTTGCAGAACATGTGATTTCTTTTCTCCCACTGTGAAAGGTCTGAGATAATGGTTTCAAGATGCAAGAAGGGAGACCGTCTGGTAATTTATTTTATATATTACCATTTATTAATCAAATTTACATGGTTTTGCACCTTATGGGAAGGGAAGCTGGATGTTGTATAAAAATCCAATAAAAGAGTGATTTTCATGATAATGATTATTTAATGCATTATTATCTAAGTTTCCTTGAGGCCAAGCCAAACAAGTTAAGTTAATCTAATCAGGTTGCATTTCTTTTTTAAAAGGTGGCAAAGAACAGCCAAACATTTGGACCATTTAAATGAAGTTTTAGTTCTGGGATGGGAGAAGGGATTAACTTTTCCCAGCCCTAGTTTTTTAGTCTGGGTATTCATTCATTAGTCCCATTAAAAGTGGTCCAGTGAATAGCAATAGAGTCAGTAGTAACCATTAGGTAATATTTTAAGAGATGGAAGATATGATCTTGAGAATGACTCCTCTGATCTGTTCCTTAGATTCAAGATAATGACAACAATAACAATAATCATTGAATAAAATTAAATTTGGAACTTACTAATTATACAGGAAATAAAGAGTAAACATTGAGATGATATAGTAAAAAATGAACAGAATGTTGGCAAGGAAATGAATGACATTGAAAAGAATCAAAGGAAAAATGGTCAAAGATAAAATCTAGCAATGGCTTACAAGTGGATCATTTAAAAAAAGAAAGTTAAGGGTTAAGTTTGGCTGAACAAGAACAAATTATTCCAACTAATGGAATCAAGGCCAAGTTGGTATACTCAGCTCACGCAAAAAGATCACACAAAATGATTATAAACACAGTTGCTGAAATGATTCACTGGAACATCCGGAAAAAAATTACGATGTACCAGTAATGAAAAAAATGGTTGTAACATGTGGTTGAAAAAGTAGTAAAAAATGAACAAGATAAAAGATTGTAGAATTTCTGATACAGATTGATAAAGTCTTGGTTCATTACACACAATATAACTGGTTGAAAAGAAGAAAGTTTGAATAATTGGTGTGGCAATACCAGGAGATAGTAAAATCGAAGGACAAAGAATTGGAGAAGATCACAAAATATTAAGATCTGTTGAAATTTGAAATTGAAATTTGAAATTGAAATATGATGGCATAATCCTGATGTGATGCCCGTGGGTATCAGAACCCTGAATTCCATAACAAAACAATGATCTTGGATGGCGTTTAGAAATTCTGAGCATTGACAAACTTTCTATTGGTTGATTACAAAAGGACCCACTACTTGGATCCACACATATACTTTATCATTAAATTACAACATCCTAGGTCCTTGGGAAGAACCCAGTTCTGTTCTTGGCACTCTTATGAACCCTGAAGATTTCTGAATATCTGTTACTTCAGTAATATGAACATCTAATCATTTGCATGGTATAGATCAGTGATGGCTAACCTTTTTGTTGCTGGGTGCCAAAAATGCGAGTGTGGGCCTGCAATAGCATGCATATGTACCGGCACCCATAATGCAAAGTGCACATCCACAACCCCCCCTCCCTCTATGCACACTGCATTGCCGGTGTGCTGCTTGCGCCAAGCTAAGCTTGGTATTTCCCCCGGGGGAGAGGCGGGGGAGGACATTTTTGCCCTTCCCAGGCTCCAGGAAAGAGATTGGGGAGGGCAAAAAATGGCCCTACTGGAAGTTAGGAAACAGACCCTTTCTGGCTTCTGGAGATCCTCCGTAAGGTTGCCAGCTGTCCATTATTTGAGCGGACAGTCCGCTTTTGTTCACATTATGTTCACTATTTTTTTTCACAAAATAGTGGACATTTTTTTTTATTCAAAAGCTTTATGATGAAATGGTACGTAATCTAAAGCTGTAACAGTCTAAGAGAATAAGGATAGGAGAATCGCGTTTTGTCTTTTTTTTCATAAGTTAGAATGAGACAAAGATCGAATATCCATTGAACTCGATTCTCCGAAAAAATTATTAATCATACTCAATTGTTTCACAAGACTTTTAATAAAAGTATATAAAATTATTTACATACTATTTTTCTTAACTCGCATTTACCTATTATTTTTATATTATACTTTTTTCTTAGTTGGATAGGTATGTTTTGGAACACTCAATAATGTATCATCATTTGAGGTTCAATGAGTACTAGCCTCAATATGTAGAGCGCAAATTTATCAAACCAAAGATTTTGTTGAAGCATTATAAACATAAAAGTTAATCATTGTTTTTATGTAAATACTATTTTGCTGTGTTTTAATTAAATCACTATGTAAGTAATATTAGGTTAATCTTTAGTAATAGCCATCAGTTGAATCAGTTCTCAGTAAAAACACAAATACATAGCTTCAGTGAATTTAGCAAATTCTATGAATTCGTGAATTCACTGTTAAATTTGAATTAAATCTAAATAAGTAAATTATTGTTCACATAATAATGTATAATATTATTTAAATATATCAGTTAAATAATTCGTTCATTATATTGAATAGATAATATGTACTTTATATATTTTGATAATTTGTATACATAAAAATATATACTTTGTATTTAACATATAATTATTAAAATCAAATAACAATTATGTTTGTATAAATTTAGTTAGTTACATTCAACTGATGAGATTAAAATAAAAATTTATTATAAAATTATGTACAGTTGTTAACATTTTTAAAATGTATTGTAGCTTGTGTCGACTGACCTAAAATGGTGTCGAGTGATGAGAGTGACAGTGGTGAGATTTCAAATTCTTTAAAACGAAAGAGAGGAGTGTGCAAATACACCAAAGACTGGGAAGCTACTTTTGCATGGAATACCAACAACGAAACCGACAGGACACATACGACGGCCTACTGTAAATTGTGTCAGAAATTGTTCACAATTGAATATAATGGTATAAAAGCTGTCACAGAGCATGCAAGCACAAAAAATCATTTAGATAAGGAGAAAATAGTTTCCAGCAACAAGCGAATCAATTCATTTTTCATTGTTAAAGACTCCTCTTTCAGTGAGAAAGTGACTGTAGCTGAAATGGCTGAAACTTACCATGGGATCAAACACCATATTTCTTTCCTGGCTCAAGATTGCGGTATTAATGAAGCAAATTTTTGATGATTCAGAAATTGTAAAAAAGATGTCTTGTGGAAGAACCAAATCATCAGCTATTGTCAATGAGGTTTTGTATCCTTTTTTTCTATTGAGTTGGTTCTCAATGATCTTAAAACTGGAATTCCATTTTCTCTCTCCACTGACGCATCAAACAAGGGAAATCACAAAATGTATCCTGTTGTTGCACAATATTTTACTTGTGAAGAAGAGCTGTGTGTGAAAATTTTAGACTTTTATGAGGATTCTTTCGAAGATTCTACATCAATAAAAAATCAGCTGTGTCGAGTTCTTAGTGATAACAAATTGGAAATAAATAATGTTTCAGCTTACTCAGCAGATAATGCATCAGTCAATTATGGAGTGAAAAAATCTGTTTACCAAAAATTATTGCTGGAAAATGACAATATTGTAGCTGCTCATTGCAATAATCACATTTTACACAACAGCGCAAAAAATGCAGTAAAGCAGTTATCTTTTGATATCGAAAATGTAGTGTTGAAGGTTTTTGCCGAATTTTCGAATTCAGCGAAGAAACGAGAAGAGTTGAAATCATTTTTTGAGATTTGTGAGTCAGAATTCCATGAAGTTTTGCGCCATGTTCCAACATGTTGGTTAAGTTTGTTTAAAGTGGTTGAAATACTTCTTTTAAACTGGATACCTCTAAAATCGTATTTTATTTCTCTTGGATCTGATGAGTGCTATAAGGTTATCTGGAACCTTATTTCGGATCAGGAAAATGAACTCGCAAAGGACGATGAACCAACAATTTCAGAATTGTATTTATATTTCACGCACTTCTTCATGTCAATAGTGCGAGACACCCTACTGAAGCTGGAAAGCAAGTTTTTTCTTGCATGTGATCTTCACATTATCATGTGTAAGCTGCGTGATTCTTTGCCAAAAAAATACAATGAGCAGTTTTTTGTAATGAAAGTTTTATTTGCCTTACGTAAAAAACATTTGCCTGAGAATGCCATGCAAAAGTTCAAGAAAGAAGCCATCAACGTGTATCAAAGAGCCATTGCGTACCTAGAAAAGTGGTATAATTTCACCGATTCAGTATATGAGACGCTAAGTTGTTTCAATCTAATTGATCGCAATAATCCTCCAACTTTAGAAGAAATGACGAACATCTGGTTATTATCACCCTGGCGAGAAGAACTTCCACCCAACACTCTCTTCGATGAAATTTCTGCCTTAGAAGAAGTTTATGTTCATCTGCAGGGTGATTCATCCCTTGAAAAGTGGACGTACTTTTTCAAGAAAGAGCCAGCTCCGAGTTTACTGAAACTGTTCCAGTATTGTGCATCAATTCCGGTATCAAATGCAAACGTTGAACGAATTTTCAGCGTCATGGGAAATTTGTGGACTGATGAATGTAACCGACTGAACTTTGTATATTTTTTAATATTTCCCAACGTTGTACTGAAATTAAAGAATTATTCCTTAAACACAATTGATCAAAGCTGCGCAGTCAAATAAAAAATACACAAGACAGCAAAGTAAAATGTAATTTAATATTTTACAAATTACTATAATATATTTGATGTTTTGAATTTTAAGTAAAGTTTTGAAGTGATTTTTTAAATACGTGTTAAAATGTTTGTAAGAAAATATATAATTTAATTGTAATTTTTTTACTACTTAACCCCCCCCCACTTGTCCACTATTTTTTGGAAGCAGACCTGGCAACCCTAGTCCTCCGGGGGGCAGTGGAGGGCAAAAACAGCCTTCCCCAGCCTTCCAGAGGCCCTCCAAAAGCCGGAAATGGTCCGTTTCCAAACTTCCAGTGGCTGGTAGGCCCAGTAGGCACGATAGGCCCATTTCTTTACCCTCCCAGGCTCCATAGGCTTTCCTGGAGCCTGGGGAGGGTGGAAATGGCCTTCCCCAGCCCTACGGAGGGCTGGCTGGTACGAGATGATATAGAGCAGTGTTTCTCAAACTTGGCAACTTTAAGTCCTGTGGACTTCAACTCCCAGAATCCCCCAGCCAGCTGGCTGGGGAATTCTGGGAGTTGAAGTCCACAGGACTTAAAGTCGCCAAGTTTGAGAAACACTGATATAGAGCAATGGCTCATGTGCCATAGGTTCGCCATCATGGGTATAGATTAAAACTACCACAAGTGAAATGTCCCCCATTGCAGTGCACAAAAATAGCAGACCGTTTAAGACCAGTTCTTTGCAAAGGATTTTTAGGCAAGCTTTTTTGTTATGCAAGAAAATTTACTGTGAATAGTTTTTCCCCTTTAGAAGTGCTTCTAAACCCTTTAATCAAATGCAAATTGGCTTTAAGCATGAAAAAAATGTTTGATGAAAATGCATCATATATCTGGACACATGAATAGCCCCTCACATTCAGTAAATCATATTGCACCATTATGAAAGGAAGGGATCTTTACAGATATAATTGAATAGAATTTTACAATTCAAGGTCACTGCTGGGAGACCAGTTCTTGGTTGTTGTCCCCCCCCCCTATTTTCATTTACACTGTGCTTCTGAGGAAAATTGGGTCTGAGCAATTACCATTACATAATAGTATGCGAAACTGAAAAAGTCAGTAGAATAAAAATACGACACGACTCTTTCAGAAAGCATTGTTTTTCTCAATTTCCCCAGCTCTCTAAGCCCTTTGGGGTGGTTAACCATGGTAAGAGCAAATAATGTCTTCTAATCCGATGATAAATTGTGGAGTGAGATTTTTACATTAGTGGCTCTAAGTATTCACACTTTTCGAAGATTAAAGGCACTTTTCCAAGGCAGTGCTGGAGCATTAATTAGTGCCTGTTAGGAAGACAAATTGCAGGACCAAATAGAGAGATGAATATGGAGCTAACCTTTAAGATGAAATTAATCTCCGGTTTAATGTAGCTTGATCTGACTTAAAGGGTTTGATACATTTCCTGGTAGGTTTCCAATAGAAATGAAAGTGGGGCCAGAGCACAAAAAGTAAGGCTGAATAAACATATGCCAAGTGTAGCTCTTAAGGCACTACAGAGAGCTGCTGCCATTTCTCAAAAATGCTCATAAATCACACCTAATGTGTAGAGCACGGGAACTGCAATTTTGAGAAGACTTTTTCAAATAGGCTACTTTTCATTGAGCTGGAGTTCTACTCTTAGCTGTACAAGGCAATTGGATTGGGCTTATTTATCCCACTCTTATTATTTCTCATGTTTGAAGGCATGGGAGTGGGCTTCTATCTATCCGAAAGTTCAAGCAAGGGTTCCGTCTGTAAATATATCCACACTGTTCTGGGTAATAGTGGGGGAGTGGGATTGTGGGCACTTATAAATGACTTCTGCAAGGTAAATTGGAACATTGCCAGAAAAGTAGTTTGGGGATGTAAATATTACGAGTAGGCTACTTGGGGCTTCAGTGCATGTATTAAATGTAAATATTCTGTAGCTAAAAACTGTGAGAGCAAACAGTGTGGTGGGAAATATTTCAGGAGAACATTTACTACAGCTTGGTAGGAGAGTTTCCTACCAGCAGTTAAAGAGCCATGCTAGTATATATGCTATGGAGGATCAGATGTTACACCAAGTTGTATTCTAATATAACTTGTTTGCAGGATTAAGCATCTGGGATATTGTTCACTGTGAATTATCTTATCTCATTCTCTGCTCTGGGTTGCCCTATGTCTGATTTTATAGACAACAGCCCTCTGTTGAAGTCTCTTTCTGTTTAGATGACTATCTAGTTCAATCCCCCCCACAAAAGAATGATCACATTAACAATAACATCTATTCAGTCGATTGAGGAGACTCTCCACTCAACAAATCACAATCGTCACACTGTCATATTATAATCATATATCATATATTACACTATCATATTATAAGCAACTGCGTCCTCTTCGCTGATGCCGTAAAATTATTTAACACCACCGACAAAGCTTCTACCCTACACAGCGACCTCGACTACATGTCAGAATGCTATGGTTTTGGTTAGTTTGAACTCATGGATCAACCAACATAAATTTAATGGAAAGTGTTGTCATTTTAGTGGTTTGCTAAAACAATCTAGACGGGAATGCTGTACAAGTCATTTCATTCAATCAGAACTGTTTTGTGTCAGCATTCAACAGATCTTTAATTCATTCAGACGTCATAAGATTTGGTCTCTCTTCACGTTTCCTTTTTCTCATCGTAACAGCTTCCTCGTGGTGGTAGCAAACCTCTTTTCTAAGTCTAGTAAAAAAATCATTATCCAGGTCATTTTGTTGGTTAATCATTTTTATTTCCATTTTTATTTTCAAAACCAATTTCTTTTGTATATCCAGTAGAAAGTCCTTATCCGAGTTACTCACTTGGCTTGTCGTTTGTTCCACTTTAGCTACCTTTCCTGTCTTATAATGTTTACATTTTTTGTTATCCTATATCCGTGATGGTGAACCTATGGCACATGTGCCGCAGGGATCAAAGAGAGCCATAGTTGCTGGCACAGCAGCCCTCAGCAGCCCTCAGCTCCGACATGCATGTGCGCACTGGCCAGCTAATTTTTGGCCTTCCAGAGGGCCAGGGGAGGCCATTTTTGCCCTCCCCAGGCTTCAGGAAAGCCTCCGGAACCCAGAGAGGGTGAAAAACTGGCCCAACAGCCCAACCAGAAGTTCGGAAATCACTTTCTTTTCACACAGAAATAAAATTTTAAGATAGCCTCCATTGACGTCATGAGCACTACTATGTTCTTTGGAGGTGAAGCTTTTTCCTTGTGGGTCTGCCCTAGTTAAAGCGGTTTGGGGCATAAGAAGAGGGCACAGGATTGCAGTTTTTTTGGCAGGAGAAAGATAAGTTGGATAGGACATGAACAAGAAGTTGGCAGACCTGAGCTGAGCCTTTTCCATGGTTGAATATGGCCTGCAGATCAAAGATTTCCTTGCCTTGGTATTCACTTGATGTATAAGGCATGAGCTCTGGCAAAAGGGAAATTCTAGGGATGTCTTGAGTACAGGAAGATGGAAACATGGTTTCCATGATCAAAGAATCATTGTTGCTCATGGCAACATGATTACCCTTCTAATTCCTTTGCAAAATGTCTTTGTTGCCCTCTTCTGATGACTTCTGAACTCTCATTTTCTAGGAAGCAATGAGAAAATGAATGCATGGCATTTAAGCCTTTCCATGGTTTTGTAATGACAAACAGAAACACACACACACACACACACACACACTCACACCACATCTTTAAAATAATCTGAGTCTGAGGTTGTACAAATAAATAATCAACATGTCCCAAAAGAGGCCTCTTGAAGGTACCTTTTCTTTTAAGGCTACAAATGTGTCAGGCAGACTTATTAAATGTGAAGGGAATGATTATTTACACAAAATAAAATGAACATGTGCAATAATATTATAACATGTTTATTAGTCTAGAAAGTGCTGAATTTTCCTAAAACATATCGAGTTCTTAGTTAGCATTTAATGTAGTGTTGGGTATGACAACATATCCTTTTTGGGCTACTTTCAGGGACTAGCATAGTTTTTGGGAGAATAAATCATGTCTTCAAAAGCTTTGTAATCATAATCAACATTAGCCAATGTTCACTGCTCAGGAATATTTGGTGTGATCATTTCTTTTCTGTACCCAGAGACTTTCTCAAATTGGTTTGTGTATGACTATATGTATGCATACCTCTCCCTCTCTCTTGCTCCTTCTTCCTCTTTCTCCCCCCCCTCTGTGTGTGTGTGTGTGTGTGTGTGTGTGTGTGTGTGTAAATGTTATTTTTAAGGGTACTTTGAGCAATGCTTCCTTCCACTCAGCTGTTAATAGCAGCTCAGGCTAAGAGTTTCCAAGGCACTGACAGAGGATTCCTCAGGCTAACTCAACTAAACCATCTGAATGGATGACTTAAACAATCTTCTGACAATCCCATCAAGGTTCTTTGCAAAGAGTTGGTTGATAATGAGAATGGCTAGTGTTGATGTTCAAAACAATTATTGGATTCAGAGGCTCAGTAGAAAATAGGAATTAGGATAAGTTTAGGTTTATTTTCAAACATGATTGAACTTTACTATTTAAATATCTGTCAATATAGACAATTCAATGCAGTAAATGTATTGGTGAATATATTAGTGAATTAAACTTATAGTAAGAAAACAAAAATGGGAACATTGAATTTGTCTCTTAGTGAGATGCCATCATCATCATCATACAGTAAAATAAGTATTTTATTATAATAAATTTAAAATATAACATGCTATGCAGCATGTTAACAATGAAATGTAACATTCAATTAAAGAGAAGTAAAATCCCTAGATAATTATATAATTAAAATATAGTTGAATAGTCCTCTTCTTTGTTCCTTTGTAAAAAAAATGGCTCAAATCTTCATGCTGATATAGGCATGATGCTGTTGAAATTGTGTGAAAACAACTGCAAGCCAAAAATTATGGATATTAAGACATTGTGGCATTGGCCACAATAGAAAGCATTCTTCCCCTCCACCAATGCCACAAAAATGTTCCCAAACAATGACAGCTGAGACTTAAAATTTAAAACAAGGATATATTATAATTATATAACTAACTATAGTTATAATGTAACAAAGTACAAGAGGAGCCAAGGAAGCCATTATGTGTTTAGCAATCATGGTACTGCATTCTGAAACATCTGTGTAACCTCCACAGCTAAGTTCTACCTTTGGATCCTGGTTTCATAAATATAATCTTGACTACATTTGAATGCTTCTGACTCATATTACGGAGGAATGTAATCCCGAGTCATGGAAGTGAGAGACTGTTTTCTGAGGAATAAAGAAACAGTATAGTTTGGAATTTCCAATATGCAGGAAAAGGGCAAAGGTGGAACTCCCCTACTGCCAAGTTCACAGGGTATATTTAATAGTTCTGCAGATAAGTACTTTATTCTGGCAGGATTCCTGTCTATAGGCGAGCAGCAATAAAGAAGCTCCTCTGAAGTATCTACTTATTCTTGGTTCTGTGGGCGTGACAGCTGCAGAACATTAACAGAACTTTGCCTTGAAAATGTTATCCCCATTACTGTAAAAGGGAAGCAAATAAGTGATAACAGATTTTATTATTTTGGAGCGAATGTAATGAAGTTTCCACACTTCAATAAACTTCTGTTGCAAATTTTGACAGTTAAATGGAGTGAAAAATGAGGGGTTCTTAATTCACTTAGATAATGAGAAGTACCAGAATCAATACCAAATATTCAATAGGTCTCAGATTGCAACTTATTCAACAAAGATATTTTGAACTTATTAGACTCTATTGTATTTCTAGCGAAAAAGTTTGAGTCACATTGTTGGAGACACAATGAAGTTTATATTTCACTTAAACATATGTTTTTACTATGTTCTATAATTGTTTCATTTGGGGAGGAGGATATTACATCTATTAACTGAGTTATGAAACAGGGCTTCATATTTTCAAAAATTCAAATATATATATCCCAACCCAGGGGTGGGTTCCTGCCAGTTCTAACCTCTTCAAATCTACTGTGCTGTTTAGAACCGGTTCCAGCTCCCTCCCCCCGCCCATCTGCACCACGCTTGCCCCTCCCACAGCTCACTGATTGGCTGGCTCACCAATAGCCCCGCCTCTAAGGGTCCTATCTAAATGTCAAGTTTGAACACCCCTGGGGTTTTTTTTTCTAAAGGGTTAGGGGTGCTAGGGTTTTGTAACTTGACAGCTTTAAGACTTGCATGCTTCAAATACCAGATTTTCTGAGCCAACATTTTGGTTGCTGAGCAAGAGCGTTGTTAAGTGAGTTTTACCACATTTTACAAATTGGCCATGCCCACCCAGTCACATGACTGCCCAGCCACTCCCACTCAGTCACATGGCTGGCAAGCCACTCCCACAAAGCAGGCCACACCTATCGAAGAGGTTCTAAATTTTTTTGAAACCCACCACTGTCCCAAACTTACCCTTAAATAATATTTTGATTAGCCAACTGATAGTGTTTTATGAAACATGGCTACCATTGAATGTTACCATTCAAAAACATGCTTGTGTATAAGCACACACATATTTATTTATTTATTTATTTATTTATTTATTTTATTGAACTTATTAGTCGCCCCCTCTCCCCACAGGGACTCGGGGCGACGTACAGAGCAATAATCAAGATAGCACCATATATCGTGCAGAGGAGGTAAAAATAAGTCCATAAATAAGCATACTTACAAAATTTAAAACCCCAAAAATATTAAACTCTAAAAACTTTAAAAAACAAAATTTCCCATTATAAAATGACCTGGGGTGGCAAGATTGTAACGTTATGCCAGGCCGGCTTGACAAAACAGGTAGGTCTTCAGCTTCATACGGAAGGAGCGAAGGTCGGTTGTTGTCCGGATGTCTGGGGGGAGGTCATTCCAAAGGGTAGGGCCCACCACAGAGAAGGCCCTACTCCTGGGCACCGCCCTCTGGCACTCTCTAGAGGACGGCACCCGGAGTAGCCCCTCTCTGTGTGAGCAAATGAGTCGCAGGGATGTATGGGGCAGGACGCGATCCCGCAGGACACACAAACTCAGATAACTGTTTACCTGCATGTTTTCCTCCTTCCCTCCTTTAGTTTTTGTATAACTTTGTGTTCATTAAAAAAAAACATTCACTTAATAAAAGCAAAAAAATGAAGATGAGAAATGAAACAGCTCAACTGCTGCTTTTGTACTGAACACTAATGAGTAAATCACTGCTAAATAAAGATGGGTTGCCTGATTTTATACTGTGTGGCCTCCACCTCCACTCAGCTGTTCAGCATTTGGCTGGAAAGGATCAGTTCTGATGGCCTTAAATAAATCTTGCCGGGAGCAATATCTTTACAACGCTTCTTTGTATGCTTGCTTTTTTGCTAAGGCCTTTGGATGGAAGTCTAACATTTTGATTTGTCCCTTGCCAGCTGTTTGGATGACCTAATTATTTTAAAATTTCCCCTTTCAGGTTTCTGCTGAGGAACAAAGGAAATGGAATCAAATTACTATGTGTTGGGATTTAAGGTTTTAATTAAAATTGCTCTGAAGTGTTAACATAGCTCATCTTGAGAAGAATTAAGAATGGCCATTAGATGTCCAAAAGAGAAAACATAGATGATTTTATTTATTCTTAACAAGCATTTTTTAAAGTAAGCAGTAATTAAGCAACAAGACATAGTATATATTGTATAACATTGATCAAAATATATTCCAAGACTTAAAAATGTTGTTTGTGGTATAAAATACAAATATAAATGACTATACATCTAACCTTATTTTTAAAAATTCTACATACTTACACTTGTTTGTTTGTTTGTTTTTTATAGTTGCACATTTCAGTCAAATATTCTTGCCTGCTTACAATTCAAAAAATATATTACAATTAAACATTTTTTTAAAAAAGCTGTCTCTGTATTTGCCTATTATATTATTATGGTATGGTATGGTATGGTATGATAATGTTATGTTATGTTATATTTGTTATATTATTTCTATTATATTCTTGTTTCGTTGAGAAAACATATGATATTAAACGATCAGTTAGGAAGACTCTTTCTTGTACTTTGTAAACAGCTATATTTAACATGATTTCTATTTTGTTGAAGTCCAAAAATTGAAGCTAGGGTTAGATCATTGTCACAAGCTTGTTGAATCCCTTGAGCTGAATAGCAGATATTATAAAGTGACAGGACAATCCTAGTCTTCCTTGAGCTATATGATGCTAATTTATGATGCTCATTTCCCTGCTTCCAGTATTGTTTTAAGAATGGAAGATTGCCTCCCAGGAGGTCACTAGACAAAAATATTTATTTCTACTTATTTCAATCAACTTATGTGGCCACCTGCCTCGCAACAGCAACCCTAGTTGGCTAACATAAATTAAAACTCAATAAAAAACAAATTAACAACAACAACAATAAATATATTCAGTGGCAGTCAAGGACAACAACAGTCACTATAAAAATCCCCTGTCTTACAGATCCCTTTAACCTCTCAACCCTCATGCTTGGGAAAACAGCCATGCTTTTAAGACTGTGAAATGCTAGCAGAATCAGTTCCAGCTGGATCTCTTGGTGTTCCAGAGAATATGCCCTGCAACAGAAAATATCATTTCCTAGGTCCCATCAAATGACATTTCCTGATAGATGCAAACCAGAGCATGCCCCTTCTCTTGACCAATGGAGCAGGTAGAAACAAATGGAGAAAGCTGGTCCTGTTAATAAAAATAGCTGATTTCTAAATGCTATTGAGAATTGCTTGCCCATGTAATGCAACATGCAACTAAATTCATCAAATGTCAGCATATATTTACCATAGCAAAGTTGTCTCTTAAAAAAACAAGTTTGCCTCCTCATTTATTATTTGATCAATCATCCATAAAAACAAACCCCTTCTGTTTTTATTCAAAAGATTACAGAAAATTGAAGCTGATTTATCTGAAACAAATGTGCACTACTTTTGCAAGTGCCATTTATTTATCTGCAGTACTATAGGATGTACTGTACAGGTTTATAGGATGAAAATCATGCTATGTTCATACATGTAAGTAACATGGGAATGTATATGTTGACACATTATATGTAACGGTAGACTAGGGCTTAGATTTCCTATCTGATTGGAATTCTGCTTTGAACCCATAATTCAGATTACTGAGATTACTGTAGATGTGTGGCATACATTTGCTTTACTTTTGACAGTACTACATTTGGGGTTGGATCAGGGTTTAGCCATGTAATCAACCTTGGTTTAACTTATGTTTTATATTTAGTACTAAATTTGTAAAAAAAAAAAAAGAATTAAACATTTCACAGCGGAAGTTCAACATGTTACATTGCCAAGCAAACCACCTCTGGATCTTTTTCCTTAAGTTAGTTTATTTTCCTAATATAAAACTAATATGACATAATGTATAATCTAATTTGGAAATTGCAATTTACTTGGAAGGATTATGCTGCCAACCCGTACCAACAAAGTAATTGTTGGAGAATATTTCTTTACCTTCATAACATGGTTGATAATTTATTTTTCCTTTAGAAGATTACTTTTCTTTTTATGACATTTCCTGTTGTTTTGACTTGCATTAGGATTAAATAATATGTTCCACACTTACCATTCTGCACGGAGGAAACTAACCCTTTATTTGAAATAAACTCAAGGTGAAAAAATGTGGGTTTTATTAATCCATGCTATTTCCTTTCTTTACTATGAAATATATGGATTATTATTCAACTGAAAAATGAAAATGTTTCCACTTAAATTTATATATAAAAAGGGAAGTTTAACATGGAGAGTTTGCATATTGGCATTAGCAATAGCCAGTTTAAGAAGGGAATTTCAGCATTTGCTCATTCATATCACCATGGGATTGGAATAATGCCAGTTATACATTAATTACCTAAGCAGCAATCTTATACATGTTTACATGAAGCTCCATTAAATGGAGTGAGATTTCTAGGAAAACACAAAGCAGATTGTGCTGTTATGTAACTTAAAAACGTAGGGCCTGGCTGTTTCAGGAGAAATCACCTATAATAGTCATTTTAAAGATTGTTTTTATCATTCAAAACATTTCTCTAATGTTGACCAGGCAGTCTAAGTCCTCCCTGTCAGATAGGCTGGCAAATCAAATTAATATTGTAATTAAAAGTGATTTATAAAAATGAGAATACTGATTCTTTTCTGTAGGAACCCATTGCAATGAAGGTTTACCATCCTGACCTAACAACTAAAATTGGGAAGGGGAGAGACGGAGACAGAGTTTAGGATGAGAGCGAAGAAATTTGCTTGGAACAGCACATCCTTTTGCCTTTTTAGAACTGTACAATATTGCTTTTTAAATTTAATTTTAATTCTAATATTGGACTAAATTAAGGTTTCCCTTTTGTGCCATAAAATGGGGGGGAGGGGAGTATTTCCAAGTATTTGGCATCTTTTATAAATCTTTAATGCCCCAGCTGAACAAGCTGTATCCATGCATATAAGGAAGGTCTTGTAAGTACTTCTAATGAATGCAATGTAAAATTGAATATTTGTTGTTAGTTGCGAAGTTGTGTCCGACTCTTCGCGACCACTTGGACAACGTTCCTCTAGGCCTTCCTCTCCTCTACTATCTTCTGGAGTCCATTTAAGCTCACGCCTATTCCATCCAGCCACCTCATTCTCTGTTGTCTCCTTCTTCTTTTACACTCTGTCTTTCCCAGAATTAGGATCTTCTCCAGTGAGTCCTTCCTTCTCATTAGGTGGCCAAAATAAAAACTGAACATACTGTACATATTCATTCCACAATTCATGGCCATCACCAAGCCCTTCTGATCTATCAAGAAACAGCTTTTGCAATACAATATTGAGTCGCACTTCGATGGCATGATTAGTTACCTGCAGTTAGTTGGATTGCAATTCATTTGTTTTGCAAACAAGAAAAATTACCATAGATAACCTGCAGTTGAATTTTAAGAAACAGTTTTAGTTATCAGTATTGCTGCTAGAGTCTTTTCCTAAAGTTGAACTGCTTGGTTTAAAATGGATTTCATTGTACTGCTGAGATGAAATTAGCTTTTAACAAGACTGACAGTAAAACAAATTCTTCTCTCTTCTAAGACACTAAAGTAAGGATGCATAAAAAGATTTCAGTCAGCAGGAAATTTAAATATATGCAATTCTGAGACTAAAATCAAGTACATAAAATTCATCTTTTTTAAAAAATGGCAAAAATTAATGGAAACATTTTCGCTCTTGAATGCACACATCTGTATTAACAATAGCTAGCTATAATGGCTTTTCCAATTTCCTGTTTTAAACAGAGGTTAATAGTTTATTTCAAGGCAGCTTACTTAAATTTATTGGATAATAATAAACAAAAATAAAATCAATTCTTCTGGGAAGATACTCAAATGAGATACAAAGGGCAGAATATCAACCAGATGCCAGAATTTGTTTGGCTGTTTTTACATGTAATACCAAAAATGAATATTGACTTTGAGCTTTCATGGTTATGAAACAAAAGCTTTAGCATGTTCTTTTGTACCATAGGGAAGAATTATTCATATGAATTAAAATATGAAATACAAATTAAATATACATTTTCATCAGTACAAACACATTTCATTTAAAATTTAAACTCCATGTGAAAAAATAGATCTACTGCATCTTATTAGTTGTAAGATAAAATAAAAATCATGTTTCATCAGTTAAATTTGAAATTTCTATCGCAGACTTATTAAAGAAAAAGCAGATTTAAGCCACATAATGAAATTCCTCAGTTAAATCATTGAAGACATTGAACTGGTTTGAATGTTATTTTCAAGCGTGTGTTATGCTGTACTGTTATTATATTCTGGTAAGGTTTTATTCTTTTCTAAATTGAATGTCAGTTAGAGAGTGCTAACAACTACAAGAATATTTGAAAAATATCAAGTACTAAATTAATAAAATAATATAATAGCCCCCACCCCAGCAACAACACATCACACAAGCCATTTAATGGGCTCCATCCCACTCTGGGTTCCACAGGCCCATTGACAGAACCAGGTCTTCAGCAACTTCTGGAGGAGTATTAGAGTGGGGGCCATTCTAATATCTGGAAAAATTATGTTCCATAGAGAGGGAGCCAATACAGTGAAGGCCATTCTT